>NC_060268.1:38877212-39177212 GCF_021613505.1 Equus quagga
CCCTCCCTCTCTCTCTCTTTCTGTCTCTCTTTCTCTCCCTCCCTCCCCCTCCCTCTCCCTCCCCCTCTTTCCCCCCCCCCCCCCCCCGCCTCCCTCCCCTTCCCTCCCTTTCCTTTCCTTCCTTCCTTTCTTTCTTTCTCAAACATACATAAACAAAAGTGCACATATCATAAATGTGCAGCTTCATGGAATTTTTACAAAATGAGTGTACCCTCCATCCAGCGCCTGCATCAAGAAAATTCTTACTAGCTTTCATGAGGCTGCCTGGTGATGAGCTATAATCTTTTAATTGGTATTTGTTCTGTGTCCCCTTTGATTATAAACACTTTGAGGCAAGGACCATACCTGTTTAACTAATCAAAGTGGTCCAATAAGGTGATTTTTGTTGATAATTGCTCAGAAGAGTCTTATTTTCATTAATAGTCAACCCTGGATGAGGAAACCATCTTCTCTCGGATTGGACTCTGCAAGACTCTCTGTTGATTCCATCCGGTCTTTGTTGTTTTCCTGGTCTCTGGACTCCTATAGCATCAGTCTACTCCACTTGATTTAACACTTCATTTATGTTATCTCTGGTTCCTTAATTTTTTCATGTGTTCAGTTCATATACCTTATTAGAAAGTAAGTTCCTGGAGGTTGGGAACCTTGTCTTATGCTTCTCTTAGCTGCTCTTAGCTGAGTTCTCTTAGCTGTTGTTGTAGTGCTGGGTAAGTAAGTGCTAAGTGTGTGCTTCATGGTAAATTATTTTGAACCAATGCTAGATTTGTATGGTTTGTTTGTTGTGAAGAGTTCTTCTTCAGATGATAATAATAAGCAAAAAGAACATGTTAAAGTGCAAATTTATGCTCACCACATGTCAAACATTTTAAAACAATGTAAATAATGTTTTGAGAAAATTTTTTTTTTAAAGATTTTATTTTTTTCCTTTTTCTCCCCAAAGCCCCCCAGTACATAGTTGTATATTCTTCGTTTTGGGTCCTTCTAGTGTGGCATGTGGGACGCCGCCTCAGCGTGGCTTGATGAGCGGTGCCATGTCCGCGCCCAGGATTCGAACCAACGAAACACTGGGCCGCCTGCAGCGGAGTGCGCGAACTTAACCACTCGGCCACGGGGCTAGCCCCTTGACAAAATTTTTTTAAAAAAATAAACTTTTATTTTTATTTCTCCTGGTCTTAATTACTTTTCGTGTGATACCCTATTTTACAGACTAACTTCTAAGTAAAAATATTTGAAAACCTTAGATTCTCCTTAAATAATGTTTTAATTATAGCTGAACACCCTATAAAGTAGCAAGGAGCTGTTAGTCTTTGCTTCTTGTAGGTAACAGAACTAAACCTTTGGATTACATTACTGTCAAGTAGTGGCAGGCATGAATTAATATTATAATATTCCCACATTTATCACGTCTTCATAGATATTATCAAATGGCATTAAATGTAAAAGGAATTTTCCAGTTTTTCATGGTATATTTTTATTTTAAAGTATTTCAGTCTTATTCATATATGTATGTGTATTTATGCATCTCAGATGGTCGTTGATTTTCTCTGGGCATCTTTTAAATTCAGTATCACGTAGAAAAAAGAAAAAGAAATATATGACATTGACTTTGTTTTTCTGCATGACTTGAAAGTAGCACAGTATGAGCCCATGCACGTGGGTTGGAAGGCTGCCCAGTTCAATTGAAGATTAAATAGCTATGTGTACCTGAAGCTGAAATTCTGTTTTCTGCAATACTTCTCACTGGGTCATGGAGAGACCTACTCCTACGAGGTAGCCGCATATAACAAGTACCATAACCAGGGAGAAGCAAATGCCCTAGCTGTCTAATTTCAGTGAATGTTGTTCTTTTCACTAAAGGTGATTTGTCAAATGTATAATTAAATGCAATTTACCTTTTATACTTTTATGAGCTTTTTCACATAAGGTTTTCATCAAACAGGGTTTATTCAGAAATTATGAGCATAATATTACTTAATTCTACATACTTCCCAAATACTATGCACCTTCTTGTTCAGTTTTCTCATAGCACTTAATTATCATTTCCTTTCTGAGAACATTTCTGATTGAGGGAGAACCATATTTAAATTATTTTTTTGTTAATTTTATTTTTAAAACAAGTAATACATTGTATGGTTAAAAATTCAAATGATGCAGAAGTTTATAAATTAGAAAAGGAAAATTTCTTTTCATGATAGCTTCTCTGCACCCTGCTCTCCTCTCCACTCTTTCTCCCCTCCCATCAGTACTGCTATTAATAACTTCAAATGCATCCTTTTTTAACTTTTCATTTTCCTTTATGTGTATGTGTACATGTAGTTGTTTTTTAAAATCTAATGGCAACATCAAAATTTTTCTTTGTCTACTTAATGTTTTAGAGATTTTTATTTATTTATATTTATAATTTTATCTCATATTGTTGTATATATGGTTGTTCCATAATTTATTTAACCATTACCTAAATGTCCTTCAGTAAGATATTTTCCAGATTATTTAATTCATTGCTATAAGTGAAATCCATGTTAATGTTTCTTGTATATATTTCTTTGTTTAGTAAATGTTCATATTTATAGACATGATAGATACCAAGAGGTTGAATGTATGTGCTTTTAAAATTTGATAAATGCTGTCAAATTGCAGATGTAATATGTCAATATATCTTTCTATGTGTAATCTCTGAGAGTACCTACTTTCCCACACCTTCTGCCAAACTAGGTATCAAAATTTAAAATATTTCCTGGTCTGAAAAAGGATTGATATCTTGTTTTAATTTGCATCTGCCTGTTTAGTGGTGAAGTTGGGCATCTTTCCATATGCTTATTGGCCTTTGTAGTTCTTTTTCTGTAAATTATGTATTCATATTTTATGTCAATATGCATATTGGATACTGGAATTCCTTGTGTTCTGCCTTTTAGTCCAAATATTAATCCTCTGCATATCAAGTATATGCTGTTAATATTTTATCCCAGTCTGTTACTTCATTTTAACTTTTTTTAATGCTGCACTCTACTATATAGAGATTTTAAATTTTGATGTTGAGATAGCTACTAGTCTTTTCCTGTGTAACTTACAGGTTTTGTTTCCTTACTCTATGATTGCATAAAATTGTCTTGTCTACTAGTATAGTTTTTAAAAATAGTGCTTAGCTCTTTTAATCCACCTCAGTGTATATTTGCGTATGGCAAAGAGATTTTTTCCCATATAGTTAGCCAGTTGTGCCCAATACAATGAATTGAATCCTTTTTCAAATACATTCACTTGTTGTGCAACTATCACCACCATCCATCCCCATGAGTCTTGTCATCTTGTAATACTGAAATACTATGCCTATTAAATAATAGCTCCCCATTCTCCCCTCCCCCTGATCCCTGGCAACCACTATTATACTTTCTGACTTTATGATGAAATACATCTTTTATCATATATTTAATTCCCATTTAGTCAGTTTCTGGAGTCTCCTTTCTGTTCTACTTATTTATCTGTGCATCAGCATTATATACCATTTCAAATTCCTATTTTATATATATATATATTTTTTTTTAAGATTTTATTTTTTCCTTTTTCTCCCCAAAGCCCGCCGGCACGTAGTTGTGTACTCTTTGTTGTGGGTTCTTCTAGTTGTGGCATGTGGGACGCTGCCTCAGCGTGGTCCGATGAGCAGTGCCATGTCCGCGCCCAGGATTCGAACTAACGAAACACTGGGCCGCCTGCAGCGGAGCGCGCGAACTTAACCACTCGGCCACGGGGCCAGCCCCTCCTATTTTATATTTTTGAGAGCAGGTAGAGAAATCTTCCCTACTTCTTCTTCTTTTCTAAAATTTTATTGGATATTTTCATTTTGATTCCTAATTAAGTTTCAGAATCAGACTGTTAAGTTTCAGAAAACATTCTATTGGGATTTTGATTAGAATTACATTGAATTTATAGAATAATTTGAGGACAGTGTGACATCTTCACCATACTGAGTCTGCCATTCTGGAATATGATATGTTTCTCTATTCTGTTTTTATAATTTTTAGAGCTTTGTAATTTTCTTTGTATTGGTCTTGCATGTTTCTTAGTTAAATATAACAAATCCCCTTTGGTTAATTTTATTTTTGTAGAGCTTTAAGAGAAAAGAAGTACCCAAAATTGTTTTGGTGACTGGATATAATGGACTTTAAAGAATTCATTTTGCTTTGTTTTCCTTTTGCTCCTTTGGGTTGACAGTACTGCAGAGGCTATTTTTTCAAGTTCATTTTGCCAGCATCATGATAGGACAGCTGTTTGTTTCATACATTTGGTAAGTGGCACCAGTCAGGACCAATAAACTCCCAACCTTACCCTGGAGTCTGGGACAAATACTGTCCCTGGTCAAGGAGAATAGAAGAAGTCCTAGGCTGGTAGTGGTGGTATAAATCAGTTTAGAGTTTCAAAAATTTTTGCTATTCATGCTTCTGTAGAATAAATTTCTAGAAGTGTAATTGTTGGGATAGAGGGGGAAAGAAAAAGAAAGACTGTGGTAATTTACACTCCCACCAAAAAGTATATGAGTTCTTGTTTCGCTGTAGCCTCACCAGCAGTGGATATTAAACTTTTTATTTGTGCCAATCTGATAGACAAAAAATGATATTTTGTTGTTGAGTTTAATTTGCATTTTATAATTTCTAGTGAGATTAAGCATCTTTTAGTTGAGTTATTGACATAGGTATTTCTTTGTATGTGAATTGTCTGTTTATATCCTTTGCATATTTTAAAAATGTTGGATATTTTATACTGAGTTGTTTTCTTTTTCTCTTGTTTTTAGGGTTATGCAACATCGGTAATCATTTGTCTATATATGTTTAGGGATTTTCTCCCAATCTGTCATTTATATTATTTTGTTAATGGGCTATCCTACTATAGTTTAAAGAAGTTACTGTTTTTATGTAATCACATACATGTATCTGTTAGTCTTTTCCTTTTTGACTTTCTCCAGTGCAGTTTTTTCCTAAGATTGGCCCTGAGCTAACATCTGTTGCCAATCTTCCTTTTTTTTTTTTACTTTATTTATTTATTTTCTTTATTTGTTTTGAGGAAGATTAGCCTTGAGCTAACATCTGCTGCCAACCCTCCTCTTTTTGCTGTGGAAGACTGGCCCTGAGCTGACATCTCTGCCCATCTTCCTCTGCTTTACATCTGGGACGCCTGCCACAGCATGGCTTACCAGGTGCCATGTCCGCACCTGGGATCTGAACTGGTAAACCCCGGGGCTGCTGAAGCGGAACATGCGAACTTAACTGCTGCACCACCGGCTGGCCCCAATCTTCCTCTTTTTTTTCTTCTCCAAAAAGCCCCCCAGTACATAGTTGTATATTCTAGTTGTAGGTCCTTCTAGTTCTGCTGTGTGGGGCGCCACCTCAGCATGGCTTGATGAGTGGTGCTAGGTTCACGCCCAGGATCCAAACCAGTGAAATGCCAGGCTGCCGAAGCAAAGTGCATGAACCCAACCACTCGGCCATGGGGCCGGCCTCTTCAGTGCATTTAAAATAAAATAACTTAGATCTGACTTTTAAGGAATATATTTATTATGTAAACCTAGTTGTGTTTATATAATAGCATTTTTACATATATTTCATTAATAAAGTTATTAGATTTGCCTGACTCCTAAGCACTTGAACTCTAAATGGAGAAAAAAAGACAAGCATAGAATGCTTCATCAGTAGGGTTTTGGGTCTCTGCTTAACAGAAACTGCCTTTCATTATGTGCATGATAATTTAAGAGAGCTCCTTTTACCTGATTAAAAGTCTGGAAATGCTTGAATTTTACTAGGCATATCAGGAAGAAACTTTATTACTTAGGTTTCTGCTTCTTAAAAATGTTAAATATTTTAATTTATTGAGCACCTACTTTGTGTAGGACCCTGTATCAATTGTTCTGAAGGATACTGAGACTGAATTTCTGCCCTCCAGTTTATCAGCTATAGGATGGGCCATGACCGAAGGCACTATATGAATGTCTCTTGAGTGTTGGGGAAACTTCGCTGGAGAAAAAGGAATTAGCAGCAGTCTAATAGTCTGGGTAAACTTGGTGGAGAAGCTCTGATTTGAGCTGGACCTTAAAAGATGAATGGGATTTTTCTTTGTGCTAAGCAGTATGCACATAGCAGTTTATGTGAGTTTTTAAAATTTAATCTTCACAACAACCCTATGAGACAGGTATAGTTACCATTCCTATTGTAGAAATGAAGAAACTGGAGGTTAGAGTTTGTTTTCAATGGGTCCATATATATGTATGAAAATCATTTTTACAAAAAAAAGGTCTGGAAGGATGCATATCCAATTTAAATATTGGTTACCTCTGGGGAGGGGCACTGAGATTTTGGAGGTGGAGATCAAAAGAAGGCTTTGGAATTTTGGGTTGTTGTTTAAGGGAGATGTATTACAAAAGAAATAAATTTTAAAAAGAAATAAACATTTTGGAACTAAGATAACGGGAAAGGAACTCTCAGGTACTAAAGCTTTTAGAAAAGAAAAGAGATCTATTTGCAAAACGGTGCAAGGGAGGCAGACAGACTGGCTTGCTGAGTTAAAAAATACAGATACTTACTGGGAAAAAAACATGAGATCAGCAAAGTTATTGAGTTTACGTTGATCTGTCATGGTGGAAAAACAGCAGTTTTCTAACATGATTATTATATCCACAAAGGTCATAACATTTTTTCGAATAGCAGCATCGCAGAAGTTAGGGAAAAAGTTGTTTAATTAGGGAGTTCAAGCTTATAGAAAATGCTCAAGATTTCATTTATTTTGGGGATCAGAATTACAGCAAGTGATTTTTTTATTTGTCTCAAGGTACAAAGTGTTTTGTTTTCCCCTATCTGTGGATGTGACATTTATTCATAATGGTGGTAAGGCAGTGTCAGTTTTGCTTTCCCTGTGCTTTTTCAAGGTCATATAGCTAACAAATGGTGCAGGCAGAATTTGAACCCAGAAGGTCTGAGTTCAAAGTTCTAGATCTCAGCTACTCTGCTCTAAAAATGTCGAGACAGGAATTCCAAAAGAAGGAGCAGAGTTTACAAAGGAAGGTCAGTATAAAGTATGTTCAGGGTGTTGTACTAAATCAGTGTGATGGAAGGGTGGTATTTATGGTAGCAAGTGATGGGAGATAAAAGATGAAGGGGCTCGGGGCTGGCCCCGTGGCCAAGTGGTTAAGTTCACGCACTCCGCTGCAGGCGGCCCAGTGTTTCGTCAGTTCGAATCCTGGGCGTGGACATGGCACTGCTCATAAAGCCATGCTGAGGCGGCGTCCCACATGCCACAACTAGAAGGACCCACAACTAAGAATATACAACTATGTACTGGGGGGCTTTGGGGAGAAAAAGGAAAAAATAAAATCTTAAAAAAAAAAAAAAAGATGGAGGGGCTCTCTGGGACCACGATGTGGATTATCTTGAAAATCAGGACGATTAATGGATTCAATGATGTTTCAAAACATTGTATTGAAATAAAATTTCAGATACATGAAGGATCATTCTTTGAGATAAGAATGAATGAACTTGCAGCATTGTGATTTATCCATGATTTACTTTTTTTTTTTTGAGGAATATTAGCCCTGAGCTAACATCTGCTGCCAATTGTCCTCTTTTTGCTGAGGGAGGCTGGCCCCGAGCTAACATCCGTGCCTATCTTCTTCTACTTTATATGAGGGACGCCTACCACAGCATGGCTTGTCAAGTGGTGGCGTGTCTGCGCCCGGGATCTGAACCAGCAAACCCCGGGCCACCAAAGCAGGGAATGTGCACATTTAACTGTTGTGCCACTGGGCCGGCCCCTATCTTTTACTATTTATTTATTTAGCATCAGCTGATCCTTATAATATACTACATTCTTTTTTTTTTTTTTTTGTCTGAGGAAGATTCACCCTAAGCTAACATTTGCTGCTAATCTTCCTCTTTTTGTATGTGAGCCACCATCACAGCATGGCCACTGACAGACAAGTGGTGTAGGTCTGTGCCCAGAGACTGAATCTGGGCCCCTGAAGCAGAGTGTGCTGAACCTAACCACTAGGCCACTGGGGCTGGCCCCCACATTCTTTTCAAAGGAGAAGATAAAGTCCTATCTTAGCAATTCTACTCAAATTTTACCTAGGATATTTCTGTGAGAATGTTACCACCACTTTTTATTGTGGTAAATATACATAACATAAAATTTACCAATTTCACCGTTTTTAATCCAAGTTGAATGGCATTAAGTATGTTCACATTGTTGTGTATCACTTCCATCTGTCTCCCGAACTTTTTCATCTGTGCAAGTTGAAACTTTGTACGCATTAACAATAATTCCCCATTCTCTCCTCCACTGGTCCCTGGCAATCAGCATTCTACTTTCTGTCTCTGTGAATTTGACTTTGCTAGGTACCTCATATAAGTGGAATCATATAAAATATTTGTCTTTCTGTGTCTGGCTTATTTCATTTAGCATAATGTCTTCAAGGTTCATCCGTATTGTAGCATGTGTTAGAATTTCCTTCCTTTTTAAGGCTGAATCATATTCCATTGTCTATATATACGACATATTGTTTATCTGTCTGTCAACAGACATTTGAGTTGTTTTGGCTGTTGTGAATAATGCTGTCAGGAACATTGGAGTAGAAGTATCTGTTTGAGTCCTGCTTTCAATTCTTTTAGGTATATACCTAGAAGTGGAATTGCTGGATCATTTGGTAATTCTATGTTTAACTTTTTGAGGAATCACCATACTATTTTCTACAGTGACTGCACCATTTTACATTCCCACCAGCAATGCACAAGGGTTCTAATTTCTCCACTTCCTTGTCAACACTTGTTAGTTTCTGTTTTTTGATTATAGCCATCCTAATGGATATGAAGTCGTATCTCATTGTGGTTTTGAATTGCATTACCCTAGTGGCTAGTGATGTGGAGAATGTTTTCATGTGCTTATTGGCATTCTGCATGTCTTCTTTGGGGAAATGTTTCTTCAAGTTCTTTGCCTCTTTTTGAATTGGATTGTTTGATACCACCACTTTTTAAATCTAGTAAGTCTGTCACTTGTCTTTTGGGTTGAGCCAAAGGCTCTTGATAATCTGTTGCTACCACTTACTTAATCTATAACATATTGATGCAAATTGTGGTAGGAAGGACTTTGTTACTACGAGGTTGATGTTAACTATTAAGTTATAATCTGGGAAACCACTTAGTTGGGGATGACTGGCTCAGGTTGTTCACCTAGGTTTGTTTTCTATGATCTGACCACCATTATAAATTATCCAAATGTTGCATAATCTCTATCTGGAAGATGGAAGTTATCATTGTATTTCTTTTTTTTTTTTTTTAAGATTTTAGATTTTCCTTTTTCTCCCCAAAGCCCTGTGGTACATAGTTGTATATTTTTTTTAGTTGTGGGTCCTTCTAGTTGTGGCATGTGGGATGCCGCCTCAGCATGGCCTGACAAGTGGTGCCATGTCTGCGCCCAGGATCTGAACCAGTGAAACCCTGGGCTGCTGTAGTGGAGTGCGTGAACTTAACCACTTGGCCACGGGACCGGCCCTTATCATTGTATTTCTGTTCCTTGTTTTTTTGCAGCTGGGAACTAGTCCTGTTTTGATTTCTAGTTTTGAGTAGGGGCGTGCTTAATAAAGGTCACCTTACATTTAACCTTTGGCTTCTATCCACTTTCTCAAATTCATTGATGCAGATGAATTTTAATATTATTAGGGAAATCCGTCGCTTCCTCCTTTTAGCAATCCTGTAACCTTGTGGTCACTCTGAATGGAAATACTTTCCAGTGTGGTTCACCTGATAAAAATGTGCGTAAAAAAAGTAATACTTTTGTATAAAATAGAATATTGAAGTTTAAATTTTCCTATAAAAGAAAGCTATCCAAATATCTTTATTTAAAAAATTTATTTTATTTTATTATTTTCTTTTTTTGCTGAGGAAGATTCACCCTGAGCTAACGTCTGTTGTCAATCTTCCTCCGCTTTTGCTTGAGGAAGACTAGCCCTCAGCTAACATTTGTGCCAGTCTTCCTCTATTTTGTATGTGGGTTGCTGCCACAGCATGGCTGATGCGTGGTGTAGGTCCATGCCCAGAATCTGAACCCTTGAACTTGGGCTGCTGAAGTGGAGCATGCTGAACTTAACCCCTATGCCATGGGGCTGGCCCCCACAAATATCTTTAGAAACATGAAAATTCAAAGCAGTGAACATTAAAAGGAAAGCACTAACTAATGTGTTAATAGGTAATTTTTAAATCTAAGGACTTCCTCAGGGTTCCCGAAGAAGTCTGTTAATCGGAGTAATTATGTACCTCCTGAGAAATTGTGCAGTGACATTTGGTATATCACTGTTTGGAATTAGCTAGAAAGAGTTGGTGTGTTCAGGGCAGCATTCCTACTGGCTTCCTGACAGTATTGGTTTATGTGACAGGCAGAATATGGTTAGTCTGGCTTACAAACTTCAAAATGGAATCTAGATGGCAAGAAGGTGAGCTCCTTAAAGGACTTTGTCTTTTTCACTTTTGTATACTGTATGCATATCATAGAATCTGGCACCTAGTAGGCACTGAGGAAACATTTGTGGAATGAAAGAGTATGAGTGGACGATTGCTTTCAGAGATTTACCCAGTGAAGTGAAATGGCTTGTTCATTTTTGGTACCCCCTTTGCCAGGCTTTTAAGTTGTCACTTCCTCTGTTCTGCTAAATCGCTTAAACATTTTTCTAAATTCCAAAAATTTGTTGATGTCCTTTGTTGTTGTATCTTTTCCTAATCTTTGTCACTTCTTTTAGTTTTCATTGTCATCTTTTTCCTTTTAAAAATGATTTTACTGTGGGGCTGGCCCTGTGGCTGAGTGGTTAAGTTCGCGCACTCCGCTGCACGCGGCCCAGTGTTTCATTGGTTTGAATCCTGGGCGCGGACATGGCACTGCTCATCAAACCATGCTGAGGTGGCGTCCCACAGGCTACAACTAGAAGGACCCACAACTAAGAATATACAACTATGTACCGGGGGGCTTTGGGGAGAAAAAGGAAAAAAATAAAATCTTTAAAAAAAAAAAAGATTTTACTGTTGTTTTAGAAGAGATTAGGGAGGGAAGGAGAGAAACACATGTGACTAGTCCACTATATTCACTTTTATTCAGTTAACATATATATATATATATATATATATATTTTTTTTTTTTTTAGGAAGATTAGATCTGAGCTAACATCTACTGCCAATCCTCCTCTTTTTGCTGAGGAAGACTGGCCCTGAGCTAACATCTGTGCCCATCTTACTCTACTTTTTATATGTGGGACGCCTACCACAGCATGGCATGCCAAGTGGTGCCATGTCCACACCCAAGTTCTGAACCGGTAAACCCCGGGCCCCCGAAGTGGAACGTGCACACTTAACAGCTGCACCACTGGGCAGGCCCCTGAGTTAACATTTTTAATATAAGCATTTTTCCAGTTAACCAACATCTTTCTAAATGACTGCTTAATATTTCATTGAGAGAACATACCTTAAACTTTTATTAGACTCTATTGTTGGAAAATTGAGTGTTGCTGTTATTGTTTAAATAAACCATGATAAAAATATTGCTGCATAAAACTTTTTCTAAATTTCGGTTATTTTCTTAGAACCAATACTTAGATATATATTTTGGGGCAGAGGATATGAATGTTTAAAAAGCTATTAATTAGGGGCCGGCCCCGTGGCCCAGGGGTTAAGTTCGCGCGCTCTGCTTCGGTGGCCCAGGGTTTCGCTGGTTCGAATCCTGGGCGCGGACATGGCACAGCTCATCAGGCCATGCTGAGGTGGCATCCCACATGCCACAACTAGAAGGACCCACAACTGAAAATATATAACTATGTACTGGGGGGCTTTGGGAGAAAAAGGAAAAATAAAATCTTTAAGAAAAAAAAATTACTAGACCCGAATTGAACTTTAATTACTAGTAATGTTGAACATTTTCAATGGTTTTAAAAAATAATTCACTTTCTTTTGTAAATCTCCTGATTTTTCTGTTTGTTTACCAAGTTATATATTAATGGGTATGTGTGTAATTAGTATATATGAGTGTAGATTTTCTTTCTCTATTTTCCTTATTTTTCATCTTAGTTTACAGAGCTTGAAAATTTTTATGCAGTCAAATCCGTGTTTTCGTTGTGATTTGTTTCTAAGCTTAGAAAGTAGTCCCATCTTCCTCTTCTCTTCTTTCCTGCCCAGAGATTTGATAAACATTCACTTTTGTTTTGTCCTGGCTTTTTCCTAAAGGAATGAAAGTGTGTATAGAGACCATAGAGTTTAGGAAATCATAGGCATATGGTTGATAACTGAGAGCATAGGAGTGGAGGAGGTTGTTCAGGGGGAGGGTTTAGTTGAAGAGAAAAGGAGGGAGCATCTCTGCAGGGGACCAATATGTAGGTAATTTGCAAAGGAGGAGAGTTAATTAAAGGAGACTAAGAAGGAAATCAGTGGTAGGAGAATAAGGAGAGAGGGACATAGCAGAGCCTAGGAGTGAATCCAGTTTTAGGAAAGGTAGCGTGGTCAAGATTGTCAAATACCTTAGGACAAAGACTGAAAATTTAAGGATGAGAACTGAACAGTGGTTATTGGGTTTGGCCACTAGGAATTCATTGGCACCATTTAGTAAGGAACATTTTAGTGCAGAGATTAAAGTGCAGTACAAGTGCCTACGGTTGTAGACTTCTAAGAGTTTTTAGGAGGGAAAGGATGGAAAGAGAGTGGGTCACAGCTTGTGGGATAAGTAGGGTTGAGGAAATGGGTTCTTAGGAAGAGAAGAGATGAGCATATTTCTAGAAAGAGGAGATGTAGTTAGAGGAAAGGGGGATATCGTGGGTGGGACAAAGGAGTTAATTGAAGGTTCTGCAGGAAGTTGGGGGTTCTAGGCTTAAGAGTCTGGGCAGGATGAATTTTAGGAATGGGAAATAAAGGAGGTAAGTGGTTGAGGATGTAGGAGTAGGAGAGAGAAAATTTGGAGCTGATTGTGTCTGGTCGCCACTTTTTGAATATGTGATTTATAATCAATGAACAATTTAGGCTTTAGTTTTCTCACTGTAAAAGAATATTCTTGCCTTCTCTATTTCATAGGCTTGACATAAGTTAAAAATGAAACAGGTATATTTTAAAGTGCTTTAGAAACTTAAAATGCTATACAAACCTATAGCCTCTTGTTAGTAGTCAAGCGTTTGAGAAAGCCATTTGCTTTGTGTACAGTATATAAAACTTACTAAATCACAATGCTCCAATCAGCAAGAAGGTGCAGAGGTTTCTAGTATTTCAGAACCATAATGTTTGGGGTCTCTGAGTCTTTATCTTGTATCTGGAAAGGTTTCTTTACAAGTCAGGAGGGTGTTTTAGTAAGTACCACTGCTGACATTAGCACCTGAAATCATTTAAAACTTTGACGGTGGGAATAATTAAGGGAAAATATGTGGGAAGAAATCTGCTAAGAAACAAGCTTAAGTGAATTTTCAGTGGTTTAAATTTGGCATGCGATGGCAGGAATTCTACATTCTCATGTGTGTCTTCTGCTAATTCACTTCTTATAACTTTTGAAAAACTGAACTTAAAGTTTATTTATGCACTCTTAAGTATTTGGTGCTTCAGACTGATTTATGCTTAGCTCTTTCCCACTTTATATGTGTCCTCATGACACATCAGTATAGTTTTTATCCTATGTAGGGAGTCTCTTGCATGGTATTTAATTAAAAAAAAAAAAGGTTTGCATTGTGCTTTTCTTAGCACTCTAGATTCCTTTAGCATTTCTATTACTTTGCCCTTATCATCAGTCCTGGGTTTCTTTCTTTCTTTCTTTCTTTTTTTGTGAGGAAGATTGGCCCTGAGCTAACATCTGTGAAAATCTTCCTCTGTGTTGTATGTGGGATGCTGCCACAGCATGGCTTGATGAGCAGTGTCTAGGTCCATGCCCGGGATCCGAACCTGCGAACCCTAGGCTGCCAAAGTGGAGCGCGTGAACTTAACCACTACACCACTGGCTGGCCCAAGTCCTGGGTTTCTGTTTATGATTTCTGGGTGCTGAGGATGACTGGAGAAAATCATGTAATTGAACCGATTGTTCTTTACTGATACTGCTGCTTAGTCTAATTTGGCCTTTGATATTGTAGTTAATTACCATGAGCATTTCATGGGATATTGACTCTTACTCATTCTCCAGATAGAGAAATGCATGATATTGTTTCGTTTATACCCTTATTCATTTATTCAAATATATTTGAGTTTCTACTATGTGCTGGCCAATATGCTAATGAGTAGAAAATTTTAAGGAGACAATAACAGTGTCAAATAGAGTACTTTGGTATAGAAAAATAAAGACAGGAAAAATGTTCATTTGGTTTGGTGATTAAGAAGTTATGGGCGTCCCACATATAGAGTGGAGGAAGATGGGCATGGATGTTAGCTCAGGGCCAGTCTTCCTGGGCAGAAAGGGGAGGATTGGCAGCAGATGTTAGGTCAGGGCTAATCTTCCTCAAAAAAAAAAAAAAAATTAATTAAAAAAAAAAAGAAGTCATGGTGACCTTAAGAGCAGTTTCAGTAGGTGGGTAAGGGTGGAATCCCCCTTAGAGTTGGTAGAAGAGTAAATGGCAGGTCTGATAAAGGAGGAAGGGAAGAAGAGGATAGAGAGGAAAGTGGGAGGGAGTGAGAGGGGAAATAGAGGAGAGAAGTGAGGGGGGAGAAGGAAGAGAAGGAGAGTTGGGGGAAGGAAAAAGGGGAGAGGAAGTGGGGAAGAGGGAAGGAGGGAAAGAGAGCAAAAAGAGAATAACTTCTCTTTGAGAAGGCTTTCTGAGAAAAGGAAGAAGAGACTGGATGGGAGCCAGGAAGGGCTTTCTTTTCAGCATAAAACCTGACGCTTGTCTATGTGCTGAGGGGAAAGGTGCTAATAGGGAAGGAGAGGTTGAAGATTCAAGATATGGTGTGGTTGATAGAGCAAGGCGTTGAAGGAAATAGGAAGGGAATGGGAGTCATGGTATGGGTCAGGGGTACAGGTGGATGGGCTGGCTTTGAACAGAAGGATGGACACCTCATTTTTAGAACAGAAATAAAAATAGGTAAGGAGAGGTATGAATATGGATAAGGTTATAGGGAGGGGTATGGGGGTGGAGGGAGTGCATGCCTGATAACTTATGTATCTCTGTAAGATCAGAAGCAGGGTTATTGGTTGAGAGTGAATGGCCTGGGTAGGACAGGACTGAGGAGCTTGCATTGAGAAAGTGATTCAAAGAGTTGTTAAGGAGGATGGAAGAGAGAATTTATCAAATTTATTTTAAAGGACTAAGGTTGGAGACATTATAGTGCTATCAGTGTATCCACTGTGGTTTTTCTCTAGGGTAGCTCAGTTCCCAGAAACAGTATTGACCTGGAGCTGTGGTTTTGTGGTTAGGTTCAGAGAAAGGGGTGCAGATTTGAAGTTACTGCTAAGAGATTTAGATATCCAACCATAGGATCTGGGTTGAGGGGAATCAGGATTTGAGGGATAGGAGGTTTCTCTGAAGTCATAGAGTAATGATGGTCAGAGTAAGATTTTTGTGAGCTAATAGAGTAATCAAGGAGGAGCAGTTTCAAATGCTGACAGGATCCAGAGTAAAGAATTGAAGAATAGGTGCCTAAAATAGAACTGAGCTAAAAATCTTTAGAACTACAGAGGTCTATGAATTCTAGTGTACGGTAATTGGATGGGTTATCTTCATGGACACTGAAATCTCCCAACATTGTGATAGGAGATTATGAAGAGAAGACAGCTCTGGACTAGGCTCCTATGTCTTCAGTGAACGAGGAGGTACAGCTAAGGGATCATCTTGAAGGTGAGGCCATGGAGGAGGATGATCATGATCTGGAAGCTGCAGTAGAGGCAGCTGAATGCTAATCACTTCTGGCTCTGGGTGGGGGGAGGGGTATGGATTGCAATAGAGAAATGTGAGAAAATCTTTAGGGGAGAGCCAGATTTAAGTCAAAGTAAACAAGTAGAAGGAGCATTGTTCAAAAAGATTGAGGATGCCTGGGGTTTGGTAACAAGAGAGTGATTATTCTCTTGGGCATAATATGGAAGAGATTTGGGCAGTAACAGTATGGAAGAAAGCAGGGCTGAGGACATTCAGATAAGGAAGGTAGATCATAGTGGGGATATTATTGCCTTTGTATGTTGGAGGTTATTGATTGGGCTCAATTGTCTGAACTTGGACACAAGTTATTTTGGTACTGAAACTGGTTTAAAGTCCCACCAGATAGTATGTGACTTGATCTCATAGAAGTGGTAGAGGCTATTTATAAAGTTAATAGCAAGGGCAACAAAGGTCATATTCTGGGTGAGAAATTGATATCCTCAGCAGAGTTGCAGTCCCTTGTTAGGTAAAAGCTAATTCTCTCCAAAAAGAAATCCTGGAAAGACCTACAATCTCCTTCATTTTATAAATGTGGAAACAAAGCCCTAGAGAAGTTAATTGATGTCCAAGGTTGTATAGCCAATGATGATGCTTTAACCCAGGCATTGGCAAACTTTTTCTGTAGAGGGCCAGACAGCAAATATTTTAGGCTCTGTGGACCAAGAGGCAAAATAGGGAATTATTGTAGGTACTCATAAGCAAATTTCCACATTGTTCTCATCAGTAGACAAGAATTACAAAACAAAAGTACTCAATTTGTATTTCTTTAAGAACTGAATGTTCATTTCACAGGTCCACCTTGCAAAAAGGAGCCTGGAATCCCACAGTAATCCAGGATCCAGGTTTAGGAAGATTTGAGATGTAGTTAGGGAGCTGGAAGTATCCTCTGAAGCTGTAGAGACTGTTTTGTTATAACCTTTTCAGTGTGAAAGGTTACTCCCCCTGCACTGAGGTTTCTTATTGTATTTTTTTGGTCTTTGGTTATACCACTCCTGTCTCATCCAACCCCTGATTTCACCCTCTTCTTTGTATATGCTTTTTCTTACATATGGTTTCATCTCATGTATGGTCTGTACTATCTTTTGGCTTCTTCTTTGACAGTGTTTTAGTTTCTGATTTTGCTTTCCAAGAGCCTCTCCTACCACTTTGCATTCGGTTGAGAGAGAGTGAGAGAGTGCATTTGTACGTCTGAGAGTGAGAATCTGTCTGTCATTCCTGTTGGGCTAAGCTCTTTAGCAAGCTCTTTCCTCATAGGCTGGTGGCCAGTCTGTAGGACTGGTGAACTTTGGTCAGATGCATCCCCCTGTCTAATTAGCTAGATTTAAGGGCCCATGGCACGTACATGGAGATTAGGAGATAACATGAAGTTAGAGGCTATCACTCAGCTCCTTAATATGCAAGGGGCTGTTGGTAGGGTTTTACCTTGAGGGGCAACTGTGAGTGTGTTAACCAATCTGTCCAGCATGGTGAGAACTAGATTGCTGTGCACTGAAAGAGAAGTATAAACAAAATCCTGTGGCATTTAGAAGAAGAAGGCCAATGTTTACTCAGCAAGGGCATCAAGACAGGATCCATGAAAGCAGTAGACTTTTAAGAATGAGGAGGATTTCAGTAGGAGGAGATTAGAGAGAATGATGTTCATGAATTTATGGACTATGAAGGCAGGGAGAAGATGCTAAAGCAGTGGCAATTGTAAATGCAGAAGGTTTAGGTAGAAAAAGCGTGGGGCTAATTTAGTCTAGCATAGAGCAATAGTGAGAAAGAAAGCCAAATCAAAGGATTGAGGCCTTTTTATGCTGAGCTAAGGAGTTTAGGTACAGTTTGGTGTTCATTGTTTAATTGTCTCGAAGTTCTCACTGACCTTAAAATCACTATGAGAATTTACAAATGAGTAAAGTTTAGTCCAGAAAAGTGATGTATTTTTTTCTTGTAATTGAGATAAGATTGCATATCATTTGAATCTTAATTTTATGACATTAGTGCTCTGTTTTTCAACATTTATTTGTAAGACTTTCCTCAATGATTAAAAAAAACGTTTTGAGAGATAATTCATATATCAACCATAAAATTCACCCATTTAAAGAAGACAGTTCAGTAGTTTTTAGTATATTCACACTTGTGCACCCATCACCACAATCAATTTTAGGACATTTTCATTACCCCAAAAAGAAATGTTATACCCATTGGCAGTTACTCCTTCTTTCCCTGGGATCTCCCCAGCCCTAGGAACCCATTAAGCTACTTTGTATCTCTATTGATTCATATAATATGAGGTCCTTTGTGACTGATTTTTTTCACTTACAATGTTTTCAAGGTTCACGCGTGTTGTAGCATGTATGGGTACTTTATTCCTTTTTGTGGCTGAATAATGTTCCATTGTATGGAGATACCATCTTTTGTTTATCCATTCTTTAGTTGATGGACATGTGGGTTGTTTCTCCTTTTTAGCTACTCTGAATATGCTGGTGTGAACATTCATATACATTCTTTTTGGTATATGAGCATATGTTTTCATTTTTCTTGTGTATATATCTAGTAGTGGAGTTACTGGGTCATATGATAACTCTGTTTAACCTTTTAAGGAACTGCCAAATTGTTTTCCAAATCACTTGTACCATTTTACATTCCCACTAAGAGAATATGAGAGTTTCAATTTCTGCACATCCTTGGCAACACTTGTTGTTATCTGTCTTTTTGATTATAGTCATCTTAGTGTGAGTGAAGTGGCATCTCATTGTGATTTTGGTTTGCATTTCCCTAATCACTAATGACTTTGAGCATCTTTCCATATGCTTTTATTGGCCATTTGTATATTTTCTTTGATGAAATGTCTAAAGTCCTTTCCCCATTTTTTAATTGGCTTCTTTGGTTTTTTGTTGTTGAGCTGTAAGAGTTCTTTATATATTCCAGATGTTAATCCACTATCAGATATATGATTTGAAAATATCATCTCCCATTCTGTGGGTTATCTTTTCACTATCTTAGTAGAGTCCTTTGATGTACAAAAGTTTTTAATTTTCATGGAGTCCAGTTTATCTATTTTTTTCTTTTGTTGCCTGTGCTTTTGGTGTGATTGCCAAAATTCAGTGTTGTGAAGATTTTCCCTAGTGTTTTCTTCTAAAAGTTTTATTAATTTTAGCACTTACATTTAGATCATTGATCTGTTTTGAATTAATTTTTACATATGGTGTGAGGTAGGGGTCCAACTTCATTCTTTTACATATGTATATCCTGTTATCCCAGCACCATTTGTTGATCTTCTGTGATATTAATAAAGTATTTCTTCATACTTTCTAATAGGACATTTTTTCATACTTTATAAACTGGCCTGAGCTCCCATTCAAAATATTATCATATAAAGTGAATGTAAGAGGTATTATTATTATTATTATTGGAATATTAGCGTTGGAAGGTACCACAGAGATTTTTTCGAGTCCCCCTCATTTTATAAATGTAGAAACAGAGACCTAGAGAAATTAATTAATGTCCAAGGTTGTATAGCTAATTGGTTAGAAATAATGCTTTAATCCAGGGGTTGGCAAAGTTTTTCTGTAGAGGGTCAGATAGTACATATTTTAGGCTTTGTGGGCCAAGAGGCAAAACGGAGTATTATGCAGGTACTTTTCTAATGAGAAAAAACAAATTTCCACAGATTATTTATTAATTAAATTCAAAACATAATAATTGAGTACCTTTTTTTGGTAATACATTTCTACTGATGAGAAAAATGGATTTCTTTTTTGAGAAGATAACATTATGTTTAATTGAGGTTCAAAGTTAGTATTCCTTAGCGTCAAAAAAATTGATTGCAAATGTTCATGTGTTGTTGTTGATCTGTTTGAGGTTTTGTGTATTTCATCTTTGAAAATGTCTTTTACACAGACAGTTACTGCCAAATACTGATATAAGTCCACAAGCATATGTTTCTAATTGAGTGTGTTCATTGCTTGGAAGGCATTTATAGAATTTTTAGGTTTTTCACCTATACTTGCCTTTAAATATTAATTGGAGACTAATCACTTCCAATTTAAGGCTACATGGAAAGTCCTCCATTGCACAAGTAAATAGATTTTGAAATAGGGTACTACTCTTCCATTTGTATGGAGGTCTGAAAAACATTGCTGGAACTGTAGTTTGAAGTTGGAAAATATATCTACTACACACTTATATAGCAATGAACATCTTTTTTTTCTTTCAGTTTTATTGAGCTATAGTTGACATACAGCACTGTATAAGTTTAAGGTGTAAAGGATAATGACTTGACTTACATATATGGTGAAGTGATTACCGCAATCAGTTTAGTTAACATCCATCATCTCATATAGATACAAAAAAAAAAAAAGAAAAAAAGTGTTTTTTTCCCTCGTGATAAGAATTTTTAGGAATTACTCTCTTAGCAACTTCCAGATGTGTGTTAACTGTAGTCATCATGTTGTACATTACATCTCCAGTACTTATTCATCTCATAACTGGAAGTTTGTGCCTTTTGACCACCTTCATCCAGTTCTCCCACTCCCTGCCTCTGGTAACCACAAGTCTCATCTCTTTTTGTATGAGGCTTTTTGGTTTTTTTAAAAAAATAGATTCCACATATAAGTGAGATCATACAGTATTTGTCTTTTCTGTCTGACTTATTTCCCTCAGCATAATGGCCTTAAGGTCCATCCGTGTTGTCACAAATGGCAGGATTTTCTCCTTTTTTAATGTCTGAATAGCATTGCATTGCATATATATACACACATTTTCTTTATCCTTTCATCTGTGGATGGACGCTTAGGTTGTTTCCATGTCTTGGCTATTGTGAATAATGCTGCAGTGAATGTAGGGGTGCACATGTCTCTTTGACGTAGTGATTTCATTTCCTTCGGATATATACCCAGAAGTGGAATTGCTGGATCGTGTGGTAGTTCTGTTTTTAATGTTTTGAGGAACCTCCATACTGTTTCCATAGTGGCTGTACCAATTTACGTTCCCACCAGTAGTGCACAAGGATTCCCTTTTCTCCACATCCTTGCCAGCATTTATCTCTTGTCTTTTTGATGCTAGCCATTCTGACAGGCATGAGGTGATATCTCTGGGAATGGACATCTGCGTATTGTTTTAACTCTTGACAGCATGGGATAGGTATGCAGCTTGACATTACCTGTGATTCAAACCATGTTAGTTTTCATTGAAATGACTTTGTTGCAGTATAAGTTTTGCGTATAATCACTGTTTTGCCTTTTGATTTTGGTTGGATTCATTGAGAAACATTACCAAGTTTGAAGGAAAAGCTAATTTCCAAAGCTATTTAATGTTCACTGATAGTGACTGAGTGTGGTTCTTCTCATATAGAAAAATTCAGCTTGAAAAAATTGCAGTAAGGCTTTACCACTGCTAAGTCTGCTAACTTCTTAGTGGTAGGGCAAATCAGGATATTCACCCTCTATTTCTGACAAAAATTCATGGAGTCAAGATGGTGAAGTCCATGAGAGCGAAGTTAACTATTGACACTACTGGTTAAATAAGACATGATAGATTCAGATATTTTCTGCAGAGTATCTTCTGATGAATAATGCAATGAATAGCTGTAGCTTTTAAACTTCCTAAATTTTCACAAGCTTTGTAAATTCGTCCAATTAAGCCTTTTTCTGCCCACATGTATTTTTACCACCATCAGTTATAACACATCTTAGCAGATTCCACATCAGGTTGCACTGAATTAGTCTTTTCCCAGCTTCTTTGAAAATATTCTTGCCTATTGTTGTTCCATGCAGATTATTCATAACAGTCTAATTATTTAGTCACTTCCAACTTGTATTGACTCCTCAAATAAACAACAATAACTGAGAAGTATTGGTAACACCTGCCTACTCATCAAGAGCCAAGGAAAACACTCAAAATTATTTGCCGTGATATTGTGTAATTGTTTTATTGATATTGCTGCCAATGTCTTCAACTCTTTGAGCTACTATTCTTGCTGAAAGGCTTATAATCTTAAATAAATTTATTTTCCTTAGATGTATTTCTTTGGCTCCCACAGTCAAACATGATTTAATTAACTCACTATTGAGAAAAGGCTTTCCTTGTCCGGCTAACAAATGAGTCATTCAGAAGCTTACTTTGGTTGCATCCTGATTTTTTGTGAAGAAATTCAGCTGTGTTGAGATCGTCTGTTTAAATTTTCTGATTTTTCTGACTGTTTTCCTGTGAGTTGGAAATACTGTGATGAATGCTTAGTCTGGTAATGTTGATGTATATTGTACTCTTTCGCACAGCTGTAGTATCATTGCATAATAAACATAACGCTTTGCCATCTAATTTGATAACAAGATTACACTCCAGTGTATTTTAACAGTATGATAGTTGAAGCCCAGTTTTATCTCCTTTTCTTGTTTTGACATGAAAGGTATGCATTGGTAATAAAAAATACAATATATGGCAGTAAGTGTAGTGCTTGAGAAGCTGTTAAGTTATAACTACATCACTGTAATTTGTAGTGCTTCTGAGCAGCACTGCAAAACTGTTAGAATGCCACATATGATCCCTTGTAAATACTGAAGTCTGCCATTGTAAAAGCAGCCATAGACAATATGTAAACAAATGTGTGGGAGTGTTTTAATAAAGCTTTATTTATGAACACTTAAAATTGAATTGTATACAACTTTCATATCATGAAACATTCCTCTTTTGATTTGTTTTTCAACCATTTAAAAATGTAAAAACCATTCTTAGCTGATGGGCTGTACAGAAACAAGCAGAGGGCCCTAGCTGGCCTGTGGGCTGTAATAGTTTGCAAACTTCTCTCTTAACCGAAAAGAGTAAGTCTAATGGGAGGAAGATCATGCTTGATGGATGTAGATCTGTGAGGGAAATCATTCTGGATGACATTTTGACAACCCTTAAATCATACTATTTAGACTGGTTTATGTCAGGATCGATATCATCTTGGAAGAAGAGAAAAAGTAAAAAAAAGAGAGAAAGAGACAGATTGAAAGTTTATGTAGTTTGGTTTTTACTTATTTATTTAAGGAAAGACTTGTACAATTTTGTTTTTTGTGTACTGCCTGAAGAGCTCTTAGACTTCTGAGTTTCTAAGCTTATGTCTTTTATGTGAAAAAAATAGCGATATGAACTTTGTTTCCCTGTAAGAAATGTGTTTATTAAGACTTTTGACTTAATAAATAGTAAATTTAGAATAGTTTTTAAAAAATGGAATATACTGCTCTTACTTTGATTTGAAATTTTAATCTTGGCTGATTTTGAATAGGATAGGAAATAATAGCAAAGTTTTTGTTTTTGTAACTTGATGTTTCCACAAGTCCCAACAAATTATGAGGTTGTGGGAAGCTCTGATAGAGTGCTATGAAATTGGAAGTAGGTGGAGTTTATTCCTAGAGATGATTCAGGAAAGCTAGGTCTGCTCTTATTATAGATATGGTACAAAATCCTTTATAGAGTTGAGTGAAAACCACATAATCCTTTGTTCCTTCCTGTTGTGTATGTGTATGTTGTTGTGATTGTTCATTCGTTATTGTTAATGTTTAAAAATGAATTTTTGACAAAAGGGCTGTTATAGCTTAACTCTTAGAGGTGGATTAAATGAAACAAACAAATCACTAATACCTTCTTAAAAAGATAAGAATCAATACAAATGTGTTTGTTTTTATGAATTTAGCAGTGTAAATGAAAGTGATTTTTGATATTTTATTGCTTTTTTGGGTAATAAACTTAGCATGTATATGGAATTTTCTATTTTCAGAACACTTTATGGTGATTAAAGAAAATTCTTGATTTCCTTAAAAGACATTTTAAATTAAGTGAGAGAATGTAGGAGAATAGGGGAAAACAACCTTAGTATTCAGAATGAGTATAAAAGACTTAAATTTAGGCTTCTGAGACAGTTTATTATAAACTACTAATTGAGGCCAGCCCTTGTGGCCTAGTAGTTAAGTTTGGTGCACTCCACTTTGGTGACCCGGGTTCGGTTCTCGGGTATAGACCAATACCACTCATCTATCAATGGCCATGCTGTGACAGCGGCTCGTATATAAACTAGATCAACGTTAGCAACAGGTGTTAGCTCAGGGCAAATCTTCCTCAGCAAAAAGAGGAAGATTGGCAATGATGTTAGCTTTGGGGGAATCTTCCTAAGCAAAATAAAAAAATTTAAAAGTAAAGTACTAATTGTCTTGGTTATTGTAGAAAAATATTTGATTAAATACATGTACATCATATGATAGAAGTCAAAGACACAATTCCTGCTTTGTAGATTAACTTAGAGCGGTGATTTTTGAAGAATCTTAACTTTCAAATCTGTTGCTGTAAGTTTTCTAAGAAGGTGCAAAATCTCCTTTTTTGAGACTGATCTTTTTTTTTTCCCTGAGGAAGATTCACCCTGAGCTAACATCTGTGCCAGTCTTCCTCTATTTTGTATGTGGGTCACCACTACAGTGTGGCTGCCGACAAGTGGTGTAGGTCTGTGCCTGGGAACCAAACCAAGGCCGCTGAAGTGCAGCACACCATACTTAACCACTAGGCTGTGGGGCTGGCCCCCTGAGACTGATCTTTTTAAAAGTTTATTTTATGTAGTTGCTTTAAAAGCAATATACTAAATGACTGATATTTTATTTTTAAAGTTATAAGTGATTTGTTAAGAATTAAGCATGGCTAACAGTTATCAAATGATTATACATGTGCTATTCTGTGTGGCACATGCACTGTTCTCTGTGCTTTACATTTATTTATATCTCATTTAATGCTCTTAACAGCTCCTGGAAGTAGGAACTGTTATATTATTTCCATTTTAAAGATGAGGAAACTGAGGCACAAAGAAATTAAGTAATTTACCCAAGTTACACAATCAGGGAATGGTAGAGTTGGGATTTACTGTGACTCCAGAATCTTTGTTTTTAAACACTTTATGGGGCTGCTTTGGTCTATCTGCTGTTGTCCTTCTCTCTCAAGCTTTAATCCCTTAAATTGCACATTATTAGGGCCTACACTTCAGAAATCCTACTCTCAGAAGATCCTTTACTCTTTGGGGCCTTGCTGTTTCTTCTGTTCTTGCTGAATCTTACCTGCCTACCCTCCCATCTCGTTTCCCCTTCTTCCAGCAGTGAGACATGGTGTAAATAAAACTAGTAAGATAGGGAAGCCAGGGGACATTTTAATTTTGGTTCTTGAAAGAAAAAATTAGTTCAAAAGGTTTTTTGTATATATAATAAGTGAAAAAAATTAAGTTAAAGAGAACTATCTAAATATCAGACATTGCAAAACAACTAAAAAGCAGAAACAAAAGCCCAGGGCCTTAAATAACCTACTCTTTATAAATTCCAGTCTCTTCCCCTCTGTTTTTAGAGATAAACATTTTAGAGCATCAGTGTCGTATTGTTGTCATTCTAGGTTACTGGAAAATTACTTCAATAACCTGTGTGTGTACATTGGTTAGCAATGTATTTTTCATTGTGAATCACAGTCACAAAAGTCTGAGAAATACTTACATAGCATATATGATACCAAATTTATTTTAATTTTTTTATTCTCTGAGTTCCATGCAGATGGCCCCTCTTTCTTATACACATTTGTTCTTTAGATTTGTTAATCCCGTTTGATAAACTGCAGGTTCCTTTTCCGTGTTGATGTTCTCCAGAGTCACTCTCTAGCTAGGCCTTTGTTTCTCATTCAGCTCCTGTGGCTCTTAACCTTTTTTGGGGGTCATAGATCCCTTTGAAAATCTGAAAAAACTTATGAATTCTCCCTAGAAAATTACACATATGTACATTACACAAACTTCTGCCTACAATTTTAGGAGTTTTGTAGGATATCCTTCCCCTAAATCATTTATGGCTTCAAGATTAGAGCCCTACCTCTACATATACTCCCTGAAAAATTTCATTCGTGTTAATTCTTCCAAATACATAGATGACTTCCCAATCTATATCTTCAATATGATTCTCTCTCCTGAGTACTATACCCTGGTATCCATTTACTTCTTGGCCACCTGGGCGTCCTGTTGCACTACTCCACTTTGTATTTCAAACTTATGAAACCATGTGTAGTTCCTGGAATACATTTTTCTGTTCTTCAATCCCTGTTTTCTTGGTTATTTGTCCCTGCTGACTGATACCTTATTCTTTGAGACATTCTCCCCTCCTTTGCTTCTATGATGCTCCTCTCACCTATTTTTCTCTTATCTCTGTGACTACATCTTCTCTTTTCCTTCCTAGATTCTTCTTTTACCACTTATCTTCTAAATATCTATTTTCCAGGATTGTGAACATAGCCCTCTGAGATCTTTCACTCTCTATACATTTTGGGCAAACTTTTTCAAATCCCTGGTTTCAATTACTTCCTAAATCTTTGTATTTAGCTAAAGTTCACATTTTTATTTCCAAATGCTTATTAGACATTTCCACTTAGATCAGTGGTTCCTAAATACTTGGGGGATTACATACCCCTTTAAAAATCTAATTAAAGATGTCTCGCTCTCTGTGTATAAAAGGACACAGGTACACCAGATTTTGCATATTGTTTTAGGGTGTTCCTGAGCCTCCTAGAGCCGCTTCATGGACTCCTTAGATATCTGTGGTCTTTTTTTCTTTAAAGATTTTATTTTTCCTTTTTCTCCCCAAAGCCCCCTGGTACATAGTTGTATATTTTCAGTTGTGGGTCTTTCTAGTTGTGGCATGTGGGACGCCGCCTCAGCATGGCTTGATGAGCGGTGCCACGTCCGTGCCCAGGATCTGAACCTGTGCAACCCTGGGCTGCCGAAGCGGAGTGCGTGAACTTAACCACTTGGCCAGGGACTAGCCCCTGTGGTCTTCTAATTAAGAAGTTGTGACCCAAGATGTTCCTGAGCTGCCTTTAATTCAGCATGTCCAAAATCGATGCCATCATCGCCCCTAACCCATTTTATTCTTATCCCTCTCACTTATGCCTCTAAATCTAATCATTTGCCTCTTAGTTATTTACTAATTCATTTATTCTGCAAATATGTGAGTGCCTGCTTTATATCTAGCACCAGGCTTAAGCATATAGTGATATACAAAGCAGACATAGTTACTCTGTTTTCTCCAAGCTTACGCTATAGCATAGTGATTAAAAGCATGAACTTTGGGTTCAGACTTTGACTTCTTATTGCTTTATGACCTAGGGCAAATTAACTAACCTCTCTATACCTCAGTTTCGTCTGTGAAATGAGGATAATAGTAGTTGCTGCTTCATTGGTTATTAGGATTAAATGAGTTAATATGTTAAAATGCTCAGTAAATGTTAGCTTTATTATTTGTGGAGGAGATACACATTAAATGATCGTAAATAAATAATTATACATATTTGTAAGTGTTATGAAGTAACAGAATAGGATACTATGAGAGAGAATTTAGACTAGGGAGTAGGGATAGCACTGCTGAGGAGGTGACATTTAGACAGAGCTGAAGAATGAATAGATATTAACTAGGTGAAGATTTTGGAGACTGTAAGCATTTCGGGCAAAAAGAAAAGGTGGTGCAAAGGCCCTGATGTAGGAAACGGTTTGGAGCATTTGAGAAATAGGTCATTGTGCCTGGAGTATGGTAAGTTATGAGGAGAATGATATGAATGCAGAGATCTGTAGGCCATATTAAGAGTTTGAATTTTATTCTGAATGAAATGAAATGCTAATGGAAGGTTATAAATGGCAGAGATGGCATTAACTGATTTATGTTTAGAAAGGGTCACTTGATGCTTTGTGGAAAATGGATTAGAGAGGAGCTAGAATGCATGCTCATAGATCAAGTTAAGAGTCTTGCAAAAAAAAAAAAATGTTGATTGCAATAGTCCAGATCAGAGCTGTTGGTGTTTAGGACGAGTATGGCAGCAGTGGAGGTGGAATGAAATGTATGGATTTAAAATGTTTTAAGGGGCTGGTCTGATGGCGCAGTGGTTAAGTGTGCACTTTCTGCTTTGGCAGCACGGGGTTCACCGGTTCGGATCCCAGGTGCAGACGTAGCACCACTTGGCAAAGCTATGCTGTAGTAGGCCTCCCACATATAAAGTAGAGGAAGATGGGCACAGATGTTAGCTTAGGGCCAGTCTTCCTCAGAAAAAAAAAAAAAAGAGGAGGATTGGCAGCAGATGTTAGCTCAGGTCTAACCTTCCTTAAAAAAAAAGAAATGTTTTTTTTTTTTTTTTTATATATATATATATATTTTTCTGTCAATCTTTCTTTTTTTTTTTTTTTTTGAGGAAGATTAGCCCTGAGCTAATATCTGCTGCCAATCCTCCTCTTTTCACTGAGGAAGACTGGTCCTGAGCTAACATCTGTGCCCATCTTCCATCAGACCAGCTTTATATGTGGGACGCCTACCACAGCATGTCTGCACCTGGGATCTGAACCGGCAAACCCCGGGCCGCCTCAGCAGAACATGTGCACTTAACCACTGCACCACCGGGCCGGCCTAAATTGAGTGCTTCTAAGTACTAGGTACTATAATAGGAACTGAGGGTACAACGTAGAGGTTAAAAAGGATATAATTCCTAACTTATAGTTTGTAGGGGTGGTGGGATGAGTGGGGAGAGATAAGACAATGAAAGAATTATATAGATAAATATAAAAATTAGACCTGTGGTAAGTTCTAGTAAGGACAGGTATTTGGTACTTTGAGAGCATATCATGGTCAGGAAGGTCAGGGATGTAAAATGAACAGGAAAATTTGGTGATTGACTGGACATAGGGGACAGGTGAGGAAGACGAAGCTGTCAAGAATGACTTGGGTTTCTGATGTGAGCAACTATGTAGGTGGATACAGAGAGAAGTCTGATTGGTTCCTAGTCTTGTCATCTCCACACCATCTTAACCAGTGGCCAGAAGTAATTTTCTTAAAACATGTGTCTCTGAGTATACCATATATCTTCTTATAATCCCTTTAATGGCTCCTCTTTTTCTACAAGATGAATTCTCAAACTCTTGCTTGCTAGATACTATATATAATATGGCTTCCTTTGCCTTTTCTAGTCCAATGGGTACGTTCCTGCACAGGTCATGGGCATTTTTAATGGTAGCCACATTATAGTACTGGTGCTTCCTGACTGTGTTCCCTCTCTTGTTCCTCTGTCTTTACAGAGGCTGGCTGCTTTCTGTCTGAAATGCTTTTCTTCTGTACCCACCCTGCCCCTGCTCTTTCATGCCTTGCTAATTTTTACTCATTCTTTAGTTTTTCTGGGAATTCTTTTCTGACCTCTTCAGTCTGATTTAGCTGCCCTTTGTTTGTGCTTCCATTGCACCCTGGACAGAGAGCCATAATAATAGCATTCTTCATTTTTTGCTGTCATTATTGATTATTGGTTATGTGATAATTAGTTGTCTGATAATTGACTGCAAGCTCTTGAGGGTAAGAATCATGTCTTGTCTTTGTGTTCCAAGATCTTTGTGTGGTGAATGCTCAATAAATGTTTGACTCAAAGAATTAATGAAATTCTCTGTTCTTTTATATCATGGGCCTTTGCACAAGCTGTTCTCTCTGCTTAGAATGCCCCTCCTCCTTTGCTTTGTCAACTTCTAGACATCCTTTATTTAACACTAAGCCTTACTTGATACTTTAATGATAGTTCCTCCTTCCACTGTGCTTCCATAACTTTTCTTTTCTGTATCTCTGATAAATATTTTACAGTACAGAGCAAGGATGTAGATGTTTGAATGAGTGAATGTATACGTATCATGAGCATCATGGAGTTGTAGATTGGATATATATTTCCAAGTGTCCAGTCCCGTTTCAAAGGGTAGGTTATGTCTACATGGTACTAATCTTGTTGTATTGATCTTTACATCAGTGTTTTACTCTTACAAAGGCAGCCTTATCTCCAATTTCTGGATAACTTATTGTAGTTCTTTGTTTACTGAATATAGCTGCTGCTTGCAGTATTCTCCTTTTCTCACTCAATTTTCTCCTTCAAGACCAACTCAAAAGTCCTCCTTTTGTAACCTTACTAGATTCCCTAGGCTATGTGAGTTCTTACAGCGTTCCTAGAAGGCTTTTTCCAAACAGCCAACAACAGTTTCACAATGTAATTATCCTGTCTCTTCATCTAGAACTTGAGCTTCATGAGGGGACTTATTTATTTATTTATTTTTTAAAGATCGGCACCTGAGCTAACATCTGTTGCCAATCTTTTTTTCTTTTCTTTTCTTCTTCTTCTCCCCAAAGCCCCCCAGTACATAGTTGTATATTCTAGTTGTAGGTCCTGCTGGCTCTGCTATGTGGGACGCCACCTCAGCATGGCCTGATGAGCAGTGCCATGTCCACGCCCAGTATCTGAACCAGTGAAATCCTGGGCTGCCTAAGCAGAGTGCATGAACTTAACCACTCGGCCACAGGGCCAGCCTTGAGGGGACTTATTTTTATTCATTCCTTTATTGTTGGTTCAGTGCCTAGCACATAGTTGGTGCTCAACAAATATTTATTTAACTGATTGTATCCCTATTTATTTTCCTTGTGCTTAGGTAACCCAGAGAATGTTGGGTGGAACTAATCCTGGGATGAAAAGTATTGGCCCTGTATAATCTCTACAATTTATAATCTCTATATAGGTAATTTGGATAATGCACTGCATTCAAGTTGCTTGAATAATCTTTATATTCTCTATTTCAATACAGCTTTTTTCTCTCCTTGAACAGGTGTTCCCTGCCCTCCAGTGGTTGGATCACAGCTAACATTTTTAGGAAAGGTAAAGCTTATAAAATTCTTTTACAGTGTTTATTTTTAAGTCATATTTAAAATCCCATTAGGTTTACTTTTCAGATTAAAGAAGTTTTTTTTTTCCTGTTTTTCCTCTTATGTCTGATATGCCTGAAACCCAGCTTAAACTAATTGCAGCTTGACTTAACTCTTCCTTTGCCATCATGAGCCACCATGTGTCCCACAGTTTTTCTTAAGTATGCAGTGATTGGGGGGTTTATTAAGTCTGACCTTGGTTCTTGGTTTTACTACATTGTTCTTATGTCACTCTACCAATGTCCTAGGATCTTGCCACAGTGCAAAAGCTATCATCCTGTTTTCAGTACCCCACTACGCCACCCCTCCCCGTCCTGCCCCACAACCAAACACACATACTCAAAGTAGCTTGCTAATCATGTGGCCATCCTTTAGTCTGGATTGGGGTGTCTCCTGGCTAATATCCTCTTTTCCTCTGTTGTTACTGATAAGGAGAGGCTGACTCTTGACTTTTTGGCAAGGTGACTTACACCCTATCCCAGGCCTGTCGTATGTTATTTTTTCTCAGAAGACCAATTCTTAGCTATTCAGGGAGCTTGCTATATGGCTAGCAGACATTTATAAATACCTGCTGCAAAGTTTTCAATGGTATACCATTAAATAAGGACAATACAGTAAAATTTTCATCTATCTAAATGTATTTGAAATAAAAGACTATTATTCATTATGAGATATATTCTCCCTAGATTTTTGGTCTTAAAATATTCATTATTTTGGGGCTGGCCCCATGGCCGAGTGGTTCAGTTCGCGCGCTCCACTGCAGGCAGCCATGTTTCGTTGGTTCAAATCCTGGGCACGGACATGGCACTGCTCATCAAACCATGCTGAGGCAGTGTCCCACATGCCACAACTAGAAGGACCCACAACGAAAAATATACAACTATGTACTGGGGGGGCTTTGGGGAGAAAAAGGAAAAAAAAAATCTTAAAAAAAAAAATTCATTATTTTAAGAAAGAATGGGAATAGTAGGTGGTATACTTCGTAAGATAAAAATTTGCTCTCCTTGTGATGGTTATCTAAATCTTTTTTGGGGAAAGTTTCCTCGTCTGTGATGTCCTGGTAGTCTAGGAACTGCTATGTTGACCACCATAGCTCCTTTCCATGAGGCACTGGTGCCCTTCATGTAAACTAAGCATGGCTTCTTTCATATGCATTTGCAGACAATTTTTCAGTCAGAGGCTTCTTGATTTTTGCCTGATTCCAGCCTTGCAGTTTACTTGCTGTCTCTCAGTCCTCTTCTTTGGCCAGTAGTTCTAGTTTCTGTTTTTATATGTTCGCATGTGTTTTAAATCTCTGTGCAGCTCTAGGCTTAGTTAAGTAAACTTCTTCCTGTTCTTCCTTTTACACTCTCCTTACTAAATAAGATGTTTCTTCTAAGGGCTTAGTAGTAATTTGAAAACTTTTATTTTTTGTTTCTTTTAGACCTATTCTTTTGTATTTTGTAATCTTTCTGAAACTAACTTCCTGAACTTCATTTATTTTCTGATTTCTGACATTTTCCCTGTAGATCTTAGTAAAACAAATTCACTGTTACTAAGTATCTTGTCATCTTGAAGATATTTACTAATTTTTTCTTGTAGATGAGTATATGCAGATGGCACTCTCTGTTACAACTTGTTGCTTTTATTACCAGATGGTAAATTATAGAATCATAACATTTCTTCCAACGCAAAGAATCTGTTTGTCTTTGTTAATTTTCTAGGTAATATTCCATTAAAAGTCATTCAGGCAAAAGGCAGTCAGTAAGTAATTAGACTTTCCTAGAAAAATATTGTTATCTTTTCAAGCATCAGCCCTGGCAGTAATATTTAGCCATTCTTTTAAAGAGAAATAATTTAGGATAAGAATCAATGGTACTAGTTTTTTTCTATTTACAACCATACCCCTTTGGAAAATGTTGGCCAAAGCAGGATGCTTGTTTGTTCATATTACATGAGTATAGTTAAATGTATTATGACTCTGTTTTCCAAATCCCAAATTGTTAGACATTAAATCAATATTTGATATTTGGACTTGGCTGGAGAACTGGGACCAATGGTTTCATATTCATTTATTCAACAAATATTTTGTGTGTGCTGTATTCCAGGCATTGTGTTAGGCAGTGGAATAGAGTGGAACTAACAGTCTAGTGGGCAAGACATTCATCAATACATAGTTTTAAAAACAGTTACAGTTGTGGTAGGAGCTGTAAAGAAATACAGGGTACTGTGAGAGCATATAACAAGGAGACCTTATCTGATCTTGGGCATTAAGTAAAGTTTCCTGAAGAAGTGATGTTTAAGCTTAGGCATGAAGGGTGAAAAGGAGTTAGCTTTGAGACATCTGGGAAGATCTTCATAGGCAGAATGTAAGGAACATCTGCAGGCTTGAGATACTGGGCAAGAAGAGGGAATGGTGTTTCTTAATGAACATTGATAACATTTCATGACATTTCTATCTTCTTTTCCATCCTTCTCTTAACAGACATTTTCTAAAACATACTTTTAATCACATTACTATGCTGATTAAGAAATTTTGAAATCTCTTCATTGGGTTAAATTATTAGCTCCTTGAGGGTATGCCTCTTGGAACTTTTAATTCTTTAGTCCAAGTTCCAGATATTGGAGCCATTCATACTTTGCCCCTTGACATGAATTGGTTTTAGTTGCAGTACTAAATGGTAGGCAAGGATGGAGTTGTAGATAAGCTAGTATGATTCTTTTCCCCCCCTCTACCTAGTACACAAGTTTTTATGGCCAGTGAAAGACTTCTTGTTAAAAACAAGCCTCTTTGTAACCCAGTCTGTATGTAGCTCTTATAATGGCCTTTACTGTATTAAGATATTGTAAACAAGACCACAACCCAGGGGTTTTGGGGGGTGGTGATAGTCTCATCTGAAGAGTGAAGTCATTTTCTCTTTTAGTCATTTGAGAGAGGTATGTCTTCAGTAGAAATCAGAACTGAGAAGATGGCATCTGAATAGATTGGATAAGGAATATAGTCTGTCTTGTTGGTGGATTCTGTTAAGTTGTGCCAACTCTTTGGAGTTCTAGTGTAGACATCTGAACAGTGCATGAGATACCAGTCTTTCTCCTATGCTCAGCATATATACAAGGTACTCAAATATTTGTTGAATAGGAAAAATGTGCATGTAAATGGGATAGGGCTTATGTGTTTATAGAGCAATCTTGTATCAAAACTGTTTACTTTTTAGGCCAGATTGTTTATATTGCATGCATTCTCTGACCCCACCCCCCTAATATTTTGTAAAATCTCTTTGAAAGTTTAACCAAGGGAAAGATTTTTGTGTTAGGCTGGACAAACAAGGTGAGCTATGATAAGTGAAATGAAAGAATTCCACTAGCAAGGTGAAACTCAGAACTATGAACTCTGACAGTTAGCTTGGCATTTTAAAAACTTGGGTTATATAAGGATGCCTTTTAAAGGAAGAAGTTCTTATATATCCAAAGAATACAACCAAGGACCCCAATTTGAGAAACGTTGCAATAAAAGTTGAATGTAACCATTTGAAAGGTTACTTGAAAAATCAAATTAAAAAAGTGGTTACTTGGTACTAGCTTGATAATAAACTAAAACTAGGCCACTGAAATAGTGTGGCAGTATTATTTTCGATTATGTATAAAATCATTTATAAGTTCTCAGATTGTTGATAGTACATCTCTAGACCTTTATAGGTTATGCAGACCCCACTTTGAAAAACCACCAGTAGTTTACCTCTCCTACCAGGAGATTCAGTGCTGAATTTTGAAAATTTGGTGATGTTTTTTAAAGTATCTGGCATTTCACAATATGTTTGCCTGGTGTATGGAAAGAGTAGCAAAAGAAAATCTCCACTCTCCCTCCCACCGTGTCATCACAGATTCTCCAATTAGAGGTATCATTTGTGTTAACTTGTCTCTTTTGGGATGCAGACTACTACCACTAGGCATGGTTGTTAAGCAGTCATCAGTCATTTACACCTTAGGATCAGATGCTTTAATGGTAAATCAACACAACTTTTATTTCTGCCTCAGAAAATGGAAATTTTGTGTAAGGAAACCTTAGACCCTTGAGAGGAAGGCATTCTTGGACGAGGTGGGAGATTCTGACAAGGCAGCTTGCAAGAAAGAGGTTTTTGGGGTTAGAGGAGGAAGGTGTCAAAGAAATTGTTACTTTTCAGTTTTGCCTAGGATCTTGGGTATTATTCATTTGTTACACTCATAATGCTCTCGTTGTCAGTGCCTGAAAGGGGGTTTCAGAGCAACTTCACAAGTCTGTAAACTTGAGCCTACACATTTTCCAGTCCATGTTAATTCCAGCAGAGTTTCTCCCCATGATGTGGCATATCCTCTCAGGAAGAGCAGATGAGGAGAAAGAAGACCCTTCCTAACATGCCTGGAGTCCATCTCAGATCAGTCCTGTTGGACAAGCCGCCTCCTCCTGGCTCCTTTCTGTCAACCTCCTCCACAGTGTTTTGTAGTAAGTCACCTAGCATGTAGTAGGTTCTCAGTACTTGCTAATTCTTCTAAAAAGAGTGAAAGAAAACTGTTTGGAAACATGGACCACAACTTCTGCTCTTTTGCTACCTACTTCTGTTTTTGCCTCTTTTCCCCTCACTTTAAACAACCCTCCTTTTTTACCGGAGTATTAGCAGCACAAAAGAAAGAGCAGCTGGCAAGAAGAAAGATAATTTTTGATGTTTGGTTGGGAGAAATACTGTCCGTTAACTTAGTTCAGCAACTGCCTGACACAGAATAGAGATTCGGTAATTTTTTCTTTGCATCTCCTAGTTTAAAAATCTTGAACAAAAACCGAAAACAGGATCAAGGAATTAAAGCTCAGATCATACTCTATCGTGCAGAATTCTTACTTCCACGTTTTACTGTTTTATCAGGCCACCTTTCATCTTTATATTAGGCCAGTTAGTGGCAGCTCTTCTTCCCTTCCCACTCAGCAGTGAGGTTTTCGGTCTCCTTCCTACTTTCCTAGTGTTCTTCGGTCGTGGAGGTTGCAAACTCGACCACCCGTCTCTCGAGGTTTTCTTCCAGGTTTCCCGACGTTCAGGCGCTCCGTAAGCTCTCAGCACATTGGGAGGAAGATCTCGGGCTCATTTGACGGGCTTGCGAAGCCGCGGGGGCTGCGGAGCCCCATGGGGGTGGGGCTGGGCGCGGCCGGGGCGGGGCCGGCGAGGAGCCCAGGGGAACCGGTGGCTGGCACAGTGGAGAAAGCCCGCGGGCACAGGGTTCACAGTTTTCACGAAGGCTTCGTGTGCGAGGCTGAGGGAATTGGGGTGCCTTCCTCCTGCCGTACCTTTCTTGATTCTGGAAGCTTCAGTAGGCTTTTCTCGGTTGCTGGGACCCGGAAAGACAGCGGCTTCAGCTCCAGGGGCGGGTCCCAAGGGTCTTGTCGCTGCTCCGGGGCCGTTTGGCCTCCTGTTGTTGGGGGAGGGGCGAGGGAGGTGCTGCTCTCGCCTTCTTTTGCGCTTGCGCGGCGGGCTCCGAGCGGGTAGGAGCGCGTGCGCGGTGACGTGGACGTCCGGTGCGCGCGCAGGCTCTTCAGCTGGAGCGGACACACGGTGTGCGAACCGAACAGAATAACCCGCCCCCGGCGGGATGTGAAGGACTCCGGGTGAGGCCGGCCACGCCCCGCACGGTAACTCTCGGGCCTGGGTGGAGGGCGTCGCTTTAGAACTGGCCCGATTGGAGTTTTTCGAGAGTTTGAAGCTCTTGTGTATTTGAGCGGCGTGAGAAGCGTTCCGCTGAGCGATCTTCGCACGCCCTGGCCAGGCTGGGCCTTGCGCGCGGCCGCTTTTGGCGTGCGCCTCTGGTCCTCTGAGCGAGGCTGCGCAGGTCGCCTCGCGCGCGTACGCGGCCTCATTTCCGCGTCGCGCCGCGAACTAACCGGGAACATCGACGCCAGAGAGCGCGGCCACGAGGCGGGCGGGGTGAGAAGTGCCCATGGCGCGGCCCTGCCCTCGCGTGCGTGGGGTGCCGCGCCGCATGGTACGATGGGCGCGGGGCTTTAGGTCGAGAGCGGTGTTTGTGCGCTTTACCCATTTTGCAGCCCAGGTCTCGGGGTTCCAAAACTCCGAGGGAAACGGCGCTGACGTCGCTTTTCTAAGGAGCTGTGTGCAGCGTTTTGACACCTGTACAAACGTCTCTTCTAGCATGTAATTTCCGGGCAAGTTGTTTGAGGCAGGACCGCGAGTTTAATCAAGAAGGAGGGCGAGGAAGTGAGCTGTATAGGAGTGGGAACTTGGTAAACAAAGGACCGGTGGTTCGTAAATGCAGAAATGAGGGCGGGGGGAAACAGGTGGGTAGAGCAGGTGTTCTGTTCTTTTTTTTTCTTTCTGTGGGGCAGCCTTTGGCTGGTTCTCTGTTTATGAGATTTCCCGCTTCAGTTAAATTGTCAAGTAGGTCTCTGCTCTCAGTGGTAGGTGGGACTGGGACATTAAACCGCTCCTAGCGCCAGTAACCAAAGTTGAGGAATCTGTGTGCGAAAAGTATAGAGAAGTTAGAGATCATTTCAAACTGCGTTGAGAGTGCAAAATGTTTTGCTGTGAAGATTTTTGCTTTGCCTTCGGAACCCTGGGGATGCCTCCTTCTGGCGAGGGTGGAAGCAGGGAGGGCTGAAGGAGGTCTGAAAGGAGGCAGAACGGAGGTCTGTTCTGGTGGCAGAACAACGTGAGTAACCAAAGTACACCTTCTGAGGGAAGACCACTCTCGTAGGGTTCGCGTCGCCGAAACAGACACGTGGGTCAAGAGAACTTTTGAGCCCACCCGCGCGCCGCCCGTGCGTGTTGTGAAGCTACCCAGGCTGGTGCGGCAGGGTCCCTGGCAGAATGCTCTGCCTGTTCTTTTTGGGCGCGACGCCGCGGTTAGCCTGCAGGGAAAGTGCCTAGGGGCGGCGTGACGGCTGCTGGGAAGGGGGCTGGCCTGGGAGGGCCGAGTGGCTGGTTTTGTAGTCTCCACGGTAACCGATTGCGTCTGGATCCCGCCGAGCGATCGGCGGGTTCCGGCCGGCGGCACGTGATCTCTCCGAACTCCTCTTCCTTGGAAGAGCTTTCCTTGCGGCATTTTTCACGTGGTTCTTGGCCAGTTGGCCTCTGCAGTTGAAAAGCGGTAATTGTGGGGCGTTGATAGTCGACGGCGACTGCTCCTGCCCGGGACTAGCAGGAGACCTTTTTACTTCCAAGGGTTTGGGATCAGCACTAGTGCTTCTTAACGCCCTAGGGTTATGTTTCCACTGGTCGTGTGGGTTGAGTGGGTTGGGTTCACTTAACAGAAAACACATGCTTGGGACTAGAGGAAATGCACTGCCCTGGCTGTCTTGCCATACTTACTAAAAGTTCAACAGATTTTATTTAGGCAACTGCTAGGGACATGAGAACTTGCTAACCCGCGAGTTGTAGTTAAGGGACCAGTCCTAGGAATAGAAAATGCTCCCGAAGCCTGCAGTAACGAATCGTCTCTGGGGAGAGAAGAGGGTGTACTATCTTAAGGCAAATGCAGTTCTGTGCCTTAAAACCTAACGAATTTCATATAATACTTTGAAATTTACCTTCTAGGGTTGTAGTGATGATAAAATGCCTAGGATATTGTCTGGTCCGAAGTAAGTGCTTACTAATAGATAGCAAACGCCTTTTATTTCATTATTAAAATTAACGTACTATCAATTAAGAGCTGATAGTTGGCTGTTCCGCTGTCTGCCACCATTTGCTGTCTTATTTTCTGTTTATACTTATAGCCAAATTCTATTTTACTTGTGATTTTTCAGATTTCTGGGCCCATTATATGTTGATAAATACTGAAATTCGAGTGAACCTATTCTCTCACAACTTGAATTTCAAAAACGTAGTTTAATTTCGCCATACTCTTGTAGTGAATTATATTAAGGAACAAACCAACGTCTTGGTGCCTGCTATACTATTATGGTTATTTTTAGCAACTCTGGAAACATTCAGAATGGGTTGACCAGCATTTGAATATTTTGTGTTTTTAAAGTAATAGTATTGATTTGGAATTTTGACTTGGTGTTTTTTTGGTGGAGGGTCAGTACATGAATTGTTGAATTAGGTAACTACCTAGTAAACTAGCTAGTGTATTTTGTAAGTTGTGTGAGGGTCATCGCTTTAATAGTTAAACATTTCCCAAAGAGGTCATTGGTGAAAAGATGTTTATTTATGGAACTTGCCGCATTACTTACCTGTAAACATTCTCTGTGAAAGTGTATGTGTGTGTGTGTCTTTCTCATGTGACATTTTCAGAATGTTGCTTAGAGTATTTCCCATCCACAGCTAAACTTATTTCCTCGGCTCATTATTATAGCTATTTTATGTAGATAAGTGCTTGATGTTGAAAAGCTCAACTGAGATTTTTTTGAATGTTAAGTTATATATATGTGCCCAAACTCTGGTCTTCCTTAAAGCTTTTAGAGAGTCAAATACAGAATATTTTTTAGAATCTCGCTGGAAGGAGATTTGTTTCTTCATGAGTAGCCTAGCCCTTCCTAACGGTACATTTGATTTTTGCAATTGGTTCAAGTTGTCTTAGACTTCACAGTGGTGTTTGTGTCTTAAACTGCTGAATATGCTGCATTGATTATCCTTTGACAAGAAAATCTAATATAATATCACCAAAGCATAGGCATATGCTTATATGAAGTGGAATCTGTGCTTAAAGATTGAGGTGAGGGGCCAGCCCCGTGGCTGAGTGGTTAAGTTCAGGCGCTTGGCTTCATCCGGCCAGGATTCTGCTGGTTCAAATCCTGGGCGTGGACATGGCACTGCTCATCAGGCCATACTGAGGTGGCATCCCATATGCCACAACTAGAAGGACCCGCAACTGAAAATACACAACTGTGTACTGTGGGGCTTTGGGGAGAAAAAGGAAAAAAAAAAAGATATGGAATAACAATTTGATGCCTCGTTCCTAAACCGGTAGCAATGTTTGGTTCAAGATGGTGATGGTTTGAGTCATAAGTTAGATCTTTATGGGACTGGCCCCATGGCCCAGTGGTTAAGTTTGTGCGCAGCCCAGGGTTTCGCCAGTTTGGATCCTGGGCGCGGACCTAGCATGGCTCATCGGGCCATGCTGAGGCAGTGTCCCACATTGCACAACCAGAAAGACCTACAACTACAATATACAACTATGTACTGAGGGGCTTCCCAGAGAGGAAGGAAAAGGAGAAAAAAAAAGATTGGCAACAGATGTTAGCTCAGGCGCCAATCTTTAGATCTTTGGTTTTATGCATTTGATCAACTCATGGAATGACTTGGAGGATTTTTTGAAAAAAGATCTTATACAGATCAGAAGTCTAAAAATTCTAACTTTTTCTTGTCTTCATATACATTTTTACATTTTAAAAATTATATTAGATACCTGTGTACAGCAGAGTCCAAATAGGGCAGTCTGCTTTTCTGCACTTGTTTTTTTTGTTTAGGCAAAAAGAAAAATTTGAGATGCGTGTGTGACATTTTGTAGATTAATTATTTAAAGTTAGTGATTTTTAAAGCATTGGTTAAAACTTGTTTGCCCTAGTTTTACCTGTAATGATCTGAAAACCAAGATTTTAATATTATTAGAAGATAGTGTTTAAGAGATTTCAACTGTTTATTCATAGGTTTGGGATTGCTAAAATTTTTTGTTAGGTAGTCCTTTGGCACCTTAGTCATATTTAAATACACTTTAATAAGAATGTTTTGTATGATTGCTCACAAAAATAATTGGTGATTTGTAACAAAACCTTGAACTTTATGGGGTAGGTACAGGATTAGGAGTTTGCATTGTTTGTGTTATACACCATTGCAGAGATAGTCATTTTTGTTCTCTAAGCTTTACTGTTTTTACCTTTGTCACCTTATTTGTGACTTCTAAGTATGTTTAAATTTTTTTAATTTAATTTTTTTTATTTTTTAATTAAGATTATGATAATTTACAACCTTGTGAAATTTCAGTTATACTAAGTATGTTTAAATTTTGTCTTAGCCATCTCTGATAGGTTTTGCTTACACTGGTTAGTGTTAGGAAACTGATAACTTAATTGTCTGAAGCCTGAGGCAGTTTTTGAAAAGAATCACACTAAATTTTTTCTACCGCTTAAAAATAAACTCCAAATCACAGGAGAGATTCTTTTTATACCTTTCCTTGGATTTAGAGCTTTAGTGTTAGGAAGTGGGTTTTTGTTTTTATATCTAGCCATAATAGGAAACAATAGCCTACTTTTATGAAGTCTTGATTTTTAAAATATGTGTTATCCTCAGGCTAACAAATATTTTAAGTTTTGGAGCTTTTTTTTTTAAAGATTTTATTTTTTTCCTTTTTCTCCCCAAAGCCCCCTGGTACATAGTTGTATATTCTTCGTTGTGGGTCCTTCTAGTTGTGGCATGTGGGACACCGCCTCAGCGTGGCTCGATGAGCGGTGCCATGTCTGCGCCCAGGATTCGAACCCATGAAACACTGGGCTGCCTGCACCGGAGTGCGCAAACTTAACCACTAGGCCACGGGGCCGGCCCCAAGTTTTGGAGCTTTTAAAACAATTTTCTTATTTTGTCGTGTGGCCAGTTCTGAAAGAAGAGGTAAAATCCAGATGCTTTTGCTACTTGTCAGTAGCTCTGATGAAAGGTAAAATTAGACTTTTTAATTAAAATGAGGAGCAGCAATAAGTGGCTGAATTTGATTAATCAAAATTACTGACCCACTTACATAGGAGTAGTGATGTAGCATCTTTTTTGTATAAAAGCTATTTGGAGGAGATAGCTCTATATCTTGTAGAATATTAGGTAATTTAACACGTCAGTTCAGTTGAATTTAACAATCGCAGGTTTCTTTATAACTTTTAATGGGGTATATAATTCACATAACATAAAATGGACCATTTTAGAGGATACACTTTAGTGGTTTTTAGTTCTTGAACACGTCTGTCACCCCCAAAGAAACCCCATACCCATTAGCAATTGTCCCAAATATCCCTCTCCTCCTACCCTGGCAACCACTAATCTACCTTCTGTCTCTATAGATTTGTCTGTTCTGGACATTTCATATAAATGGAATCATACAACATATGTGGTGTTTTTATTATAACTTTTAAGAATTAATTAATTTATTTTAACTTTATTTATTTGTTTGCTGAGGAAGATTAGCCCTGAGCTAACATCTGTGCCAGTCATCTTTTTTATAGTGAGTCACTGCCACAGAACAGCCACCAATGAGTGGTATAGGTCTGTAACTGGGATCTGAACCCAGGCTGCTGAAGCAGTGTGCTGAACTTAACCAGTAGGTCATGGGGCCTTAACTTTATTTTTTGAATACGTTGTATGTTCACAAGATACAAAATTTAGAAAATCTCAGAGAATGTGTTTTCCCAGCCACTCTATTTTCCCTTGATATAGCCAATGGTACTAGGTCCTCTTCTATATTTACAGATAGTCTATGTCACGCAAATACATACGTATTCTTTTCTTTCTTTGACGTTTGTTTTTTTAACTATGTAAAGAACTATAGCATAATCTATAACTCATTTGAACATTTTGTCCTTAATATATGTTGTAAATAATTTTGAGTGGGTCTATAAAGTTTATACATTCTGTTTTATAGCTGCAGAATATTCCACTCTATGGATTTACCACCATTTATTTAACCAGTCTCTGTTGATGGACATTTTCCCCCCAGGCTTTTGCTGTTATAAATGGAAATGCAGGGAATAATCTTGTACATATCATTTATCATGGATGTGTGTGCGTGCACACTCTTGTGTATATTTAAGATAAAGTCCTGGAAGAACTGCTGTTTCGTAGGATATATGCATTTGTACTTTTGATATTTTTATGTTGCCCTGTGTCATAGAGATTCTGTCATCTTACCCTCTCAGGTACTGGTTAGATAAGAATGCCGTTTGACCTACACCCTTTCCAACAACCTCTACGAAACTCTGATTTTTGCCATTTGATAGGGTAAAAACAATATCTCAGAATGGTTTTAATTTGCATTTTTTCCTATTCTGAGACTGTACATTTTCATAGACATTTGCTTTTTCTATCCTTTGCCCATATTTATATTTGGTTTTTGGTCTTATTGATTTATAGGCACACTTTTTTTTTTAAAGATTTTATTTTTCCTTTTTCTCCCCAAAGTCCCCCGATACATAGTTGTATATTTTTAGTTGTGGGTCCTTCCAGTTGTGGCATGTGGGATGCCGCCTCAGCATGGCTTGGTGAACGGTGTCATGTCCACGCCCAGGATCAGAACCAGTGAAACCCTGGGCCCCGGAAGCAGAGCATGCAAACTTACCCACTTGGCCATGGGGCTGGCCCCTGTAGGAACACTTTTTATGTTAGGGAATTGAGTTCTTTGTGATAGAAGTTGCAAGTACTTTTTCCCAGTTAGTCATTTTTTTTTTTTTATTTTGCTCGAATGATTTCTGTCAGACGTAAAAAATTTAGATGATGGTGAATTTATCAAAAATGTTTTTGTCTTATTGGCTTCTAGGTTTTGTGTCCTACTTATTATCAAAAAGCTTTTCTCAGGATTTCTTTAAGAATTAAAAAAAATATGGTGAGACATTGCGTAGGGAGGATTGAAATGTTTGATTCTTCTGAAATTTCTTTCAATGAGAGATCTGAAGTGTAGAGCTGACTGTTTCTTTCCCAGTAAGTTGCAGTGATTTGTCATGGTTTCTTTAAATATATGTGTTAACAAGTTAAGATAGCATTTTACTTATTTATGAATCCATGCCAAAACCATTATAAAGAGCTAATTCTGTACAGTGGTAACATGGAAATTTATTTATTTTTATTCATCCCAGGAGAACTCGCTGTGTAACGAAATCCTCTAGCAAATTAATTCGTGAAGTGTGAGGGTCCTTTTTAAATGCAAATAACCTTCCAATGTAATCTCCTTAAGTTTGTATACTTTTATATAGTTTTTCTAAAACAAGTGTATAGTATCTATAGTGAGTTATTGGAGGGCTGGGATATGAGTAATTTAATTAGATTAACTGGAAAAACATAATTAAAAATTTCAGAATGAATATCCGTACAGTGATTGAGAAAAAGGTAGAAGCAAAAAGTCTTAGGAGAATTTAAGCATATATTTTGGGGGTAATATATTCTTGTATTTTTGTTAACAAAGTAAATATTCAATTGATTAAAGGATTTTTGTTTTTTGCTTTTTTGTTTGTTTTTTTAGGCTAGTGAGGCCATTGTGACTATGTGGTGACTACAGTTATCTTACTCCTGAGTTTCCCACTGGAATCATGGAGGAGAAACAGCAGATTATATTGGCTAATCAAGATGGTGGGACAGTGGCAGGAACAGCACCTACCTTCTTTGTCATCCTAAAACAGCCAGGAAATGGCAAAACTGATCAAGGAATTTTGGTTACTAATCGAGATGCCTGTGCTTTGGCTAGTAGTGTGTCATCACCAGGAAAATCTAAAGGGAAGATTTGCCTTCCAGCTGATTGTACTGTAGGAGGAATCACTGTCACCTTGGATAACAATAGTATGTGGAATGAGTTCTATCATCGAAGCACAGAGATGATTCTGACCAAGCAGGGAAGACGCATGTTTCCTTACTGTCGTTATTGGATAACAGGTTTAGATTCAAATATGAAATATATCCTTGTCATGGATATATCTCCTGTGGATAACCATCGTTATAAATGGAATGGTCGCTGGTGGGAACCTAGTGGGAAGGCTGAGCCCCATGTTTTGGGGAGGGTTTTTATTCATCCAGAATCTCCTTCCACAGGTCATTATTGGATGCATCAACCAGTATCTTTCTATAAACTCAAACTTACCAACAATACACTGGACCAAGAAGGGCATATCATCTTGCACTCTATGCATCGATATCTGCCAAGGCTTCATTTGGTGCCTGCAGAAAAGGCTACTGAAGTGATACAATTAAATGGCCCTGGTGTCCACACTTTTACGTTCCCACAGACGGAATTTTTTGCGGTAACAGCTTATCAGAACATTCAGATTACCCAGCTGAAAATAGATTACAATCCGTTTGCTAAAGGCTTCCGGGATGATGGACTGAATAGTAAGCCCCAGAGAGATGGAAAACAAAAGAACAGCTCTGATCAAGAAGGGAATAGTGTTCCCAGTTCTCCTGGTCAACGAGTCCGTCTTACAGAAGGTGAGGGGTCAGATATACAGCTAACTGATTCGGATGCTTTATCGAGAGGTCATGAAACATCAGGCAAGGGTTTGGAGAAGCCTTCCCTTAATGTAAAACGAGACTTTCTTGGTTTCATGGATATTGATTCAGCACTTGGTGAAGTTCCTCAGCTGAAGCAAGAGGTTTCTGAAAGGTAAGTAACAATCTTTCTGTTCTTAGAGATAAAAAGAAGATTTTGGACTTAACATATCGGTTAGGTGGACTGCTGACTTTAGATATTGGTAAATGTAAGCCAATATAAAATATACCACAATTGCTTTTACATTCTATGAAGTGACAGTTCGTTTTTCTGTAATGAACATCAACTGAGTTCAGGAGCCAGAATCGTAGGCAAATTAGATGACTTAACAGAACGGGGATCTTTCATTCATTTACATTTAGAATTTTGTTAATTATGCATGTGTGTTTCTTGGTAATATATATAGACAACTCGATTAATTGAGGAAGGGAAAAGAAATGACCCCTAAATTATAACTGAAACAAAACTTAACCTTAATGAGGCACAAAAGGGATTCACAGTAAACTTATTTATATCTAATACTTAAGAATTTACTGCTCTGTGGACATCTTAATCCATAAATTACCTGACTGAAAAGCAGGCTGAAGATTGTTATCTGTTAAAATAGCATGATATATTGTTGTGCATTTTTTATTTGAACTTATATTAATTATTTAAAAATTTTTTTTATCAAAGATTTTTTTTTTGAGTTAGGTTCACAGCAAAATTGAGAGGAAGGTACAGAGATTTCTCGTATACCCCCTGTCTGCACACATGCATAGCCTCCCCAATTATCAACATCCCCTACCAGAGTAGTATATTTGTTATAATTGATGAACCTACATTGACACCTCATAATCACCCAAAGTCCATAGGTTACATTAGGGTTCACTCTTGGTGTTGTACATCCCATGAATTTGGACAAATGTATAATGATGCATATCCACCATTAGAGAATCATACAGAGTATTTCCATTGCTCTAAAAATCTTCTGTGCTCTGCCTGTTAATCCTCCACTTCCTTCCTAACCTCTGGCAACCTGTGATCTTCTCATTGTTTCCATAGCTTTGCCTTTTCCAGAATGTCATATAGTTGGAATCATACAATATAGAGCCTTTTCAGATTGGCTTCTTTCACTTAGTAACATGTATTTAAGGTTCCTTCATGTCTTTTTGTGGCTTGATAGCATGTTTCTTTTTAGTGCTGAATAATATTCAATTGTCCAGATGTACCAGTTAGTTCATTCACCTACTGAAGGACATCTTGGTTGCTTCCAAATTTTGGTAATTATGAGTAAAGCTGCTGTAAACATTCACGTCCAAGTTTTCAGTTCATTTCAGTAGATACCAAGGAGCATGATTGCTAGATTGCGTGGTAAGAGTATGTTTAGATTTGTAAGAAACTGCCAAAGTGTCTTCTGAAGTGGCTGTACCATTTTGCATTACCATCAGCAATGAATGACTTCCTGTTGCTTTACATCCCTGTCAGCATTTGGTGTTGTCAGTTTTCTGGATTTTGGCCATTTTGATAGGTGTCTAGTGGTATCTTGTTTTAATTTGCATTTCCCTGATGACCCATGATGTGGAGCATCTTTTCATACACTTATTTGCCATCTGTATATCTTCTTTGGTGAGGTGTCTGATAGGTCTGTGGCCCAATTTTTAATCAGATTGTTTTCTTATTATTAAGTTTAATGGGTTCTTTGTATATTTTGGATAATAGTCCTTTATCAGATATGTCTTTTGCAAATATTTTCTCCCAGTCTGTGGCTTGTTGTCCTGTTCTCATGACGTCTTTCACAGAGCCGAAGTTTTTTATTTTAATGAAGTTCAGCCTATGAATTATTGCTTTCATGGATCATGTCTTTGGTGTTGTAGCTAAAAAGTCATTGTCATACGCAAAGTCATGTAGGTTTTCTCCTGTGTTATCTTTTAGGAGTCTTATAGTTTGTGTTTTGCATTTTGGTTTATAATTCATTTTGAATTAATTTTTGTGAATAGTGGAAGGTGTGTGTCTGGATTCATTTTTTTGCATGTGGACGTCTGGCTGTTCCAGCACCATTTATTGAGAAGAGTATCTTTTTTTTTTTTTAACAGTTTTTTTTTTTTTCCTTTTTCTCCCCAAAGTCCCCCGGTACATAGTTGTATATTCTTGGTTGTGGGTCCTTCTAGTGGTGGCATGTGGGGCGCTGCCTCAGCGTGGTTTGATGAGCAGTGCCATGTCTGCGCCCAGGATTCGAACCAACGAAACACTGGGCCACCTGCAGCGGAGTGCGCGAACTTAACCACTTGGCCACGGGGCCAGCCCTGAGAAGACTGTCTTTACTTCATTGTATTGTCTTTGTTCTTTTGTTAAAGATCAGTTGCTTCTATTTATGTGGGTCTGTTTCTGAACTCTAGTCTCTTCCATTAACCTCTTCGTCTGTTCTTTCACCAATACCACACTGTTTTGATTACTGTAGCTTAATAGTGAGTCTTGAAGTTGGGTTGTGTCAGCCCTCTAACTTTATTCTTCTCCTTCAATATTGTGTTGGCTATTTTTGGTCTTTTTATTCTCCATATAAACTTTAGAATCAGTTTATTGATACCCATAGAATACCTTTCTGGGAGTTTGATTGTGGTTCCATTAAATCTGTAGATCAAATAGGGAAGAACTGACATCTTGACTGTATTGAGTCTTCCCATCCATGAACATGGAATATCTATCCATTTATTTGGTTCTTTAATTTCTTTCATCAGTTTTGTGATTTTTCCTCATACAAATCTTGTACATATTTTATTAGATTTATACCTAAGTATTTTATTTTTTTTGGGTGGTAATGTAAATGGCATTGTGTTCTTAACTTCTTCACTTGTAGATTGCTGGTATATAGAAAGTGATTGACTTTTGTATATTAGCTTGTATCTCGCAACCTTGCTATAATTGCTTATTAGTTCCGAAGTTTTTTTGTTGATTCTTATGGATTTTTTACCTAGATGATCATGTCATTTGTGAACAAAGACAGTTTTATTGTTTCTTTCTCCCCAGTCTGTATTATTTTTGTTTCCTTTTCTTGTCTTACTGCATTAGCTAGGACTTCTAGTATGATGTTGAAAAAGAGTGGTGAGAGGAGACTGCTTTGCTTTGTTCCTGGTCTTGGTGGGAAAGCTTCTAGTTTCTCACCACTAAATATTATGTTAGCTTTAGGCTTTTTGTAGATATTGTTAATCAAGGTGAGGAACTTCCCCTCCATTCCTAGTTTACTGAGAGTTTTTATCATGAGTGAGTGTTGGATTTTGCCATGTATTTTCTGAATCTGTTGATATGATCATGTGATTTTTTTCTTAGTCTTTTGATATGATGGATTACATTAATTGACATTTGAATGTTGAACCAGCCTTACGTATGTTGGATAAATCCTACTTGGTCATAGTGTGAGATTCATTTTATACCTTGTTGAATTCGATTCACTATTATTTTGTTGATGATTTTTGCATCTATGGTCAGGAGAGATGATGGTCTGTTATTTTGTTTTCTTATAATATCTGTCTGTTTTTGGTATTAGGGTAATCCTGGCCTCATAGAATGAATTGGAAGTATTTTCTCAGCTTCTGTCTTTTGAAAGAGATTGTAGGGAATTGGTATACTATCCTCTTTAAATGTTTGGGAAAATTCATCAGTGAACTCATCTTGACCTGGGGCTTTCTCTTTTGGAAGGTTATTAGTTATTGATTCAATTTCTTTAATAGATGTTGGCCTATTCTGATTATTAGTTCTTCTTGTGTGAGTTTTAGCATATTATTTTTCAAGAAATTGGTCCATTTCATCTGGTTTATCAAATTCGTGGACATAGAATTGTTCATAGTATTCCTTTATTATCCTTTTCATGTCCTTGGGATCTGTAGTGATGTCCTCTCTTTCATTTCTGATAGTAGTAATTTGTGTCCTCTGTTTTTCTTAGGTAGCCTGGCGAGAGGCTTCTTGATTTTACTAATCTTTTCAAAATAACAGCTTTTGTTTTCGTCTCTTAGTTTTCTGTTTTCAATTTCATTGATTTCGGCTCTGATTCATATTATTTCTTTTCTGCTGCTTTTTAATTTGCTTTTCTTTTTCTAGTTTCCTAAAGTGGAAACTTAGATTATTGATTTTAGATTTTCCATCTTTTCTAATATATGCATTTAATGGTATAAATACCCCTCTAAGCACTACTTCTCTGCATGCTACAAATTTTGATAAGTTGTATTTACATTTTCATTTAGTTCAGATATTTTAAAATTTCTTTTAGGATCTCTTCTTCTTGGACCCATGTGTTATTTAGAAGTGTGTTGTTTAGTCTTCATTTCTTTTGGGATTTTCCAGTCACCTTTCTGTTAATGATTTCTAGTTTAATTCCACTGTAGTCAGAGCGCAGACATTTCTTGATTTCTAGTCTTTTAAACTTATTAATATGTGTTTTATGGTCCATCCAGAATGTAATTTATCTTGGTGAATCTTTCATATGAGCATAAGAAGAATGTGTATTCTGCTGTTTTTGGTTAGTCTGTAGATGTCAATTATTTTCAGTTGATTGATAGTGTTCTTGACAACTATGTCCTTAACAGATTTTCTGTCTCCTGGATCTGTTTCTGATAGAGGATGTTGAAGTCTACCTATAATAATAGATTTATCTATTTCTCCTTGCAGTTCTATTAATTTTTGCTTCACATAGTTAGACACACTATTCTTGGACACATGTGTGAAGGATTGTTATGTCTTCTTGAAGAATTGATTCTTTATCATTATGTAATGCCCTTCTTTATCCCCGATAACTGTCTTTACTTTGAAGTCTGCTCTCTCTGAAATCAAGATAGCTACTTGTATTTTCTTTTGATTAGAGTTAGCATGGTATATTTTTCTCCATCCATTTACTTTTAATGTTTATGTGTCTTTATATTGAAAGTGGGTTCTTGTTGACAATATATAGTTGGGTCTTGTTTTTTGATTCATTCTGACAATCTCTCTCTCTCGGTGCATTTAGACTATTGACATTCAAAGTGATTATTGATACAGTTGGATTAATATCTACCATATTTGTTAGAGTTTTCTCTTGCCTTTTTTCTTGCTACTATTTTTGTCTTCCACTCTTTTTCTGCTTTTTGTGGTTTTGATTGAGCATTTTATATGATTCAGTTTTCTCTCCTTTCTTAGTATATCAGTTGTACTTTTTTTTTTTAGTGATTGCTCTAGAGTTTGAATCTACATTTACAATGTATTCAAGTCCACTTTCAAATAACGCTATACTGCTTCACAGGTACTTCGTAATTCCTTCTTCCTATCATTTGTATCATTGCTGTCATTCATTTCACTTACATATAAGCATATGTACATATAATATATACATAAGCACATATAATCAAATAGATTGTTGCAATTGTGATTTCGAACAGACTCTTACCTGTTAGATCACTAAGAATAAGAAAAATAAAAGTTTTTATTTTACCTTCATTTATTTCTTTTTTGTTCTTTCTTTATGAAGATCTGAGTTTCTGACCTATATTATTTTCCTTTTGTTGAAGAACTTCTTTTTAACATTTCTTGCAAGTCAGATGTACTGGCACCAAATTCCCTCAATTTTTGCTTGAGAAAATCTTTATTTCTCCTTCAGTTTTGAAGGATAATTTTGTAACGTACAGAATTCTAGATTGACATTTTACTCTCTGAAAACTTTATTTTACTCTCTTGGTTCTGTGGTTTTTGAGAAGTTGGATATGATTTTTATCTCTGTTTCTCTATAAGTAAGGTGTCTTTTTTTTCCTCTGGCTTCTTTCAGTATTTTTTCTTTATCTTTGATTTTCTGTAGTTTAAAAATATCACTGTGTAGTTTTTTGGGCATTTATCCTGCTCGGTGGTCTGTGAGCTTCTGGGTCGGTGGTTTGGTGTCTGACATTAATTTGGTGAAATTCTCAGTCATTATTCTTTCAAATAGTTCTTTTGTTCCTTACTTTCCTCTCCTGGTATTCCCATTATGTGTATGTTACACTTTTTGTAGTTGTCCCACAGTCCTTGGATATTCTGTTCTGTTCTTTTCAGTGTTTGTTCTCTTTGCCTTTCAGTTTTGAAAATTTCTGTTGATATGTCTTCATATGCAGAGGTTGTTTTCACAGCTGTGTCCAGTCTACTAATAAGCCAGCAAAGGCATTCTTCATTTCTTTTACCATGTTTTTGATCTTTAGTATCCCTTTATGATTCTTTCTTAGGATTTTCACTTTTCTGCTTATGTTTCCCATCTGTTCTTGCATGTTGTCTCCTTCATCCATTAGAACCTTTAGGATATTAATCATAGTTATTTTAAATTCCCAGTCTGATAATTCCAACATGCCTGTCATGTCTGGTTTTGTTCTTTGCCCTGTGTCTTCAAATTGTGTTTTTTGCCTTTTAGTATGCTTTGTAATTTTTTCTCAGTAGCTGGACATGATGTACTGGGTAAAATTAACTGCTGTAAATTTGGTGTTAAGGTGTAAGTGTGGGGGGAGAGGAAGTGTTCTATAGTCCTATAATTAGGTCTCAGTTTTTCGGTGAGCCTGTTCCTCTGGACTGTGAACTTCACAATTGCTTCTCATTTCTCCCCTCCCTGCTTGACGTGGGACAGGATTGGCTACAGTGGGCTGGAGTTGGTCATTTCCCTTCCTTCAGGTCAGGCTCTGATAAAACCCCAGCAGGTTAGCCTCTGGCTAACTAGTTTCTCCAGAGGTCAGGCCTTGTTGAGAAGAACAGAGTGCTCCCCCCCTCCTCCTAGGGATTTTTCTCAGGGCATATTTACTGTGAGAGTCTTTTCTAATTCCTGGAGGTAAAATTCACAAAAGTGTGGGAGCTCTCTTCTCCCCCATGACTGAATCCTCTGGAGCTTCTAAGTGTCAGACTTCTCCACACTGAGCCTCCAGCAGTTTGTCAGAGGTTGGGTTTTCCTACCCTGACGCTGATTCCTGCAGTGGTTTCCACTTGTCAGTCTCTCTACTGGTAAAATCACGATCCCCCCCTGTATTCACCTCTCTCAGCATTTTGCACTGTGTTCTCACCTCTCATGGATCCAAGAAGAGTTCTTGATTTTTCAGTCCATTTAGTGTTTTATTTGTTAGGACATAGTGGCAATTTCCAAGCTCTTTACTTGTGGAACCTGGGAACCAGAAACTTGCTTTATTTTGAATGTTAGAAACCAAGTTCAGTGGAAGTAAAACCCAGCCCAATACTTTTACTTTACCTTCCCTTTCTCACTTAATTGATATCCCATTAATAGCTACTGTTTCAGTTTGGAATCCCTATGCTGATGAGTTCTCCTTGACTTGTCTATTGGCAAGTTCGTGCTTTGTTTTTTCTAAGCGTTGACAGGTACAGTGAATGCTACTAAAGCAATGTACATGTTTTCCCTTTTTTTCTATGAAGTGGGGAAGTTGTTTTCAGTTTACGCTTTTTATTGTGGCATTTTTTGTAGTTGCAGCTAGTAGATGCCATCTGTCATACTTGATTCTCCAACTTACAGTCTCATCATCTGGATTACCCAACAATTAAAAAAAATTTTAAACACTTCACCACCAATATTTTTATCCTTGTCATCCAAAAGCAATTTAATCTGTCCTTGGATCATGGAGAACTTATTTTTAAAATTACTTTGGAGGCCAGAGTGAGGAGGGAGTTTGTTAACTGAAAGAGACAGATGTTTTTATTATTTATCTTTGTTATATGTTATATTCTTTGATTTAGACAGCAGTTTTTGATGTTATATCTGGTTGAGCTTTTAATCTTAATAGATCAAGAAAATGGTTCTGATTTATGAATGCATAAATATCTCTGTCACTGATAGGAAAAACACAACTTGAAGTACATGCCTCAAGAAATAGCATTGTCTTCATGTGTGAAAATGGTATTTAGCTATATGCAAACTTTGTCTCCAAATGCTTAGTTTGGGAGTCCAGATAATTTTAAGGCAGGGGTTGGCTAAATTTGACCTGTAGCCTGCCTGTTTTTGTTTGTATAAAGGATATGTGACAGACCATATGAGGATTGCAAGGTCTAATTACTATCTGCCCCTTACAAAAAGTTTGCCAACTTCCAATTTACTGATTTGTCTTTAAGAAAAAATTATATGTTTCTCCTATTTGCTACTCAACCCACTGAAATATAATTGCTCCATCATTCCATTTTAATTGTTTTAGTTAATGTCATCAGTGGATTCTTTATTTGTAAATTCACTGATCATTATCCAGGCTTTTTTTGTTACATATGCTATTGTTTAACCATCTCTTACTTTAAACTCTATTTTTTCTTTTTTTCTGTGGAAGATTAGCCCTGAGCTAACAACTGTTGCTAATCTTCCTCTTTTTTTTTTTCTTTTTGCTTGAAGAACGTTAACCCTGAGCTAACATCCCTGCCAGTCTTCCTCCACTTTACATGTGAGTTGCCACCATGGCATGGCTGATGAGTGGTGTAGGTCCACACCCAGGGTCTGAATCTCTGATCCTGGGCTGCCACAGTGGAGCGCACCAAACTGAACCGCTACATCACAGGGCTGGCCCCTATTTTTTCTTTTTTGGTCTGTACCATGTCATTCACCTGGTTCTCCTAACTCTTGATTTTTCCTTTTTTTAGCCCTCTTCATTGATTCCTCTTAATATATTCAGCTGTTTATTAAATGATGGTGTTTCCTGATATTATGTTCTTATAGTCTTATCATGACTTTGTCCTCTGCTCCCGTCTAATATTGATTATTTTGAGAGCCAACAATACCCTTAGCTTAGATTTGACTGATTTCTTAGCTCCAGACCTCTAAATGAGCCTGGCTCCTGGAATTCTACCTACAATGGTCATGTTATCACCAACTTCAACTGAATTTTTTCATCTTAAAACCTCCTCTTTTTCTTCTTTCTTTTTTTATAGTGAGGAAGATTGGCCCTGAGCTAATATCTGTTGCCAGTCTTCCTCTTTTTGCTTGAGGAAGATTGTCCCTGAGCTTATGTGTCCCTGAACTAACATTTGTTTGTGCCAGTCTTTCTCTATTTTGTATGCGGGATGCCTCCACAGCATCGCTTTATGAGTGGTGTTTAGGCCCACACCCTGGATCCAAACTTGTGAACCCCATGCCACTGAAGCGGCACATGTAAACTTAACCACTACATCACTGGGCTGGCCCCAAAACCTGCTCTTCTTTTGTTTTTTTTTTTTTGTATTTTGGGGGTTTTTTTTTGAGGAAGATTAGCCCTGAGCTAACATCTGCCACCAATCCTCCTCTTTTTGCTGAGGAAGATTGGCCCTGAGCTAACATCTGTGCCCATCTTCCTCTATTTTATATGTGGAATGCCTGCCACAGCATGGCTTGACAAGCAATGTGTAGGTCCGCACCCGGCATCTGAACTCATGAACCCCAGGCCACCGGATTGGAATGTGTGAACTTAACCGCTGTGCCACTGTGCTGGCCCCTACTCTTCTTTTGTATTAGGTGTCATAGTCATTCCTATTGGAAATCTCTACATTATTTTTGCCTCCCTCCACAAATCCATTATGTCATTCTCCTGTTGATGAACATTTGGATTGTTCCTAGTTTTTGACTATTAGTAATTAAGCTGTTGTGAATATTCTTGTACATGGCTTTTGGGGGACACGTGCTAATTTCTCTTTGTTAAATATCTAGGCATAGAATTGCTAGCTCATAGGGTTGGTGTATGTCAAGTATTAGTAGATACTACCAGAATTTTTCAAAATTATACCGATTTACAATTCCACCTACAACGTATGGGGAGTTCCTTTTGCTTCCACATCTTTGTCACCATGTGGTGTTTTTTGTTTTTAGGTATTCTGGTTTTACTCTTGTTTTGAGGCAACGAATTCCATTATTGGATGAGTGCTTATTTCTTATAAGTTGAAATTTGTATCTTTGTATTTTTGCCCTCCCTCTTTTATAAGTTTGTTCCCACTTTTCTTTTTTTTTTTTTTACAGTAATTGTCATTGTAGGGCAGAATTAATGCATACCTTCTTTTATGTGACTGTCCTTCAAACATTTGGAAGAAGATTACTTTTATCCCTCTAAGAGTTCTGTCGTCTTTTATTCAGTCATTAACCAAGTATGACTGAACACCTTCTAGTTTCAGGTACTTTTCTAGGCATCAACCAAAATAAATTCCTTACTGCCTGATGGATCTTACATTCTACCTAATTTCAACCTAAGCATTCACAAATCTTTCAGCTTTTCCATCTGTGGCGTAGTTTTTAGATGTTTTTCTATTTGATTGGTTAATTGAACACTGCCATGTGTGTACCTGGAGTCACCAGCCATACATATTTCTCTCAAGCGTGTCAGAGTACAGGTGAGTGAGAATGACATTATTACACAGAAAATCTGCTCTGGTTTAATAGGAAAAAAAAAAAAGATTGTTACAAATATAAAAATTAGACATATATGAAAATAGTTTTGCAGAAAAAGTGTTCTGCAGGCTAGAATCCCACTTTTTTTTTCTCAATAGTGTACATTCTGTGTCACTATATACAGGCATTTTTACAGATCTGCATTAGTATCCATAAAATGAATTTAGGCCTCTGTTGATAGACCTTGAGATTGTTTTGGTTGTTTAGCCATTGCAAATAATGCTTCAGTAAAAGTTCTTAGGCACATATTCTTACACACTTTTGCAAATACAAGGATTGGTTCTTAGGAATGGATTTCCTGGATCAAAGGGTATACAGATTTTAAATTTTTATTCATTTTTTTGAGAAAGATCAGCCCTGAGCTAACATCCGCTACCAGTCCTCCTCTTTTTGCTGAGGAACATTGGCCCTACGCTAACATCCATGCCCATCTTCCTCTATTTTATATGTGGGATGCCTACCACAGCATGGCTTGATGAGTGGTGTGTGGGTCCATGCCCGGGATCTGAACTGGCGAACCCCGGGCTGCCGAATCGGAGTGCACAAACTTAACTGCTATGTGCCACAGGGCTGGACCCTAGAGATTTTAAATTTTGATTAATTGCCAAATTATATTCCAAAAGCTTATAACCATTTATATCTCTGTCCATAGAGTATGAGCATACCAGTTTTTATACTATCTCTGCTGCTTGCCGTTGTAGTCCAAAACACCATCCCCACTGCGTAACATTTGCCTGGTTTCCTAGCTGCTTCTCTTTTTTTCCCCCCATAATCCATGCTCTCCTTAGCCGACTGAATGTTCTTTGAAAAATGTGAATCAGATTATGTCATTCCCTCTTGAAACCCTTCAGTGGTTTTCTGTTGTATTTAAAGGCTGCTGGCCTATCTCTTTGGCCTTATCTTGTACCATACTTTTCAGAGTGTGCTATGCTTCAGCCGTGTAAGTGTATTCCCACCTTAGTTAGCCCTTTTTCTCTTCATATCCCCTCTGCCTTTAATGCCTTTAGGTCTTTTGCATGTTATAATGTTGGCACCCTCTCATAGTTCAGGTCTAGTCTCATATCTATTTTATTTAATCCATTATCTTATTTTTAGTACATTTGTGTGTTTTGGTCTTTTAGGGTCTTCATAGCCTTCATCACTATCATCTTGTTTGTCGACTACTGTGTACATTGATTTTCCCTCTAGCTTATAAGCTTCATGAGAATAAGGATCTTGTTGTTTTACTTGGTACTGATTCCTCAATGGTAGAATGTTACCTGACAGTTAATAAATATTTGAATTTGCATACTTTCACCACAACCTGAATAGTGTAAATGAAATGAAACTTTTGGAGTATTAGGAATACTATTTATAAACACTCATTTGGTTTTTCATTACCTTGAGTAATTGGTAGTAAATCTTTAACCTGTTGTTTAGTTTGACATATTTTTGTCTAAGGTTATTATATTTTATATTACATAATATAATAGTTTTAGTGGCAAGAGTATTTTACCCTTTGGAAATTAGACTTTCTTATTAGTGAGGGATGGTGCTTTTACATTATGCATTTTCCAGGATCTTCAGTTTCTTTCTACTTCTTACCATTTCTTTTTAAAGACATGAGAAACAAAACTTTTTCTTAATTGTCTTTTGGTGTCATCATTTACTTCTTCTTTTCCCTGGTTCTTTCATTTGTTGCCAACATTCTTGAACAAGTAGTCTTCACTCATTACCTAAATTTCCTCACTTCTTTCTTTCTTAATATCCCCTGCAGTCTACTGTCCCTAGCCACATAACTGTACTTGTTGTCTCAAAGGTCATGTGTGATCCACTTAACAGATTGATCAGCCTGTTTATGTCCGTATTATTAGTATTCTGACATTTGACAAATAAAATACTTCATTCCTCTTTTTTTTTTGTTTTGAGGAAGATTAGCCCTGAGCTAACATCTGCTGCCAATCCTCCTCTTTTTGCTGAGGAAGACTGGCCCTGAGCTAACATCCATGCCCATCTTCCTCTGCTTGATACGTGGGATGCCTACCACAGCATGACTTGTCAAGCAGTGCCATTTTGGCACCTGGGATCTGAACCAGTGAACCCCAGGCCACTGAAGCAGAACGTGCGAATTTAACCGCTGTGCCACTGGGCCAACCCCCATTCCTCTGTAGATATTACTATTCTTGTATTTTGCTCCTTAGAATATTACCTTTTCAGTCCTCACAGTGGGTATTTTTAAAAATTATTCTATTTCTTAATACTGTCTACACTGTTACTTTCAATGCATCTTCCTTGGTGACTCTAGGTACTGTCTTAAAGTGATGACTTCTCAAAGGGCTCTGTATTTAGATCTTTTGCCCAGCCCTGTTATTTAGTTGTATCAGACTGTGATAGTTTCTTTTGAGGCTCAGAATGTGGGAGTCATCCTTGATTATTTTGTTTTTCTCTTTTATTCTTATTCTTCTTGGCCACCAAATCTTACTGGTTCTACTTCTGTGGTATTTGAGATTTGCACCCTTCTTATTCTTACTACTGTTCCTGTTCAGGCTTCCATCACTTCATTCCTAAATTATCTGCCATTGTCTTTCTCTCTTCAGTCTCTCTTGCATAATGCCACCAAATTTATCTACCACTTTTTTCTTTGCCAAACATCTAAGAGGGGACCGGCCCAGTGGCACAGCAGTTAAGTTCACATACTCTGCTTCAGCAGCCCGGGGTTTGCTGATTCAGATCCCAGGTAAGGACCTAGGCACCGTTTATCAAGCCATGCTGTGGCAGGCATTCCACATATAACGTAGAGGAAGATGGGCACAGAAGTTAGCTCAGGGCCAATCTTCCTCAGGAAAAAAAAAGAGGAGGATTGATGGCAAATGTTAGCTCAGGGCTAATCTTCCTCAAAAAAAAAAAGGTAAACAAAACATCTAAAGAGGCTCTCATTTCCTCTCTTTAATTATGTGACTTACTAAATTGAAATGTGATGCATATCACACACACATGTACACAGTACAGCTAGATGAATTTTCTTTTTTTTCTTTTTAAAGATTTTATCTTTCCTTTTCCTCCCCAAAGCCACCCGGTACATAGTTGTGTGTTTTTAGTTGTAGGTCCTTCTAGTTGTGGCATGTGAGATGCCACCTCGGCATGGCCTGATGAGCGGGGCCGTGTCTGGGCCAAGGATTCGAAGTGACGAAACCCTAGGCCGCTGAAACACAGTGCTCGAACTTAACCACTCAGCCATGGGGCCGGCCCCTAGATGAATTTTCACAAATTGAACGCAAACATATAACCAGCATTCATATCATGGAAAGATACACCAGCACACCAGAATCCCCTCTAAAGGCCTCTTCCAGTCGTTCTTCTCACTCCCACCCTCCCCAACAGGATAACCATTATCGTATCTTTTAACATTATAGATTTTTTTGCCTGTTTTTATATAAAGGGAATAGTACACTATGAACTGTTTTGTGCCTGACATCTTTTAGCTTTTTATTATTTGTGAGATTCATCTGTGTTGTTGCAGATGGCTTTATCCTCATTGCTGTACAATATTCCACTTTTTAAATATCTATCACATTTTACTCATTTGAATGTTAATTGGCATTTGGATAGTTTCCATTGTAAATAGTGAAGTTATGAATATTCTAATTTTGGTTCACATATGAGTACATTTCTGTTGAGCATATACCTAGAAGTAGAATTGCTTAATCATAGGATAATACATATCTTCAGCTTTAGTAAATATCTTCACATAGATTTTCAAAGTGGTTTTACCAACATATTCTTTCACCATCAGTGAGTAAGAGTTGAAGTTACTCAACATGTTTGCTGAAATTTAATATATTTTTTCCTTTTCATTTTAGCCATTCTGGTGAATGTGTAGTGGCAGAATATTAGGGATTTTTTAAAGTCATGGTAAAATATAGATAACGTAAAATTTACCATTTTAACCATTTTTAAATGTCCAACTGAGTGGCATTAAGTACATTCAAAATGTTGGGCGACCATTCCTACTATCCTTTTCCAGATCTTGTCTTCATCCCAAACAGATACTCTGTACCCATTAAGTAATAGCTCCCTATCTCGCCTGGTAACCTCTGTTCTGTCTGTCTGTATGAATTTGCCTATTCTAAATATTTCATATAAGTGGAATCATAAAATATCCCTTTATGTCTGGCTTTAGTTCATGTAGCATGATGTCTTCAGGGTTTGTCCAAGTTGTAGCATCTATCACTACCTCATTCTTTTTTGTGACTGAATAATACTCCATTTTATGTATATACCACATTTTGTTTATCCATTCATCTATTGATGGACCCTTGGGTTGCTTCCACCTTTCGGCTATTGTGGATAACGGTGCCGTGAACATGGGTGTACAAATATCTCTTGGAGACTCTGCTTTCAATTCTTTTGAGTACTTTTTCTAGAAGTGGAATTTCTGGATCATATAGTAGTTCTATTTTTAATTTTTTGAGGAACCTCCGTACTGTTTTCTATAGTAGCTCTACCCTTTTACATTCCCACCAACAGTGCACAGAAGTTCCAGTTTCTCCACATCTTTGTCAACACTTGTCACATTCTGTTTTTTTGATAATAGCCGTCTAATAGGTATGAAATGGTATCATTGTGGTTTTGATTTGTATTTTCCTAATGATTAGTGATGGTGAACATCTTTTCATGTGCTTACTGGCCTTTGGAGAAATGTCTATTCAAGTTCTTTGCCCATATTGAAATTGGTTTGTTTTGTTGTTGTTGAGTTGTGGGAGTTCTTTATATATTCTGAGTATTAACCCACTATTAAATAAATGATCTGAAAATATTTTTTTCCCATTATGGGAGTTGACTCTGATGATAATTCCTTTTGTTGCACAAAAAGCAAGTTTTTAATTTTGATGAAGTACGATTTCTATATTTTTTTTTTCTGTTGCTTGTGCTTTTGGTGTCTTATTTAAGGAACCATTACCAAATCCAAGGTTATAAAGATTTCCTCCTGTGTGTTCTACTGGGAGTTATGTAGTTTTAGCTCTTAAATTTAAGACTTTGATCCATTTTGAGTCTTTTTAAGTGTAAGGTGAGGGCCCAACTTTATTCTTTTCCATATGTATATCTGGTTTTCCCAGCACCATTTGTTGAAAAGACTGTTCTTTTCCTAATAAATGGTCTTGTCTCTGTTGTCGAAAATCAGTTGACCATGTATGTAAAGGTTTATTTCTGAGTTCTCTTCCATTGTGTATTCTATATGTGTGTTCTTAAACTGGTACCACAGTGTTTTGATTACTGTCACTTTGTAGTAAATTTTGAAATCAAGGAGGGTGAGTCTGCCAACTTTGTTCTTATTTTTCAAGATCGTTTTGGCTATCAAGGATCCCTTGAAATTCCATATGAATTTTAGTATTTTTTTTACTTCCGCAAAAAGCACCGTTGGGATTTTGATAAGGATTACACTGAATCTGTATATTGCTTTGGGTAGCGTTGCTACCTTAACAATATTATGTCTTCCAATCTATGAACATGGGATGTTTTTCAATTTATTTAGGTCTTCTTTAATTTCTTCCGGTAATACTTATAGTTTTCAATGTAAGAGTCTTGCCTTCTTAGTTAAATCTTTTCCTATGTATTTTATTCTTTTTGATGCTATTGTAAATTGAACGATTTTCTTAATTTCTTTTTTGAAAAGGAAGTTACTGTTTCATATTGTATATTTTTCATTGCATAGAAATATAGCTGTGTATTTATTTTTTTAAAGATTGGCACCTGAGCTAATTACTGTTGCCAATCTTATTTTTTTTTCCTGGTTTGTCTCCCCAAATCCCCCCAGTACATAGTTGTGTACTTTTTAGTTGTGAGTCCTTCTAGTTGTGGCATGTGGGATGCTGCCTCAACGTGGCCTGACAAGTGGTGCCATGTCCTCGCCTGGGGTCCGAACCAGCGAAACCCTGGGCCACCAAAGTGGAGCGTGCGAACTTAACCACTGGGCCACAGGGCCGGCCCCTATAGCTGATTCTTGTATGTTGATTTTGTACCCTACAGCTTTGCTGAATTTGTTTATTAACTGACAGGTTTTTTTTTGTGTGCGTGTGTGTTCTTTAGAGTTTTCTTCGTATAAAATCACATCATCTTTGAATTTACTTCTTCCTTTCCAATTTGAATGCATATTTCTTTCTTTTTCTTGGTCTGATTGCGCTAGCTAGAACTTCCAGTACTATGTTGCATTGAGGTGATGAAATTGGGAGCATTGTGGTTTTAATTTGTGTTAAAGTTGAACGCCTTTTCATATACTTATTGCCCGTTGGGATTGCTCAGCTGATAATATATGTGAGGGTCTGTTCTTGGTGTCCAGAGCTTTAGTCAAGTGGGTGTGATTGATTAAATCGTTGGCCAGGGGATTGAACTCAGTCTCCAGCTTCCTCCTTCCCCTCCCTGGAGGTCAGGTGGCTGTAAAGTCCCAATCCTCTGATCACAGAGTTGGTCTTTCTAGTGCTCAGCCCCCATCATGAATGACAAAGACACTGGTATCACTCATGAATTTCCAAGGGTTTTAGAAGCTCTGTGCGTGGAACGCTAGAGAAAGACCAGGCAAATGGTACATATATGTAATTTCAAAAGTTTAAATAAAACTACATGATGAAAAATAGTACTCCCTTGCTTCACTCCTCTTCACCTTCTAATTTCCTTGTTAGAGGAGATTTGTTTTTCCATTTTTAATCATTTCTCGTGATATTTGTCTCTGTCTAAATCATATGCTTAATGCCAGCTAATTATCAGTTTTATGTTATCCAGGTCTTTCAGCTGTTACTCTTCTCGAATCTTGTTAGTATAGTTACACAGAAAAAGCGTCCGTTCTTTAATGTTATGATATATGCTATACTGCTGAGCCAAGTAGTATACCATAATTACATTTTCTTGTATAACTTTTTCAGTAGTTAATTGTTGCCATGTTTTTTCTTTTCCTTAGTTTTCTATGTAACTGGTACTAATTCTTCTCAAATTCTTCAGTTAAGCCTGAAATCTCTTAGTTCATTCACACCCTCAGATACATTCATCTAATGAACGTAAACTTTTTTTTTTGTCTCCTCTGGATACTGCCCTTAGTCGTTCTTTATCCTCCTTTACCACTCAAACTGATGGGTCTCTTAAGACCTGCCTTCTTGGGATTTCACTTTGCTGTCATCTGGCTGTCTGTACATTTACCTTTCTCTTATGTAGGTCCTCCTGTTTCCTGTATCTTAAGCTATCTGTCTTGGTTTGTTTTCTCTTTTTTTGTCAAGTACATATTTCAGTAGTTTCCTAAGAAAGGATGTATGGGACATAGAATTTTAGAATGTTTAAATAAAATCGCTTTTGATGAAAATAGTAGTCCCCTGCTTCACCCCCTCCTAACCCCTAATTTTCTTATTGTGTGTTGAAAAATAGCTTTATTATGCCCTCATACTTTATAAATTATTTGATTTGGCATAGAGTTCTATGTTGAAAATGTGCCGTTGTGTTCTACTTCCTCATTGAGAAGTTTGTTTTTTCAGGTTTATTGAGAAATAATTGGTATACATTACTGTATGAGTTCAGGGTGTACAGCATGATGGTTTGATTTACATATATTGTGAAATGTTTATTGTGGTAGGTTCAGCTAACATCCATCTTATATAGATACAATAAAAAGAAAAAAATTTCCTCCTTGTGATGAGAACTTAGGGTTTACTGTCTTAACAATTTTCCTTTATACCATACAGCAGTTGTTAACGATAGTTATTGTGTTCTCCATTATATCCCTAGTACCTCTTTATCTTATAACTGGAAGTTTGTACCATTTCTGTTGAGAAGTTTGATGCCATTTTGGTTCCTGGTCATTTGAGGGCTCTTGAGATCTTTTGTTGATCCCTCATATTATGAAATTTCACAGAAATGAGCCTTGGTATGGTTTTTCTCATCATTGTGTTATGTTTTTTCTTTCTTTCTTTCTTTTTTTTTTTCTGTGAGAAAGATTGGCCCTGAGCTAACATCCATTGCCGATCTTCCTCTTTTTTTTTTTTTTTTTTTAAAGATTTTATTCTTTTCCTTTTTCTCCCCAAAGCCCCTCAGTACATAGTTGTATTTTCTTTGTTGTGGGTCCTTCTAGTTGTGGCATGTGGGATGCTGCCTCAGCGTGGTTTGATGAGCGGTGCCATGTCCGCGCCCAGGATTCGAACCAACGAAACACTGGGCCGCCTGCAGCGGAGTGCGCGAACTTAACCGCTCGGCCATGGGGCCAGCCCCCGATCTTCCTCTTTTTGCTTGAGGAAGATTGTCCCTGAACTAAAATATGTGCCAGTCTTCCTCTCTGTTGTGTGTGGGATGCTGCCACAGCATGGCTTGGTGAGGGGTGTGTAGGTCTGTGCCTGGGATCCAAACCTGGGAACCCTGGGCCACTGAAGCAGAGTGCGAGAGCTTAACCACTGTGCCACTGGGCTGGCCCCCTGTGTTATGCTTTTTCAATTAAGAAATTCATGTTCTTTGGTTCTAGGAACATTTTTAGTATTATTTCTCTGATAATTTTTTCACTTTCATTTTTCTGTTTTCTTTTTTTTTTGAAACTCCTGACAGTTGGATGGATTGATTATCATATATAATCTTTTATTTCCTATCTTTTTGCTCTACTTTATGTAAGATTTCCTTGATTTAGCTTCTAAGTTACTGAAATTTTTATTGCATCTGTCAGATTGCAATTTCCAAGAGCTTTTTTTTTTCTTTCACACTCTACATTCCCTTTTCCCAGTAGATCTCTTTTTTTCCTGTTAGTCTAATAAGCACCAGTTTCATGGAAGACATTATCTTATGGGTTCTTCTAATGTACATGTCTTTGTTGTAGCCTGTATTAAATTAAATATGCTGTACAGGCATACCTTGGAGATTTTGCGGGTTTGGTTCCAGACCACCACAATAAAGCAAATATTGCAATAAAGCGAGTCACAAATTATTTGGTTTCCCAGTGTATATAAAAGTTCTGTTTACACTATACTGTAGTCTATCAAGTGTGCAAAAGCACTATGTCTAAAAAAACAATGTACATAATTAAGAGAAATTTATTCCTGAAAAATGCTAACCATCATCTGAGTCTTGAGTTGTAATCTTTTTGCTGGTAGGGGTCTTGCCTTGATGTTGATGGCTGCTGACTGATCAGGGTGATGGTTGCTGAAGGTTGGGTTGAGCGTGGCAATTTCTTAAAATAAGACAACAATGAAGTTTGCTGCATTGATTGACTCTTCCTTTCATGAATTTCTGTATGGCATGTGATGCTCTTTGATAGCATTTTACCCATAGTAGAACTTCTTTCAAAATTGGAGTCAGGCCTCTCAAACCCTGTCACTGCTTTGTCAGCCAAGTTTATGTAATATTCTAAATCTTTTGCTGTCATTTCAACTGTCTTCATAGCATCTTCACCAGGAATAGATTCCATCTCAAGAAACCACTTTCTTTGCTCATCCATAAGAAGCATGAAGCTCTTAAAGTTTTATCATCAGCAGTTCAGTCACATCTTCAGGCTCCCCTTCTAATTCTAGTTCTCTTGGTGTTTTTACCACATCTGCACTTACTTGTTCTACTGAAGTCTTGATCTCCTCAAAGTCATCCGTGAGGGTTGGAATCAGTTTCTTCTGAACTCCTGTTAAGGTTGATATTTTGACCTCTTCCCGTGAATCATGAATGTTCTTAATGGCATCTAGAGTGGTGAATCTTTTCCAGAATGTTTTCAATTGACTTTGCCCAGATCCATCAGAGGAATCACTGTCTATGGCAGCTGTAGCCTTACAAAGTGTATTTCTTAAATAATAAGACTTGGAAGTCAAAATTACTCCTTGATCAATGGGCTTGCCGAATGGATGTTGTCTTAGCGGGCACGAGAACATTAATCTCATTGTACATCTATCTCCATCAGAGCTCTTGGGTAACCAGATGCGCTGTCCATGAGCAGTAATATTTTGAAAGGAATCCTTTTTTTCCTGAGCAGTAGGTCTCAACAGTGGACTTAAAATATTCAGTAAACCATGTTGTAAACAGATGTGCTGTCATCCAGGCTTTGTTGTTCCATTTATAGAGCCACAGGCAGAGTAGATTTAGCATAATGCTTAAGGGCCCTAGGATTTTCGAAATTGTAAATGAGCATTGGCTTCAACTTAAAGTCTCCAGCTGCATTAGCCCCTAACAAGTGAGTCAGTCTGTCCTTTGGAACTTTGAAGGCAGGCATTGACTTCTCCTCTCTAGCTATGAAAGTCTTAGCTGGCATCTTCTTCTATTTTGTCTACATTGAAAATTTGTTTTTTAATGTAGCCACCTTCATTGATTTTCTTAGGTAGATCTTCTGGAAACGTGCTGCAGCTTCTACATCAGCACTTTTGCTGCTTCATCTTACACTTTTACAGAGGCAGTTTCTTTTCTTGAACCTCATGAACCGACCTCTGCTAGCTTCACACTTTTCTTCTGCAGCTTCCTCACCTCTCTCAGCCTTCATAGAGTTGAAGAGAGTTAGGGCCTTGCTCTGGATTAGCTTTTGTTTTAAGGGAATGTTGTGGCTAGTTTGATCTGTCCACACCACTAAAACTTTCTTCATATCAGCAATAAGGCTATTTTGCTTTCTTATCATCTGTATGTTCACTGGAATAGCACTTTTAATTTCCTTCAAGAACTTTTTCTTTGCATTCACAAGTTGGCTAATTACTTGATGCAAGAGGCCTAGCTTTGGGCCTGTGTTGGCTGTCGACGTGCCATCCTCACTAAGGTTAATCATTTCTAGCTTTTGATGTAAAGTGAGAGATGTGCAACTCTTTGTTTCACTTGAACACTAGAGGCCATTAATTGGCCTAATTTTAATCTTCTTGTATCTCAGGGAATAGGGAGGCCTGAGGAGAGGGAGACAAGGGGAATGGCAGTCAGAACACACACATTTATCAGTTAAGTTCACCGTCTTGTATGTGCATGGTTTATGGCGCCCCAAAATAATTAACTAGTAACATCAAAGATCACTGATCACAGATCATCATAACAAATATAATAATGACCAAGTTTGAAATATTGCGAGAATCACCAAAATGTGAGACAGACATGCTGTGAGAAAAATGGTGCCAGTAGAGTTGCTCGACACAAGGTTGCCACAAACTTTGAATTTGTGAAAAGAAAAAAAACCAGTATCTGTGAAGCACAGTAAAGCAAAGTGCAATAAAATGAGATATACCTGTATTGTCTACTTGTCTCCTGCACTGGTCTGCACTATGTCTGTATTGTCTACATTCCTTGAATGTAGGGACTGTGCTTTATTTACTTTGGTAATCCCTGTGCTCAACAAAATGTGTCTGACAGATTGTAGGTGCTTGGCAAATGTTCACTGAACGAGTTTATCTATGGCACTTAAAGCTTTTTAAGTGTGTCTCAGAGTGGCTGGTATATGTCTTATTTATTTGTTGCATTGATTACGTACTGCCAAAAAAAGTGTAATTCTTTGAATTAATTGATGTGTACTACATTGATTTTGCCCATATTCTTGCTTAGATAATCTTTGATCTAATTTATTTGGATAGAGACTTCATAGAAGTGTGAAACTTTAGGATTGTTTGCAAAATCTTCTTGCCAAGACAAATTTCATGCATTATGCATAGAGGTTTTATTGGAAGATAAGGAGAGAGACTTTCTGTGAACGTTTCTAACTTAGCAAGTTTCATTCCTCAGGATGATGTGGAAGTAGTCATTGCAGTAGCAGCCAAGAACTAGCTTTATGAGGTTCGCAGCTATGGCAAACAAAATTTGGGTCATATGGCTAAATGAAGGTAGAGATTTTTTTCTTACACTTTGGACGTTAGGGTCTTGAAATGTGAAGATAATGAGAGAATCATTAAGTGTGAATATACTAAAAGTTACTTAATAGAGAATGGCATTTATATATGAATATACATAAAAACAGATAATAGGGAAAGGGAAAAGAGGTTGTTTTGCTTAACCTTTAAAGACATAAAGGAAGACTGGATTGTGGTGATGATCGCAAAATAAATTTATTGAAAATCATTGTCGTCACTTAAAATGGGTGGATTTTATGTTGTGTAACTTATACAATAAAGCTGTTAAAAAAAAAAAAACGGATAAAGAGCTGTTTCCACCAGTTAAGTGAAATTTTTGAAAACGGGAAGTTGTTTTAGCTTTTACTTTTTCTTTTTTTGGTGAAGAAGATTGGCCCTGAGCTGACATCTGTTGCCAGTCTTTCTCTTTTTTTTTTTTTTCTTTTTTTTTTTGAGGAAGATTAGCCCTGAGCTAACTACTGCCAGTCCTCCTCTTTTTTGCTGAGGAATCCTGGCCCGAGCTAACATCCGTGCCCATCTTCCTCTGCTTTCTATGTGGGACGCCTACCACAGCATGGTGTGCCAAGCGGTGCCATGTCCACACCTGGGATCTGAACTGGTGAACCGCAGGCCGCCGAGAAGCGGAACGTGCGAACTTAACTGCTGCGCCACCGGGCTGGCCCCAAGTCTTCTCTTTTTGCTTGAGGAAGATTGTCCCTGAGCTGACATCTGTGCCAGTCTTACTGTTTCGTATGTGGGACACTGCCACAGCATGGCTTGATGAGGGGTGTGTAGGTCTGTGCCTGGGATCCAAACCTGTGAACCCCAGCCCGCCGAAGTGGACTGCGTGAACTTAACTACTATGCCACAGGGCTGGCCACAAGCTTTTACTTTTAAGTCTGTAATCCTTGGCTTAATTTTTGTGTATGGTGTGAGGGTGGAGGTCAAGGCTCATATTTTATCCATGCAGATATCTAGGTGCTTCTGGCATCATTTATTGAAAGACTTTATTTTCCCCATTAAAATGCACTTGTGCCTTGGAAAATCAGCTGACTATATATGGGTGGGTCTATTTTTGGACTAAATTCTCTTCCATCTGTTTGTCTATTCTTTTGCCAATACCATACGGTCTTGATGACAGTAGTTACAATAAATCTTGGAATTTGGTAGTGTAAGCCTCCAAATTCTGATAGTATATAGAAATATAAGTGATTTTTTTTATATTAATCTTGTATCTGATGACTTTGTTGAATTCACTTACTAGTTTGTAATTCCTTTGGATTTTCTACATACACAATTAGGTTGTCTCTGAACAAAGTTAGTTTTACTTCTTCCTTTTCAATCTTTACGCCTGTAAGCTCTCTTGCCTTGTTGCCCTGTTTGGACTTTCAGTACTATGTTTTAACTAAATTTTGAGACTGGTCATTCATGTCTCCTGATCTTAGAGAAAATCATTTGACATTTCTTGTTGGATATTATGATGTTGGCTGTAGGTTTTTTGTAATGCCCTGTATCACATTGAGAAGCTTTCCTTCTAGTCCTAATTTCCTGAGTGGTGTTAAGAAAGAGTGTTGAATTTTATCAAATGATTTTCCCGTATCCATTGAGGTGTCATATGTTTTTCTCCCTTTATTTTGTTAATATGCTTAGTTACATTGATTGATTCTTTTGGAGGGCGAGGGTGAGGGCTTGAAATAGTATACTATCCTTGCATTCCTGGGATAAATACTACCTGGTTATAATATCTTTTTTAATATTACCAAATTCACTTTGCTAAAATTTTGTTGGGGGTTTTTGCACCTGAATTCATGAGGGGTATTTGTTTGTAGTTTTATTTCTGGTACATTGGTTTCAGGGTCATGCTTTCTTCATAAAACAAGTTGTAAAGTGTTGCATTTTCCTGTATTTTCTGAGTTTGTGCAATATTGGTATTTTTTCTTTATGTGTTTGATAGACTTCATCCGGGAAGCTACAGAGTTTTCTTTGTTGGCAGGTTTCAAATCACAGATTCCATTTTTCTGTTGTTTTCTATTGATTTTTTCCTCTCATCTTTATTTCCTTCTTTCTGTTTTCTTTTTGTTTAATTTGCCTAGCAGTTAGCAGACTAAGACCCATGGACCATACCTAGCTCACTGTTTATGTTTTTTGGCCTACAAACTAAGAATGGTTTTTATATTTTTAAATGATTGGGGGGGGGAAAACAAATAAAAGAAGAATAATATTTTGTCACATGAAAATTATATAAAGTTCAAATTTGTGTCCATTTGTTAGAACAGGCTATGCATATTTATGTGTTGTCCGTGGATTTTTTTTAATGCTATAATAGCGTAGTTGAGTAGTTGCATAGAGACCATGTGGACTTCAAAGCCTAAAATTTTTACTATCTAGCCCTTTAAAAGTTTATCAACCCCTAACTAAGATAATTGCTTTTAGACGTTTTATTTAAAGCTATATTATTCCCTTTGAGCACTGCTTTAGGTGCATCCTACAAATTTTGATATGTTCTGTTGATAGTTGCTATTGATTTGTAGTTTGATTCTATTGTTGTTAGAGAACATGTGACTTAAAACCTTTGAAATTTATCATAACTTTGCTTTATTGTCTAGCATATGGTCTGTTTTGATTAATGCTTCTTATATACTTGAAAAATGATGTATGTATTGTACAGTTGTTGGATATAGTGTTCTATAAAGTCTTGTCATTTAAGTTCAATTGATAGTATTGTTTAATTCTTGTATCTCCTTACTGAATTTTTTTTTTTTTGGTTTGTTTGTCTTATCAGTTACTGAGAAAGGTGTGTTAAAATCTCCCAGTACAGTTGTAAATTAGTCTGTTTCTCTGTTTAGCACTATAAATTTTTGCTTCAGATATTTTGAAACTATATGATAACGTACACGTACATTTGGGGTTATGTCTTTTTGATGAATTGAGCCCATAAAATTTTTATAATGTCTCTATCTCTGATGGTACTCTTGTTTTAAAGTTTACTTTGTTTTCTTTCTTCTTGATTTTCTGTTTGCATGGTTGTATCTTTTTCCCTTTTCCTTTCAGTCTGTGTCTTTTTGTTTAAATTGTGGTTCTTTTAAGCAGCTTATAGTTGGGATGTTGTCTGCTGTTAAAATCTCTTGACATTTAATTGGGCTGTTTTATTCATTTACTTTTTAGTGTCATGGCTGGTATGGCTGGGTTTTAAGCATTTCCTCTTGCTGTATTGTTTCTCTCATCTGTTCTTTGATTATCCTTCCCTGTTTTCATTTGAATTGAGTTTTAAAAATTGTATTTGTATTGCCTGTTGGTTTTCAGCTATACTTCTGTAGGCTTTTTTTTTTTTTTTTGGTGTTTGTATTAGTTTGCTCAGGCTAATGTAACGAAATACTGTAGACTGGGTGGCTTAAACAACAGAAATTTATTTTCTCATAGTTCTGGAGGCTGGAAACTCCAAGTTAATGGTTTTGGCAGGGTTAAGTTTCTGCTGAGAGCTTTCATCCTGGCTTCTAGGCAGCTGCCTTCCAGCTGTGTCCTCATATAGGGGGAGGAGAGACTCCTCACCTTTATGACCTCATTTAACCTTAATTACCTCCTCCAGACCCTCTCCATCTGCAGTCACATGGGGTGTTAGAGCTTCAATGTATGAAATTGGGAGGGACACAATTCAATCCATAGCAGTGGTTATAGAGATTAAAATGTGCATAAATAACTTATCAAGTAGAATTGGATTATTCTAACAGTTCATGAACAGCTCATGTCCTTATAGTTCATGTCTTTATATATATGTTATATAAACTTCTAAAACATTATTTTATTTGCTTTAGATAGCCAGTAGTCATTTAAAGAAATATAAGGAAAAGCCTTTAATAGTTACTCAAATATTTATTTTTCCTCGGTCTTTTCTTTTGTTTCTGGATCCATTTTCATATTGGTTCATTTCCTAAGAACTTCCTTTAATATTTCTTTTAACTTTTTAAAAATGGAGATGTAATTCACAGCTATAAAATTCACCCTTTTAGGGGCTGGCCTGCTGGTATAGCGGTTAAGTTCACGTGCTCTGCTTCAGCAGCCTAGGGTTTGCCGGTTTGGATCCCGGGCGTGGGCCTACACACTGCTATCCAGCTGTGCTGTGCTAGGCGTCCCACATATAAAGTAGAGCAAGTTGGGCACAGATGTTAGCTCAGGGCTAACTAAACTTCCTCAAAAAAAATTTCACCCTTTTAAAGTGTACAGTTCACTGGTTTTTAGTATATTCACAGACTTGTCCAGTCATGACTACAGTCATTTTTGGGACATTTTCATCACCCCCAAAAGGAACTTTGTGCCCTCTGCTAGTCACTCCCTATTTTCCCTCAGTCACTCATCAACCCCACCCCAACCATATGCAACTTTTTTTTTTTTCTTTGTTTCTGGATTTGCCTATTCTGGACATTTTGTGTAAATGGAATCATATAATATGTAGTCTTTTGTGCCTGGCTTCTTTTACTTACATAGTGTTTTCAAAGTTCATTCATGTTATAGCATGTATCTGTCCTTCATTCCTTTTATTGCTGAATAATACTCTGTGTGTGGATATACCACATTTTATTTATCCATTCATTAGTTGGTAGACATTAAGGTTGTTTCCACTTTTTGGCTATTATGAATAATGTTGCTGTGAAATCTGTGTACAAATTTTTGTATGCAAGAAATTTTGAGTGTTGATAAGCCCATTCTTTTCCCACTGAATTGTCTTGGCATCCTTGCCAGTTGAAATCATTTGGTATAAATGTGGGTGTTTATTACTGGACTCTGAATTCTGTACAGTTAATCTGTATGTTTAGCCTTATGCCAATATCACACTGTTTTGATTACTGTAACTTTATAGTAAGTTTTGAAATTGAGAAGTATGAGTCCTCAAAGAATTTTGTTCCTATTTTTTGACATGTTTTTGGTTATTTTGAGCTCTCTTGTATTTCCATATGAATTGTAGAATCAACTTGTCAATTCCCACAAAAATCGCAGGTGGGATCTTGATAGGGATTGTGTTGGATCTCCAGGTCACTTTCAGAGAGTATTGCTCTCTTACCAATATTAAATCTTCTAGTACATAAACATGGGATATTTATCCTTTTATCTAGGTCATATTTAATGTCTTTCAACAATGTTTTGTAGTTTCCTGTATAAAAGTCTTACACCTCTTTGGTTCAATTTATTCCTAAGTATTTTATTCTTGTTGATGCTATTGTAAATGAAATTGTTTTGTTTATTCCTAATGTGTAGAAATAAAAGTTTTGCATGTGTGTATTCATTTTGGATCCTGCAGTCTTGCCAAACTCATTTATTAGTTCCAGTAGTTTTTTAATGTAGTCTTTAGGATTTTTCTATATACAAGATAAATGTCATCTGTGAATGGAGAATTTTACTTCTTCCTTTTCAATCTGGATGTCTTTTATTTCTTTTTCTTGCCTAATCACCCTGGTAGATCCTCTAGTACAGTTGAGTAGAAGTGATGAGAGCCAATATCCTTGTCTTTTTTCTTATCTTAGGAGGTGATATTTCTTGTGCTGTCTGAATTCTGTCAGCTATCTGAAAATGTCTTTAGCCTTGAAGACTTCTTTTGGTAGATCTTAGAACATTAGGTTGATTCTTCAAATACTTCATGATGAGTGTCTTTCCATTGTTTTCTGGCATATATTGTTTCAAATGAGTAGTCAGCGTGTGGCATTCTCATTGTTAGTCCTCCAGTGTAGTGTGTCTTTTTTCTCTGCTGCTTATAAGGTTTTTCTTTTGATCTTTAATTTTCACCAACCTGATCTTTATGTGCTTATCTGTGACTCTCTTTGCATTTGTTATCCTTGGTGTTTGCTGAGCTTCTTGGAAGTTAGGTTAAAATCTTTCACTTTTGGAATGTTTTTCATTTTCTTTTCAAATGTTTCTCCTTTCTTTCTCCTGCCTTTTTGGAAGTGCTGTTACTAGTATGTTAGATCATTTGGTGGTGTTCCACAGGTGTCTGACACTCTTTTCTTTTTTCTTTTCTATTCTTTAGGTGATTTGCTTTAGTTAATTTCAGCTCACTTCTGGGTTTCAGATGTGTTAAGGGTGGCGTTGGACTCCTCTGTCTGATGTGACCTTGGGATCTAAGCGCTGGGAGACTCCAAGTTCTCTGTTTTCATGCCATGTTTCCTGCATCACTGCTGCTTGTTCTGCAGAAATCCCCTGGAGGATAGTTGGTGGGAGCAAGGACTAATTTTCTGTTTGGGGTTCTCCTGATTCTAGTCTGTCCATACTCAGGCGTTAAAAGTTTGCCTGACTTCTTTGTGTCCCAGCAAAGAGCTTTTGCCTATAGCTACTTTTTTCTCTGTTCACTTGTGCTTCAGGCAGTGTAAATGCTACTCAGGGTTGAAAAATTTTGGCAATCTGCAGTCACCTAGAGAAGACTGGTTCCTTTTTCTAATTCAGTTCATTTAGACTTATTTGTGTCCGAAGGTCTTCCATGGCTTTAAAGAAAAAGAAGGTTTTTAATTTATCTGGTATTTTCTCATTGTTATGATGGAAGTGATGGTTTTGTGATCTCCCACATTCTAACTGGAAGCGAACATCCTCCATTGAAAGATTTTTGAGCAAGGTCAAGATCTTAAGTAAATCATGCAAGGAACAAGTAACTGTACATTGACAGAATGGTTGCTTGTGCATATTTGAGATAAATGAAAGTTTTACAAAGACAATGACTTTAATTGGGTTAGTTAGTTCTAGCATGTCCTCAAGATACGTTGGTACAGTTTGTATACTTTCAATGGTTAGTTGGGAGGAGGGAGAAACTAAAAAGATGATTTTATTTTTTTAATGAATTATGAACAGTAGATCTACCTAGGTCATATGTACTTGCCTTCAACTACCCTACCCTTTGATTTTGGAATAATTAAGGTGGATTCTTTATATTGAAAGTGAATTTCCCTGTTTTAAAATAGAAAACTCACCTGGCAACACCATCCTGAATAAACTAAAAAACTACTGGATTGTACATTTTTAAATGGTTAAAATGTTATATGAATTTTATCTCAATTTAAAAAAGAAGAGAAAAATTAGCGGGAAGTTTAAAAGGCCTTTCCTGATGTTTATTGCAATTTGTAATTGTAGTGGACTTTTGTTTGCTTTTATTGCACTTGGTAATCAATGTGTAGATTGATTTCTATAGTTTGATTTTGGGTCAGTGCCAGGTGACTTTCAAAATTGAGTTCATTTGAAAAATACCATTAGGAAAACAAGTGTTATATCTTGCTTTCTGATTTAGTGATAAGAGGGGCACTTGTTAAAGCTTTACTCTTTATATATTTTCTGTGAGAAATGGACAGAAAATGTAAAACTATGATGTTCATAAACTGCTTTTGAGAATCTTATGTTAAACAGAGTGTTTTTTGAGGAATGGCTTGTGAAATCTGATGTGTCGCTTGGTTTCCAGGAATCTTTTTTTCTCTTGAGTCTTATTTATGGATAGTTCTGTCCTTTTTAACCCTACCTCCCCTGTATCTCCAGTCTTGTTGCCAACAATTTTGAAGACGGCTCTCATGTAGCATCACCATTAGACCCGAATGGAAACTTCAATGTTGTCATTAAAGAGGAACCACTAGATGATTATGAATATGGACTTGGTGAGTGCCCAGAAGGGGTCACTGTGAAACAGGAAGAGACAGATGAGGAAACAGATGTATACTCCAACAGTGATGATGATCCTATACTGGAAAAACAGCTAAAGAGGCACAATAAAGTTGATAACCTAGAAGCTGACCATCCGTCTTCTAAATGGCTACCAAACAGCCCATCAGGTGTTGCTAAAGCCAAAATGTTCAAGTTAGATGCTGGAAAGATGCCAGTAGTCTATCTGGAGCCTTGTGCTGTCACCAAAAGCACAGTGAAGATTTCTGAGCTCCCTGATAACATGCTTTCCACATCTCGAAAGGATAAATCTTCTGTGTTGACAGAGTTAGACTATTTGCCTATGTACATTGAAAATTCCAATGAGACTGGCTTCTGCTTAGGCAAAGAATCAGAAAACGGTCTTAGAAAACATTCACCAGATCTCAGAGTGGTACAGAAATATCCCTCACTTAAAGAGCCTCAATGGAAATATCCTGATATATCTGACAGCTTCAACACAGAAACAATACTTGACAGTTCAAAGAGTTCAACTGGGGACTCATTTTTAGGAAAAGAGGACTTAGGCAGAAAGAGAGCAACTATGCTTAAGATTTCAACAGCCTCCAAGGCTGTGAATGCTAATCAGAATTCCCCTCTAAATGTACCTGGAAAAAGAGGAAGGCCACGAAAATTGAAACTCTCTAAGGCAGGGCGACCGCCTAAAAACACAGGAAAATCTTTAACTTCTACGAAGAACACTCCCCTGGGTCCTGGGAGTACCTTTCCAGATGTGAAGCCTGATCTGGAAGACGTGGATGGTGTTCTCTTTGTTTCCTTTGAATCGAAGGTAAGATTGTCATTTTCAGCGTTCTTTCTAAGGGCAAATAGTCATTCTTGAGTTGTATACTTTGATAACTTAGAATCTAGTTTTTGTGAGTGCATCCATTATGTAAGCTTGCGTGCCTGGAGAGGGGAACGTCTCCATAATGTTTGGTTTAGTTAACAGGTATCACTTAAGATATTTTGTTTGAATGGACTTAAAAAATTATGTCTGCTTTGATCTCAGTTCATGATTTTTGCATTGTGTTTAGGTTGAATTTTTAAAATCTTTGGGTCTTACTCAAATTTTCATTATTATGGACTTTAAAAAAGCATGAATACATGAAAAGTTTATTAACTCTTTTGGGGCGCCCTATCCCCTGATTTACATCAGCAATAGAAGAGTACCATTGGAGAACCACGTATTAGTAGGCTTCTTAATTCTGCTATCTTACATGTCGATAGTTTCTTTATTTTACTCTTGAACCAGATTATTTTTCTTTCAGATTTTTATAGAAGCTTAGTGTTTCTAAACTGGCTACACAGAGGTTGAATTCTCTCTACCTGGTCTTTTCCTCCCCCCTTGTTAATTGCTGAGAAAGCTGTCTTTACATAGGCTCTAAGAAATCAGTATGCAAATGGGTACAAATATAGTTTTAGGTCATTTATCTGAATATGTTATATTCAGGTTTTATGCTCTCTTTTTTTCTTTCTGATTATTAAAGTAATGTTTAGAATATTTAGAAAATACCCTAAAGTATCAAAAGGAAAAAAATGTTCCTAGTTTACTTTTAAGCTTTTAGAAGTCATATGACCTTTTTGTTTGTTTTTTGTTTTTTTTGTTTTTTGTTTTTTTAATATAGGAAGCTCTAGACATTCATGCAGTTGATGGGACAACAGAAGAACCCTGTAGTCTTCAGGCATCAACCACAAATGACCCAGGTATTACCTAATAGTAAAAAAAAAAGATCTATTTGGGGTTTGGCTCCAGAAGTGGAAGATGCAATGTTCATTTTTCTGTAGGATATAGTAGCTTATTTTATCATTGTTTTCTGAGTAGGTTGCAGAGCAAGAATTTCCCAATTGGAAAAGGAATTGATAGAAGATTTGAAGGCCTTGCGGCACAAGCAGGTGATACATCCTGGTCTTCAAGAAGGTAATATTCTCTAAAAAAAAAGATACAAGCCAACTTTTAATTTTATTCTCTTTCTTCTCTGCTTCCCATCTCTTCCCCCTCTTCCTTTTTCTCCTTCCCCCTTTTTCTGTTTTGTCTCCTTTCCCCCATCCTTGATTTCATTTCTTTCAGCGCCTCTCTAAGCTTACATTTTTGTCTTCTCTTTGTCCATGACTCTTCCCTTTAACTTAAAAACATGTCTAGGTCTTTTTTAGCGTAAGAGAAATTTACTTGTGAAGCATAATATCTTATGCATTAAAAAAATGTATCAAGAAAGTGGTGTTTTCTCTTTTCTTTCCTATATCCCAGTATTTTCCCCTCTATTTCTCATCTTTAAATTTTGGTTGCTTTTGTTTTTGTGTTTTTTTTGAGGGGAGGGTCCTACTTATTCTTAAGCACTTAGTAATGTATTTGAGTGTGTAAATAGAAGAATACTTTTCTTTCTCGTGTGGCTGTAAACATATTTTATATGTTTCATATATTTCTTGGGACTTATTTTAAAATTTTCATTATTATCTCTATTTTGTTGTAATAGATTATCTTGACTTTGATTACATCACTTAATCCTTTTTTTAAAATAATGAAATCTGTACTTACTGCCATCGTAGTAACTACTGATTTTCCCGTTTGCACTGTAAATGAAAAATTGTAAGCCATGCCCCAAGTTTTAGTTTTTTTTTTTTTTTAAGATTTTGTTTTTCCTTTTTCTCCCAAAGCCCCCCAGTACATAGTTGTATATTTTAGTTGTGGGTCCTTCTAGTTGTGGCATGTGGGGTGCCATGTGAGCATGGCCTGATGAGCAGTGCCATGTCCGCACCCAGGATTCGAACTGGTGAAACCCTGGGCTGCTGAAGCAGAGCACGCGAACTTAACCATTCGGCCACAGGGCTGGCCCCCTAAGTTTTAGTTTCTTAAATCTTTGATTTTAGCTGTGCTTCTTGGAGTAGTTTATTGTGTTTTTGACTGTTAGTCAGTTTTGTTTTCAAAGGACTATTTAGCTGATTTACATTATATAGTAGATAATTTATATGAGAGTCTAAGCATTATATACTAACAAACAAAAAGTTGATTTATAAAATAATCGCTCAGTTTCTAAATCAAGGTAATACCTGAAGAACTTTTGCTTTAATATGAGATGGCTTGTGTGACAGTGTGATCTTAAAGTTTGCAAATCTCAATCTAAGTGATAAGGACTGGATACTAAAGATTATAAGGACCATCACAGTCATATCACAGTAGTCTTGCTGGTAATAACATTTGCTATCGTTTATTGTCCGCTTTCACTTCTGCCGTTTTATTTAAATAATGTTCTTTTCCCCCTGTAAGTTAACTTATCCTTTGTCTTTTTTCCGTCTCCTACTTTCATCTTTTGTTGGTAATGTACTTTGATAATGTATAAATATTATAACATTTATATTGTGTTCTTTCAGCCTAATCCCTGCATTCGTTTTAGTTTTAATTCTAGATTTAAATATATTCATTGCTCCCTGCTGGTCTTTTTGCTCTGGTGTGTTTGCCCATTTCCTGGTTGGCTAAAGTTTTAGTTTTTTCCTTCTCTTATAGACATTTTAGTCAAATCTGTAAATTTTTTCTGTGTATAATGAAGTTCAAAGGCAAATACTTATGGAAACTAAGCAGGTAACATAAATAAAGTGAAATGAACCTGAACTTGCTGGTGGGGTTGGACTCTGATGAGCTGGAGCACAGGTGCCTCTTCTAAAGGGGCAGTCACATCAGGGGATTGTTGTCATATGGGAATGTGGGCCCAGTATTTTCAGAAATTCCCATTGTTCAGTAGAAGCTGAAGTCATTTTTATGTAATGTCTCTCAATTTTTAAGTGGTGGCAGCTAATACTAGTTTTTTGGGCAAAGCTTTAAAAGCACTGTGAGCCAAATAAAACATGTGTGAGACAGAGTTTGACCTGCTATACAGATACTGCATTTGGTGTTATGTTCAAGTTTTCATTTAATTCTTACATTGTGAAAAGTAATCCAGCTGCATTCTTAGATAGTTTCAGTTCTTTAAACCAGATCTGTAATCCATTTGGTACTTACTTTTCATAAGATGTGAGGTAGAGTTCTATTTTAGATTTTTTTCCTCTGTTTTATTTTGACAGATGTTCCCCCCACACCCCAACCTTTGCTTCTTAAGACTTAGGATTTCAAAAGAATAAGTTAATTTGGCTAACTATTTGTAGTACCTGAGTGATGCCAACCCCAGGTCTCTGAAGATAATGAGAGTGTTCTTCCAGATCCCTCTCTAAAAATGGATACTTGAAGTACTTTGTTAAATTTCAGTTCAAAGTCATATTTCTTTGCTTTTCTATTAACTGTAGAGTTTCAATATTCTTTGGAAAATAAGCACTTAAAAATCTTTTTGAGCTGAAAAAAGCTTGAAAGCTTTTTTTTTTTTTTTTGGAGGAAGATTAGCCCTGAGCTAACATCTGCTGCCAATCCTCCTCTTTTTGAGGAAGCCTGGCCCTAAGCTAACATCCGTGCCCATCTTCCTCTGCTTTATATGTGGGACGCCTGCCACAGCATGGCTTGTTGAGTGGTGCCATGTCTGCACCCGGGATCTGAACTGGCGAACCCCAGGCTGCTGAAGGGGAACGTGGAAACTTAACTACTGCACCACCAGGCCGCCCAGCTTGAAAAACTTTTTGAGCTTGCTTTGAAATTGTGGAAGAAATGTTAATTAAGCCTGAGACAATGCTTTTATTGTTGTTGATGATAGTTTTGTTGCTAAAATAAAAATAGGGTTCTTAATTTTGTTTTCCAGAGTACTATATTTTTGTCTCTTATTACTACCTTTATTGTATCTAAATTGGTTTATTTTCTTTCTGTCAACCTGAAAATATCATGTGTTTTTGAACTTTAAAGGTATTTTTGTAAAAACATTTCTACTTCATTGCTACCAAACTAATTCTATGTCATTTTTTGTGTGTGTGAGGAAGATTGGCCCTGAGCTCACATCTGTTGCCTATCTTCCTCTTTTAGCTTGAGGAAGATTGTTGCTGAGCTAACATTTGTGCCAAACTTCCTCTTTTTGTATATGGGACGCCACCTCAGCATGGCTTGATGAGTGGTGTGTAGGTCTGTGCCTGGGATCTGAACCTGTGAACCCCAGGCTGCTGAAGCGGAGCATGCCAACTTAGCTACTTTGCTACCGGGCTGGCCCCTCAATTTGTAAATGAACTGTTTTTTTTTTTTCTTTTTTTGCTGAGCAAGATTCACCCTGACCTAACATCTGCCGCCAGTCTTCCTCTTTTTTGGTATGTGAGTTACCACCACAGCACGGCCACTGACAGACGAGTGGTGTAGGTCTGCGCCCAGGAACCAAATCTGGGCCGCTGAAGTGGAGCGTACCAGACTTACCCACTAGGCCACCGGGGCTGGCCCTAAACTTTTTATTTTATATAAGTTTTAGATTTGCACAAAAATGGAGAACATAGTATACTCATATACTATGCACCCAGTTTACCCTGTTATTAACATCAAACATTAGTGTGGTACATTTATTCCAATTAGTGAACCAATATTGATATATTATTATTATTATCTAAAGTCTATCGTTTTTCAGATTTCCTTAGTTTTTGGTTCCAGGACCCTATCTAGGAAACCACATTACATTTAGTAGTTGTGTCTTCTTAGAATCCTTTTGGCTGGGACAGTTTCTCAGACTTTTTATTTGTTTTTTTTTGAGGAAGATTAGCCCCGAGCTAACATCTGCCGCCACTCCTCCTCTTTTTGCTGAGGAAGATTGGCCCTGAGCTAACATCTGTGCCCGTCTTTCTCTACTTTATATGTGGGATGCTTGCCACAGCATGGCTTGATAGGTGATACATAGGTCTGTGCCCAGGATCTGAACTGGTGTACCCCTACCTGCTGAAGTGCAGTGTGTGAACTTAACCACTACGCCACTGGGTCAGCCCCAGACTTACTTTGTTTTTAATGACCGTAGCAATTTTGAAGAGTACTCGTCAGGTATTTTGTAGAAGGTCCCTTAGTGGGGATTTATCTGATGTTTTTCTTATGGTTAGAGTTAGGTTACATGTTCATGGAATGAAGACCACAGAAGTAAAGTGCCATTCTCATCCCATTATATCAAGGGTATATCGTATCAACATGATTTTTCACTGACCTTTCCATGCTGTACTCTCTTGGAAGGAAGTGACTGGGTAGCCCACATGTAATGAGTGGGGAGTTATGCTCCACCTTCTTGAGGGTGAGGTATCTGCATAAATTATTTGGAATTCTTCACTAAAGATTTGTCTTTTCTCCTTCATTTGTTTTAATATCAGTATGGACTCCTGTCCATGTTAATGTTACATTCTTTTGTGACAGTCTTTCTAGCGCTCTCTACCTCTTCCTTTTAAGTTATTTAAAACTGTTCTGTTTCAGTTAATTTAAAAATATCATGAGAGTACTGTTAAATGTGTCGTTAGCTGGAGTTTTTCGTATCTATTTGTCTGCTTTTTTTGTTCTGTGTTGGCTAGTTATATAGCTTTTTATTCCTCTTGAGTGTATTTTTGTGGATACTTTATATTTCAGTGGGTTTAGCAAGAGGCAGGCATTTTTTGCCACAGTTTATTGTCTTAGGTGACTCTGTCTTTGAACCTAAAGGTTATCTTTTGTTCATTTCTAGTCTTTTTTGTAGTGATGTGATAGTATGTCTTTAAGAAGTAGCTCCTAATATGGTGAAAAGACAAAAACATTTAGAAATATAATTTACTTTAAATTGTCGTATTTGGAAAAGATTTTCTGGTTTTTTGGGATACGCTTTCTATGATTTATCTTGTTTTCTGCAAGCTAAAGTTATTCTCATTCATATGAAACCAACTAAGTGTAGATTTCATGTATCTGTTACTTGGGGAAGGATTTTCTTGGCAGAACAAACATTTCAGGATAGTATAGATAAGCTAAATTGGGAATTACTTTAAACAGTGTCCATCTGCCCTTGACCTCTCTATTTTTAGAACTTTTAAAAAATTAATATGTATGTTTAAAATAAATTTGGCTTTTATCTTGTTTTGAGACTTGCTGTCACTTTCAGGGGAAGGAGGCGGTTCAGAATTCAAGTAAGTGCAGACAAGGAAATATGAGAAATAGTCTCTAAATTTGATTGTACGGGTCTGGATTTTGCCTATCTACCTACTTGGCTATATGAGTACATTTTTAACAACTGAATTCCTTTCTTTCTACCTTCTGTGTAGGCAGCTGTTCTGGCAGTTTTTGTCATTAATAACAATAATAGAATATTTTTCTCTTCTCAAAGCACTACAGAATCTCATTTTATCCTTTGTGTAGGATTTAGTTCTCACTTGAGTTTCTGCAATATCTTACTTTCTGGTTCCACTCGGTTCTCCTTCCCCACCTTTCCTAGTTAATTCCTACTTATTCTAACTTAAGAATTCTACCTCTATAAAGTTTTACTAGATTCTCTTGGACTTTGCACGTGTCATTTCTTTTTGCTCACCTCTCATAGGACTTATTTACTCTATTGTAACTACTAAATGAGTCAGTTGGGGAAATATAACTAACCCTCCTTGAGGTCTGGGAAATGTCTTTTATCTCTGTCATCATCTGTATAACAGAGTATTTCACAGAGAAGGTGCTGTAAATTCTTAAAACATGAAATGCAGTGTGGTGGACTGGCATTGATTTTACTGATGAGGAAGGTAAAGCTAAGAGAAGTTTACCTCAAAGATAAGATTAGAAACCATTTGTTTTGACTCATTATCTTATTTTCTCCCCACTTGATTGGAAACGAGGAAAGAATCTTTTGTTTTATTGATGTTAGTTTTAATCACATCATGTGACTAAGTAAAATAAAAATGATAAAAAATATTTGTTTTAAAGAATTAGAATTGCAAACTAAAACAGAATAACCATCTTTTTTTCAGGTAAGTTCTATGTGGAAGATACACAAATTAGCCATAAGAGTTTGTGGCTCATACCCTACCTATAATGTCTTCACCTTTTAGGGACCAGCACTGTGTAAGCTGTTGGAAACCTGTACCTATGACTTTTAATGGTTATTACCGTGATACTTAATACTTTGAACTCCTTTGGCTTCAGTTTTGTCAGAATTTAAGTAAATACTTTCCTGCTCCATAATATGAAGCCAGTAATCCACAAATGAGGAAATCCAAATTAGAAGACTGTCAGTAGTAACAGAAAAATGAGAATTTAGGAACAATGGAATGTAAATTTATACCGATAAGATGGGAACCATTTTTAAAGTCCAGTGATATAAAATATTGGAGAGGTTGTGGATCAGCAAGAACTCTCATGCGCTACTGACAGGAGTATAAATTGAGAGTAATTTGGCGATATCTAGCGCACACATTCCCAACCAGTGCATTGTTGCACATCGTTATCCATGAGTGTGTGACAGATATGCTCTTGAGATACTGATCTCAGAGTGGCCAGGCAAGACCAAGGGAAATTAATAGCTGTAGAGTTGGTTGCCTCCAGCCAGAAACAGCCTCATATTTATCCCAGTTTTGTTGTATAATTATTATTTTATATGCTATTGCATAACAAGGATTCAGAATAATAACTATAATAATAATAATAATAACTATATAATAATAACTAATAACTGAATTTATTAAAGAATATCAGATGACTTAGAGAGTCTCCCAAAAGGCCAGAGAAGCAAGCCCCGGGACTGTGCAGTCAGGAAAAATGCTGAAATTACATTCCCAGACTACTCAGAAGCAATCCAACAGCATTGGACAGTCACCACCGTTTTCAGTATGGACACTGAAGATGATATGCTAGAGCTAGGACTTTGGTTCCTTTTGCCTCTGAAAGTTCTTCACTTGATCAAACACTCACCCTCATTTACACAATTCTGCATGGTATCCCTTTCCTCGTGATGCTCTCTTTTAAATTGAAGTGTTTCATGGATGCATCTGATTGACAAAACCTATGTCCTATATCTGCACATAAACTGCAAGGCATGTTGGAAAGTGAGTTTTTCTAACACCTACCTTGAAGAGGTAGGAGTGATAATGTGGAAAAGTAACAGCTGTAGGAAGGGTGTTCAGAATATTTTGGGCGGCCACAAGATATGTCAGACACTCACAACATTCAGTACATTGAAAGATGAACATACTCCACACATGGCAATTCCACTCCAGGGTAAGCGTCATAAGGCAAAGCTAAATGCACTAGAGAAGTTCTTGCACATGTTCACATGTATGATGTGCATTCTGGTACAAGATGTACTGTTATACTGCAGCATTGTTTGTAATAGAAGTAAGAGACAGCTTAATTCTCGTCAATAGGAAAATGGTGGATAAATTGGAGTATATTCATAATCTGGAATAGTGTACAGCAGTGAAAATAAGTCATCTAGAGATAAATCTGTCAACATAGACAAATCTCAGATGTTAAACGTTAAGCAAAAAAAATTGTAAAAGGATATGTAAAGTACATACTTTCTCAAAAGATTGCCTCTTAATCCACAAATAAGTCATGATATTTATAGGCTTAATTAACCATAAATACCAATAATAGTAACTACAGAATTAGTAGCCTTAATCAAGCCAAAAGCTCAGTCTAGGGCAAGTTTGTGTTAGAGGTCCCAGAAAGGGTTAAAGCACAAAAGATCTGAATTCTGCTGTGTTTATATATTAGTTATCTATTGTTGCTTAACAAGTTACCACAAACTTAGTACCTTAACACATTTATTGCCTCCCAGTTTCTGTGGGTCAGGAGTCTGGGCACGGCTTAACTGGATCTTCTGGTTTGGGTCTTCCAGGCTGCAATCAAGACGTCAGGCCTGGTTTCTCATTAGAAGCTTGGCTAGGGAGGGATCTGCTTCCATTTTCTCTCAGGTTGTTGGCAGAATTTATATCCTTGCAGCTCTAGCAAGATAGGTGATACACTCAGTCTTATATTATCATTCACACATAATCATGTACATCCCATCCCTTTTGCCATGTTCCATCAGCTAGAAACAAATCACAGGCCCATACTCACATGGGGAAGGAGGAGGGGGGAAGATTACACACACATGTAGTACCAGGAGGTGAGCGTCATGGGGTCACCTTAAAGTCTGTCTGCCACTTTTTATTTTTATTTTGTCATTTTTGCTCTCCGCTATCTCCTTTATCTCTATTAACCACCCCTCCTCCCCACCCGCAACCAAAGGTTAAAAGAAGCTAATATGATTTGTGGTCCTTTTTTCTTGTAGTGGGCTTAAAATTGAATTCAGTGGATCCAACAATGAGCATTGATCTTAAATATTTGGGAGTACAGCTGCCTTTGGCTCCAGCCACTAGCTTTCCTTTCTGGAACCTTACAGGAACTAACCCTGCCTCTCCTGGTGAGTGCATCACATTTGTAAAGTCAGACAAAGTTGTGATATAAATAAAAAGCTACCTTTGTTAGAGACATTTAAGGTAGTTCTTTTAGCTGCTCTTCTTCCTTTTTTTTCTTTTTGGTGAGGAAGATTGGCTCTGAGCTAACATCTGTTGCCAATCTTCCACTTTTTGCCTGAGAAAGATTGTTACTGAGCTAACATCTGTGCCACCCTTCCTCCATTTTTGTATGTGGGATGCTGCCACAGCATGGCTTGACAAGTGGTGCATAGGTCCGTGCCCAGAATCCGAACCAGTGAACCCCGGGCCACTGAAGCGGAGCACTCAAACTTAACCACTAAGCCACTGGGCCAGCCCCCTAATGGCATAATCTTAGCAATGATTTATACATTTTAGATAAAGTCTTAGGAATTGATGAAATATTAAATATTGGCTTGCTAAAATTTTGGTCATCTTTTTTACTTTTTCTTTTATAGATGCTGGATTTCCCTTTGTTTCTAGGACAGGGAAGACCAATGACTTCACCAAGATCAAGGGATGGAGAGGAAAGTTTCATAGTGCTTCTGCCTCTAGGAATGAAGGTAATTAGTTTTTTAAAAATTTATAAGTAAGTTCTGAAAAATGCTGCCAAAAAAAGCCTTTTGTTAAAATTGTCTTGGTTGTTTTTCTTCATCTCTTCTGTCCATGCTTTAAAATAAACTGAAAATTGTTGGCTTTTGTTCATTCCTGGTGTTCCATAGCCCCGATCCTGGGGTTCAGTCCCTAACCATGTTAGGCTTAAGTAATCTCTGCAGCCCTTTTTAAAAACCGCACTTCCTTTCTGTTATTCCTGTAGTTACAAAAAGCATCATTCTCAAGCATTATTTCAAAACTGTGTACTTCAGAGCTGGATAGTGATTCCCGATAGCATTATACTTCAGAGTAAACTTCTAATTCAAGCATTTTGACTGAATGCCTGTAGGTCTCCTTTCTTAGTGCTTTTCCTTTCCCTCTGTACTTTTTTGCAGTTTACGCTCCAACCAGATAAATATAGTGTTTGTCCAAAATAGTTTTTCTCATCTTTGACTCTTTGTACAGTTATAATAGTGTAATACTTGTGTCTCTACTAAGCTTGCTTTTTTGTTTCTTAAAAATGAAATTTTGTACTCTTCTTTTTGTGCTCTTACCTCTTCATTGTATCAGAGTCCAGGACTGCAGGCTCTTAAATGATCTCTTGGCATTCTTTTGAGGTCTAATTTAAGTATATTTTGTGCTCTTATGTTTTTATTTAGATGTGGTCTCTATACTAAGGTTATAAGTTGTCAGAGGTTGTAAACTCTTAACCCTAGTGTTAATTATTACTATTCCTAGGACTTTGTAAAAATTAATGCTAAGTATGTATTAAGATAATGTTAGATAATGGCTTTTAATATAACTAGCAGATGATATTCAGTCTCTTCACTTGGTGGGTTTTTTTTTTAATATACCTTTTGGTGAGGAAGATTGGCCGTAAGCTAATATCTGTTGCCAATCTTCCTCTTTTTCTTTTCCCTCCCCAAAGCCCCAGTACATAGTTGTATATGCTAGTTGTTGGTTATTCTAGTTCCTCTATATGGAATGCCACCTCAGCATGGCCTGATGAGTGGTGCGAAGGTTCTGTGCCCAGCATCCGAACCAGTGAACCCCGGGCTGCTAAAGGAGAGTGCGTGAACTTAACCACTTGGCCCTAGGGCTGGCCCCCTTCACTTGGTTTTATATTTTATATTTTTCTTCATTCTAAAGAGGGACAGTTTAGAAGATTCAATAGCATATAACTGAATACTTCTGGCCTTTTAAGTATATTTTTCTAGAGATCTAAAGGTCTGTCCTAGATTTCTTTTAAGTATCTGTATCTCCTTATTTCTAGGTGGAAATTCAGAAGGTTCACTGAAAAACCGTTCTGCTTTCTGCAGTGATAAGCTAGATGAATATTTGGAAAACGAAGGCAAGCTTATGGAAACAAACATGGGTTTCTCTTCCAGTGCTCCCACATCTCCTGTGGTATACCAGCTTCCCACCAAGAGTACCAGCTATGTCCGAACACTTGATAGTGTACTAAAGAAGCAGTCTACCATTTCCCCTTGTACCTCTTACTCTTTGAAGCCTCATTCTGTACCCTCTGCCTCTCGAAAGGTGAAGTCTCAAAACAAACAGGCAACTTTCAGTGGCCGAACTAAATCATCTTATAAATCCATTTTACCATACCCCATTTCACCAAAACAGAAACACACTCATATAATTCCAGGAGATAAGGTTACCAAGAATTCTTCCAGCACCATCTCAGAAAATCCGGTGAATAATTTTGTTGTGCCAACTTTAGATGAAAATACATTTCCAAAGCAGATTAGTTTGCGGCAGGCACACCAGCAGCAGCAGCAACAGCAACAGGGAACTCGCCCTCCAGGCTTGTCTAAGTCTCAAGTGAAGCTAATGGACCTGGAAGATTGTGCACTTTGGGAAGGAAAACCAAGGACCTATATCACCGAAGAGCGAGCAGATGTATCCTTAACAACTCTGCTTACTGCTCAAGTAAGTATCTGTTGTCTTCCAGAAGCATATTAGTTCTTGGCTAGAAAGAATTAGGTTAGTGAGAGGAAATGGGACTAGGGCTTTTTGGCAGGAGGTTTGGGCATTTAGTTACCTCAGTGACAACCAAGGAGATGTCCTCCGCATTTGTTGTTCTTTATCAGCTAGATACCCAAGTGTAGATCCTTCCTGCCAGCAGAGGGAGACAGTACAGTTGTGCTTTGAATAATGTCTTTCTCCTTTATAAAGGCAACTGGCTACTCTGAAAGTCTCTGATTTCATTCTCCAGAGGGTGGGCAAGTACATTTGCTGATCTTGTTAAAACAGCTTTGAAGATTCTGCTTAAAAGGTGTACTAAATCCCAGAAAATCCAACAAATTATAAATGTACAGAAAAAAAGCTTTTGTCTTTTGTAAAATTTTATGTTAAGAATTTTTTATTTTTATTATTGATTCATCTTTCTTAGCAGCCTCTGATGCATGTGAAATGACACAACAGCATCTGGAAAATTTTTTTAATGACATTTCTGTACTTTACCTTCCATTTTTTAATTCTGTTACTAAATTCTAGAGCTAAAAATCCTCAGATGTTAGGACTAAACACAAAATGCGTCCTTTATTATTAATTATTCCTAAAGACTTTTATGCACATATTATCCTATTCCTTTTTTATTAATTACCGTGAAACAGAGGTCAGCAAACTGTTTATGTAAAGGGCCAGATGGTAAATATTTTAGGCTCTGCAGGACGTACACTCTGTTGCAGTTACTCACTTCTGCTGTTGTAATGCCATAGACTGTAAATGAATGAGCCTGGCTCTGTTCCAGTGAAACTTTATGTATGAAACAGACTGGCTTTGGCCCGTGGGCCTTAAGCTTGGCAACCTCTGCCCTAGAACATTATGTGTGATTTCTGTGGAGACTAAGTTCATCCTTGTTCGTATTTTGTCTCATAATTATTTAAAACACTTATTCTCTTGCTTGTCTGTGCTATGCATTAGAATGGGAGATTGTTCAGAATCCTTGTTATTTTCATTTTCTGTTCTTTGAAGCTGTGCTAATCTTTTGTTGTTACTACTGAGTGCTCAGAGTCAGAGAAGAAGACAGACTAATATATGACTGTAAGTAATTGGTTGTGTTAGGGGATGATTTAACAGATTTACAATTTTCTACTTTAACTTTAGGCATCTCTCAAAACTAAACCTATCCACACAATCATAAGGAAACGAGCGCCTCCATGCAACAATGACTTCTGTCGATTGGGTTGCGTATGTTCAAGTCTAGCTTTGGAGAAGCGCCAGCCTGCTCACTGCCGCCGACCAGACTGCATGTTTGGCTGCACTTGTTTGAAAAGAAAAGTTGTGCTTGTTAAAGGGGGATCCAAAACTAAGCATTTCCAGAGGAAGGCTGCCCATCGTGATCCAGTTTTTTATGATACTCTTGGAGAGGAGCAAAGAGAAGGAGAAGAGGGAGTCAAGGAGGAAGAAGAACAATTGAAAGAGAAAAAGAAGAGAAAGAAGCTGGAATACAGTGAGTATTAATTGAGAGTTAAAACAGTATAGTTTTATATTTTTAGAAAAGTATGGTTATTTGAAACCTATTTTGAATATTACTATTACTTTAATTCTGATCAATGATCTAAGAAGAATTTTGAGAAATTCTTGTTATCCTTAAATGCTCTTTCTATATGGCATATGTGATACACACATGCACACACACACACACACACACGTTCTTTTTAAGTTTTCTCTTGAAGATGGATTTTTTGTGCTAAATTTGAATTGTTCTCTCATTTGGACTTTCGGAATGCATTTGAAGCTTCATTTGTTTTTCTGTGTGCTCCACTGCACCCCCTGCCGTGTTCTTTGAATATACAGATGATTGGTATAATCCATCATTTTCTTTTTTTCTCTCCAGCTGTATTGAGGTATAATTGACAAATAAAATTGCAAATATTTAAAGTATACAACATGATGGTTTGGCATATGTATACATTGTGAAATGATTGACATAGTCAAGTTAACTAACACATCTCATTTTATTTTCTAAAAGAAGAAGTTTGTAACAAGACCCTCTGGTTATGGTTTGAGTCATTCACCAAGTGGTTGGAGATTTAGGGACAGAATAAGGACGTAACAGTTGAGCATTATATACTCTTTTGAAATCCTTATTCCTTTTTGATAAAATATTACAAAATCCCAACTTACGTATTATTTCATTCTTGATTTTTTTCCCTTTCTACTGTATTTTTTTATTTTGTTTAAAATAAATATCTGGAATAAATAAATTCCAGATATTAGCAGTTTAATTTTTTAAAGTCCATTTATTAATCTAATGAAATATGTTTTTAATCTTGAAGATAGAGAAAGACTTTCTAAGCAAGACTCCAAAGAAACCATAGAAGGAAAAGACCTCCAGACTTAACTATCTCTTGCTTTTTTCCTTTTTTGAGGAGAATGGGGGAGGAATTTTGAACAAAACTAAAATATGAATTATTATATTACAGCCTGGAAAAAATAAAACTCCTGGATATGTAGGAAAAAAACACAGCCACTCCAATAAAAGTTAGCAAAGAATTCAGAAAGGCAATTTACAGAAGAAAGTTTATGACAAATGGTCAATAAACCTATCACTAAAGACATATAAATTTAAAACAAAGTATCAATTTCTGCCTACCAGTTTGAATATCCAGTGTTAAGAGTATAAAAAAACTGGCACTATCCAACTGTTGGTAAAAGTGTAGTTGGTACAATTCCAGCAACATCTATAAATGTTTAAGGTGCACTCACTTTATAATATCATAGCATAATGTCACAGCAGTTTCACTTTTACTAGCATATCCTGAACATAGATGTTCATCACTGAATTGTTTATATTAAAGAACACCCAAAAAGGCTAAATTGGACAACTTAGATGAGATGGACAAATTCTTTGAAAGACACAAAGCTACCAGACTCACTGAAGAAGAGAAAAGTAACTGCCTAGCCCTTTACTTATGAACTTGTAGTGAAAAACCCCACAATAATGACACCAGGTCCAGATGGCTTCACTGGTGAATTCTGTAAAACGTTTAAGGAAGAACTAATACCCATTCTACACAACACTCATCAAATGGTCTCATTCTATGAGACCAGCGTTGCCCTGATACTCAGACCAGAAAAAGGCATTATGAGAAAACTGTGGAGTAATATCTCTCATGAACGTATGTAAAAAGTATAAATAAAATTTTAGCAAATCAAATCCAAGAATATATTTAAAGAATCATATATCATGACCAAGTGGGATTTATCCCAGGAATGCAAGGTTGATTTAACATGTGAAAACAAACAGTGGAGTTCACTATTACCATAGTGGACTTTTTATAAAATGCCATATGATTGTTTCAACAGATATTTAAAAAAATTTACAGAATCTATTTCTGGTAAAAATTGTTGGCACACTAGAATAGAAGAAAACTTCCTCAACCTGATAAAGAGCATCTAGGAAAAACTCTACAATCCACATATTAATGGTGAAAGACTGAGTGCTTTTCCCCAAAGATTAGGAATGAGGAAGAATGTCTTCTTTTACCATGTCTCATCATACTGGAGGGCCTAGACAGTGCAGGAAGGCATGAAAAAGAAAATGCATCTAGATTGGAAAGGAAGAAGTAAAATTAGCTTTATTCATAGATTGGAAAATCCTAAGGAATCCACAAAAAAGCTACTAGAACTATGTTAGTTTAGTGAGGTTACAGCATACAGCAGTATCAGTATACAATGTATTTGTATATATGCCAGTGAACAATTGGAAATTGAAATAAAAAATACCATGTAAAATAGCATCCAAAAAATTAGACACTTAAGGATAAATTTGATGAAAGTTGCGTAAGACTTTTATGCTAAAAACTACAAAACACTGCTGAGAGCACTTTTAAAGGACCTAAATAAATGGAGAGAGATACAATTTATGCATCAGAAGAGTGTGTTGGCAAGATAAATCGATTTGATGCTGTTCCAGTAAAAATCCAAGCAGGCTTTTTTGGGTGGAAATGGACAGGTTGTTTCTAAAATTTATGTGGAAAAGTGAAGGACTTGGAGTAGTCCGTTGATAAACAACTTTGATAAAGCGGAACATGGTATACTTATACTACCTGATTTTTAAGACTTACTGTAAAGCTCAAGTAATTTGGATAAAGAAAGATATATAGATCAATGGAACAGAATAGAGAGTTCAGAAGCTGATACACACATATATACACAAGGCCAATTAATTTTTGACACAATTCCAAGGTAGTTCAATGAGGAAATGATGATCTTTTCAACAGATGGTTCTGGGGCAAGTGGATAACTATAGACACTCACCCCTCCATCCCCATAAAAGGTGAACCTCAACCATTACTTCACACCATACACAAAAATTAACTCAAAATCTGAGTTAATGTCAAAGATTAAATGTAAGTTCTTAAGGTATAAAATTTATAGAAGAAAATATAGGAAAAAACCCTTTGTGACTTTGTGGCTCATAAAGATTTCTTAAATAGGACATCAAAAGCTTGGATTATAAATGCAAGAAAAGTAATGAAATTGAATTTCTCAAAATTAAAAACTTGTTCTTCAAAAGACCTTTAAGAAAATGAAAAGACAAGCCATAGACCAGGAGAAATACTTAGAAAAGATGCATCTGACATAGGACTTGTATCTGCAATAAATAAGGAATTGTTGAAACTCTTTAAGACGAATGCTTACAACTCAGTAAGAAGGCGGTCAACGTAGTTTAAATGAACAGGAAAGCAAAAAGACTCTTCACTATGAAAGATATATTAACAGCAGATAAACACATGAAAAAATGCTTAGCATCGGTAGTCATTAGGGAAATGCTTATTAAAACCACAAGGAGACACTGTGTACCACCAAGTGGCTAAAATTAAGAAGTTTGACCATACCAAATACTGTGAGAATATAGAGCAATTGGAAGTCTTATACATAGCTAGCAGGAATGTAAAAGTCACTTTGGAAAACAGTTTGATAGTTTCATTTTACTTCTGTGTGTTTATTGAAGAGCAGTGATAGCTTATGTCACCATAGAGTCTTTTACATGAGTGTTCATTACAGCGTTATTTGTAATAGCAAGAAAATTGGAAACAACCCAGGTGTCCATCAACAGGTGAATGGGTAAAGAAATTTGGGATGGATAAAAACAATGGAATACTACTCAGCGGTAAAATGAAACAAACTGTTGATACACTCAGCAACAATCAACCTCAGAATAATTAGGCTGAATGAAGGCGGCCATATCTCCCCTGTCCACCCCAAAAGTTAACGTTTTTTTCCCATTCATGTAAAAAAACTTTTTAAATAGAAACTGATATATAGATCACTGGTTGCCAGGGCAAGAGTTGGGGTGGTGTTTGGAAGCAGAGGGAGAGATGGATGGATTTCAGAGAGGTAATCCAATTACAGTTACAAGGAATCTTGGAGGTGGTATTTACCTTGACTATCTTAATTGTAGTGATGGTTTCACAGGGGTATATGGATGTCAAAACCCATCAAGTTGTATCTATGGTATTGTAGGTCAATTATAGCTCAAAACTAGAACAGAAAAAAGGAAAAACAAGTTTAGTTATAGGACTATTTATTGCAGACTTTAAAATTGAAAAAAAGGGATAAAATTTATTGTATAATCTGAGTTAAATTTTTATATATCTCTACAAAGGAATACAAGATAGTCATTAAAAATGATGTAGAGGGGCTGGCCCTGTAGGCGAGTGGTTCAGTTTGCACACTCTGCTTCAGTAGCCCAGGGTTTCAGTGGTTTGGATCCTGGCCACAGACATAACATGCCACCACTGCTCATCAAGCCATGCTGAGGTGGCATCCCACATAGCACAACTAGAATATACAAGTATGTACTGAAGGGCTTTGGGGAGAAGAAGCAGCAGCAGCAGCAGCTTGGCAACAAATGTTAGCTCAGGTGTCAATCTTTAGAGAAATCAAAACAAAAAAACCAATGTAGAATGTTTAAAGGCACAGGAAACATCACACTGTAGTAATTGATAATCATAAAATAGTATGTACCATATTATCTCAATTACATCAGGATATATATGTACATATATGCACTTAAAAACAAGGAAATAATGCCCAATTTTTACAGTAATTATCTCTGGATATTGAGATTTTGGATGACTTTAGATTTCTAATTGTTTTAAATCATCTGCAATGAATATCTTATGTTGTAATTAGTAAAGGTGTCTGTATATATAAAGTGTATATGTAAAGCATGACATATGACAGGGCCGTAAGTTTGGCTTAGCTATGAATAGTAGTATAATTGGCCATAATAACAGATTAGAGGAGAAAAATCTATATTAGTTAATGTTGTGAAGTTGATAAAAATTCAGCATCCATTCTTTAAAAATTTTTTTACTTTTATTGTGGTAAAATACACTTAACATAAAATTTACCATCTTAACCATCTTTAGGTGCACAGTTCAGTGGTATTAAATACATTCACATTGTTGTGCCACAGATCACCACCACCTACCTCCATAACTTTCTTCCTCTTTTTTTTTTAAAGATTTTATTATTTCCTTTTTCTCCCCAAAGCCCCCCGGTACATAGTTGTATATTCTTCGTTGTGGGTTCTTCTAGTTGTGGTACGTGGGATGCTGCCTCAGCGTGGTCTGATGAGCAGTGCCATGTCCGCGCCCAGGATTCGAACCAACGAAACACTGGGCCGCCTGCAGCAGAGCGCGCGAACTTAACCACTCGGCCACGGGGCCAGCCCCAGCTTTCTTCATCTTGTAAAGCTGAAACACTATACCCATGAAACAATAACTCCCCATTTCCCTCTCTCCCCCAGCCCCTGGCCACCATTCTGCTTTGTATTTTTTGATTTTGACTTCTCTTAGCACTGCATGTAACTGGAGTCATACGGTATTTGTCTGTGACTGGCTTATCTTACTTAGCATAACATCCTCAAGGTTCATCCATGTTGCAGCGTATTGCAGAGTTTTCTTCCTTTTTAAGGCTGAATAATATTTCATTGTATGTATGTACCACATTTTCTTTATCCATTCATCCATTGATGGACACTTTGGTTGCTTCCATGTTTTAGCTGTTATGAATAATGCTGCTATAAACATGGGTGTACAAAAGACCCTGCTTTCAGTTCTTTTGGGTATATAGCCAGAAGTGGAATTTCTGATCATATGGTAATTCTATTTTTAATTTTTTGAGGAACTGCCATATTGTTTTCCACAGCCAGCTATACCATATTACATTGCCATCAACAAACAGTGCATAAGGCTTCTAGTTTTTCCATATCCTCGCCATCACTTGTTGTTTTGTTTTTTTGATAGTAACCATCCTAATGGATGTGAAGTGGTATCTTGTTGTAGTTTTGATTTGCATTTTCCTAATGATTAGTCATGTTGAGCATCTTTTCATGTGCTTATTGGCCATTTGTATATTTTCTTTGGAGAAAGGTCTGTTCAAGTCCTTTGCCTATTGTTGAATTAGGTTATTTTTCTTTCATTGAGTTTTAAGAGTGCTCCATGTATTCTGGATTAATCCCTTATCAAATATATGTTTTGTAAATACTTTCTCCCATTCTGTGGGTTGCCTTTTTCTCTGTGTCTTTTGGGGCACAAAATTTAAAAATTTTTATGAATCCAGCTTGTCTTTTTTCTTTTGTTATCTGTGCCTTTGGTGTCATATCTAAGAAATCATTGCCAATCCAGTGTTGTGAAGCTTTCGACCTGTGTTTTTTCCTAAGAGTTTTATTGTTTTAGGCCTTACGTTTAGGTCTTTGAGCCATTTTGAGTTAAATTTTATATGTGGCGTTGGAGTCCACCTTCATTCTTTGGCATGTAGATAGCCAGTTTTCCCGGCACCATTTATTGAAAAGACTGTCCTTTTCCCATTGAATGGTCTTGGCACCCTTGTCAAAAATTATTTGACCATATATGTGAGGGTTTATTTCTGGGCTGTCTCTTGTATCCCATTGGTCTATATATCTTCCTTTATGCCAGTATCATACTGTTTTGATTACTGTATCTTTGTAGTAAGTTTTGAAATCAGGAAGTGTGTGTCCTCCAGTTTTGTGGCATTTCTTCAAATGCTTTTTCTGCGTAAACTGAGATGATCAGGTGGTTTTTTTTTTTACTGTCATGTTGATGTGGTGTATTACATAGATTGATTTTTGTATGTTGAATCATCCTTGCATTCCAGGAATAAATCTCACTTCTAATTTTCTTTGTGATTTCTTCTTTGATCCATTGATTCGTCAGAAATGTGGTGTTTAATTTCCACTGTTTCGTGAATTTTCCAAGTTTCCTTTTGTTACTGATGTCTAATTTCATCCTGTTGTGGTCAGAGAAGACAATTTGTGTGATATCTGTCTTTTAAAATCTACTGAGACTTAATTCGTGGCCTAACATATGGACTGTCTTGGAAAATGTCCCACGTTGCACTTGAGAAGAATGTATATTCTGTTATTGGGTAGAATGGTCTTTGTGCCTGTTAGATCTAATTGGTTTATTGTGTTAAGTCTTCTGTTTTCTTTTCTTCTGTTTGGTTGTTGTATTCATTATTGTGAGTGGAGTATTGAAGTCTTCAACTCTTACTGTAGAACTGTATTTCTAACTTCGATTCTGCCAGTTTTGCTTCATATATTTTGGTCTGTTATTAGGTATGTAAATATTTGTTATTTCCTCGGGATGTATTGAACCTTCTATTAATATATAATATCCTTTGTCTCTTGTAACGTTTTTAGATTTCATGTTTATTTTGTCTGATGTTGGTATAGCCATCCCTGATCTTTTTTAGTTATTTGCATGGAATATCTTTTCCATCCTCTCACTTTTAAGCTCTTTATGTCTTTGGATCTCAAGGGAGTCTCTCATAGACAGGATATAGTTGGAACAGATGTTTTTGTCAATCCTAACAATCTGTCTTTTGATGGGAGAATTTAACTCGTTTGCATTTAAAGTAATTACTGATAAGGAGGGAGTTACTTCTGTAATATGTGCTATTTGTTATCTGTATGCCTTATGGCTTTTTTGTTTTTGTTTTCTTTATGCCTTATAGCTTTTTCCCCCTCATTTCCTGCATTACTGTCTTTTGTATTTAGTTGATATTTTGTAGTGAAATGTTTAAATTCTTATTTCCTTTTATGTATATCCTATAGCTGTTTTCTTTGTGGTTACTGGAGGGATTACATCCTAAAGTTATAACACACTAATTGGAATTTATACCAACTTAACTTCAGTAACATATAAGAACTTTGCTCCTTTACAGCTCCATCCCCACCCCTTTTGGTTGTTGATGTCATAGTATTACATCTTTATACATTATGTGCCCCAAAACATAAGCTAATAATTTTAAAAAATGCGTTAGTCTTAAATTATGTAGAAAACAAAATTTGGAGTTACAAACTAGAGTTACAGTAATACTAACTTTCACACTAATAATTGTTTTTTTTTTTTTTTTTAAAGATTTTATTTTTTCCTTTTTCTCCCCAAAGCCCCCCGGTACATAGTTGTGTATTCTTCGTTGTGGGTTCCTCTAGTTGTGGCTTGTGGGACGCTGCCTCAGCATGGTCTGACGAGCAGTGCCATGTCCGCACCCAGGATTCGAACCGACGAAACACTGGGCCGCCTGCAGCGGAGCGCGCGAACTTAACCACTTGGCCACAGGGCCAGCCCCTCTAATAATTGTTTTTTATCTTTAAATGTATTAGTCTCTTAAATATTGTAGGAAAGAAAGTGCAGTTACAGACCATTGTTATAATAGTACTAGCTTTAATAATGCTCATGTGTTTACCTTTATCGAGATCTTTATTTTTCCACATGGTTTTGAACTATTGTCTAGTGTCCTTTCATTTCACCTTACAGAACTTCCTTGAGTATTTCTTGGAGGCAGGTTGAGTGGTCATGAAATGAACCCCCTCAGCTTTTGTTTATCTGGTAATTTCTTAAATTCTCCCTCACTCTAAAAGGACAGTTTTGCCAGAAACAGGAATCTTAGTTGATAGTTTTTTTCTTTTAGCACTTTGAATATATCAGTCCACTGTCTGCTGGCCTCCAAAGTTTCTGATGAGTAATCTGCTCATGTTTTTATTAAGGATCACTTGTTTGTGGTGATTTGTTTCTCTCTTGCTGCTTTCAAGATTCTCTCTTTCTCTTTGGAAAATTTGATTATACAGTTATGCACTGTGTAATGATGTTTTGGTTCATGATGGACTGCATATACGATGGTGGTTCCATAAGATCAGTACCATTTAGTCTAGGTGTGTAGTAGGCTATACCATCTAGGTTTGTGGTATTACACTCTGTGCTGTTTGCACAATGATAGAATTGCCTTATGACACATTTCTCTGAATGGATCCCCATCACTAATAGACACATGACCGTAATGTGTCTCAGTGTGAATCTCTTTGAGTTCATCTTACTTGGAGTTTGTTGAACTTCTTAAATGTTCCTATTCATGTCTCTCCTCAAATTTGGCTCGGTTTTAGCCATTATTTCTTCAGATATTCTTTCTGCCTCTTTCTCTTTCTCTTCCTCTCATGATGTGCATGTTGGTACACTTGATGCTGTCCCACAGGTCCCTTAGGCTCTGTTCGCTTTTCTTCATTTCCTTTTGTTTCTGTTCCTCAGACTCCATAATTTCCATTGTCCTGTTGTGAAGTTCACGGATTCTTTCTTCTGACTGTTCAAATCTGCCTTGAATCCCTCTAGTGAGTTTTTCATTTCAGTTATTGTACTTTTCAGCTCCAAGTTTTCTTTTTGGTTTATTTTCAGATTTTCTGTCCCTTTGGTATTTCCATTTTGTTCACACATTATTTTCTTGTCTTTCTCCACATCTTCCTGTATTTCTTTGAGGTCTTTAAGATAGTTGTTTTTAAAATCTTTGATATGTCTGCCATTAAGGTCCTTTTCAGGGACAGTTTCTGTGATTAATTTTTTTCCTTTGAATGGGCCATACTTTCCTGTTTTTTTGTGTGTCTTGTGATGTTTTGTGGAACACTGGACATTTGAATCTAATAACGTGGTAACTCTGGAAATCAGGTAGTCTTCCTTCCCTAGGGTTTTTGTAGGGGTTTTTTGTTGTTGTTATTTATTTATTTATTATTGTAGGCTGGCTTTGTGCCAAGGATCAGCCTGAGGTGTAAACTTAAGGTCTTCTCAGGTCTTTTCTGAGCCTTTCCTTGGGCATGCATGGTCATTTTCTAGTTTTTCCTGTGTATGCAGTTGATTTTGAATTTTCTAGCCTTTAATGTCTGGCTCCTGAAGGGGAAAAAAGTGAAAACCGAAGGGGAGAAAAAGGATACTGGCTTTTTAAATCCCTGGAAGTCACTTAAGACAGAGTAGGATAAGAGCTTGGAACAGTGAGGAGAGGTGCAACAACAGTGACTGCCTACCTCTTTGCACCTCTGTGGTCAGAAGCAGCAATCAGAGCAGAGACCCCTGATATTTGGAGGACAGAGTCCTTTTTAACTACTGGCTCCCCAAGATGTGTGCAAGCTGCTGTAGGAACACATGCACAGCTGCATGCCAGGTAGCTGGGGGCTTGGGAAGGCATAGCTGCTACTGTGCTAAGAGCTGAAATTGACCACAGTTAGTGACAGTTTACTGTCCATATCTTCCCCGAGAAGTTTCAAGCCTTCAACAGACTCCACAGTTCCAAAATAATTACACCGGACAGATTCTACAATGTAGTTATTCAGATAGGGAGACAGATTTCTTGGTGCTTCCCTCTCTGCTGTCTTCCCAGAATCCTGTCAACATCTATTCTTGATTTAGATAACTGATAGCAGGCAAAACTGACTATTATAAAGGTGTCACTTCTCATTTTCATCTGTAAGTTCATTGTAATCCTAATCAAAATCTCAACAGGTTTTATGTGAAACTTGAAAAGCTGGTCCCAAAATTTACATGGAAATGCTAAGGACCTAGGTATAGCCAGGGCAGTGTTTAACAATGACAAGGGGGGAGGACTTGCCCTTTTGAATGTCAAAACTTACAAAACCACCACATTTAAGAGGGTTACACTGGTTTGAGGATAAAGTCAATAGACCAGTAGAACAGAATAGAGAGTCTAAAGTAGATTCAAACATATATGGACAAAACGGCAGAGGAATAAGGAAAGAATGATTTTTTTAAATAATTGGTTGCAGGATCATTGAATATCCGTATGGGAAAAAGTGAAACATTTTATTCCTCACACCATACACAGAAATATATTCTAAGTAGATTATAGACTTAAGTTGAAAAGCTAAAATATACAAAACAACTTTTAGAAGATAATACAGAAGAATGTGTATATATGATCTCTCATTAGGAAAGGATTTCTTAAGCATAACTGAAGAAAATACCAATTCTTAAAGAATAATAATTTGATTATTTAAAAATGAGAAATTCAAATCTTTAAGACATTGAGTTACTGAAAATGTAAGCTACAATGAGAGAACAGATAGTTGTAATACCTACCTAAGGACCTGTATTCAGAATATATAGAGATGTCAGCAAATTAATCAGAATTAAACAGTCCCGTGAAAAGTGGGCAAGACTTTTAGAGGCATTTCATAAAGAGGGATGTTGACTATCTCAATCATAATTAGGGAATGCAAACTAAATTCTCAGCAAGATTCCACTACATGCCTTCCAGAATGGTAATAATTAAAATCCTCTGATAATATCAACTGTTGATAAATGGGAACTCTCATATGCTGCTGATGGGACTGTAAATTGATATAAACACTTTGGAAAATAATTTGGCAATATCTACTAAAGTTGGTGATACACTTACCCTTGTTCTAGTAGTTTGACTCCGGAGTAACCAGTAGAACTGCATTGTACAACAGTGTTGATGACATTATGATTCACAGTAGCTGAAACCTTAAAACAACCCCAGATATCTAATACCAGTAGAATGAATGAACAATAGTATGAATAATCAGTGGAATAGTGTACCACAGTAACAATAAATTGTAGGTATGTGCAACAGCATAGATGCCTTTTACAAATACAATATTCAGTGAAAAAAATAGGCAAAAGAATACATCTCTGTGGTTACATTTATATAAATTTCAAAAGCTGACAAAATTAAGCTATGATGTGTAGGGTATGGATTTTGGAGTTAAAAAAGGAAAGCCAGGGAAGTGGCTGTCATTTAAGTGATACTCTTGTGGGAAGGGATTTTGATTGAGAAAGGGTGTGCAAAGGCTTCTGGGGTTGATGGCAGTATTCCATTCCTTGACCTGTATAGTGTTTACATGATTGTATACTTGTTAATGTGTATTAAGATGTAAGTGCATTATTTCTGCCCTTTATAGGTGTTATATTTTGCCCAGGGGTATATGTATTATAAAAAGAGTTAAAACACCTACAAAAATGACAAGGAAAGGAATATAGTATGCTGATTATTAGCATAGCAGTTTTCTGGGACTTCTCTAACAGTATTCATTTATGGAGCAACTACTGTGGGCTCTTGTAGCAGTGAGAGGAGCTAAGATACAGACAATTAAAACCAAGTCCATCTCTAAGAGGTTACTGTTAATTTGACAAAACAGGTGTGTGGTAAACATTTAGATTATGTATTTTTTTTGTAATTTTAAGTGCACAATAACAAAAGTGCCATAATGTTTTAAGTGTCATGAATAAAAGGCTTATTGAAATCCCAGAAGACAGAGTGATAATGCTAGGGGACCTTGGGAAGGTAATATGTATTAGGAGGCATTTGAATAGAAATAAGGGGATACCACCTCTTTCTTGAAATGGGTTTCTGTGAATATATACTACACTCTTCCTTCAATCTTGCCTTTGCTAGCTCCTTTTTTTATGGGTTTCAGGTAAAGGGTAGGGGGATCTCTAGTGTATTGTGAAGGGGAGAAGAGAAGAGCTCTATCTTGGGTCCCAGGCTGTGAAAAGGAATCAAGTGGACAGTGGGCTAATGGAGTGTGACGAAGTGGTCTGTTGTTGTTGCCCTTGTGAGGAGTCTGTCCATTTTCATGGCTTCATATGTAGTCTCTGCCAGTGACAGTCCTGATTTTTACTGCTTACCATATTTGATTATGTTGCTATCACTTCAATCTTACATGTTCTAGACAGAACTGAGTCTCTACCCTTCTCAGTCAGCTCCTTTTATGAACTCCTCTGTTTACTGGAACCACTTTTTCCATTTATCCGTAGTTGAAACTCTAGAGTTGTCTTTGATTCCCTGTGAGGGATTAAGATGTTCTAGGACATTTTCAACAGATTTTGTTCTGAAGTACTGTACTCTGTATTTTGTAGCTATTATTTTCAAAAGAAAAAGATGAAAAGGGATCTTTACTTAGTATAATCCTTAGCTTATGGAAGCTTAGAATATCCTTGAGAGATGATTGAAAGAGTTCAGAGATAAAGTGCTTGCCCTGAAAGCACTTTTGTTTTTGTAATAGAATTAATATGTATATGAAATAATTGGCATCACTTGACAATACAGTTTTTACCAAATGAATGGTAGAGCCTCTGTAAATACCGTCTTTATTGTGAGGGCTTCCCTGGGTGTCTGTTTTAAAATGGCGGCACTCCCCCTCAAAATACATACTCATACATACTCACTATATATACTGCTTATTTCCCTTTTCTGCTTTTCCTCATAAGCACTTATCACTATCCAACATATTTTCCTTGTTTGTCTTGTTTATTGCCTGCCTCACCCTCTTCCTTCTGGCTTAAATGTAAGCTCCTTGAAGGCAGGGACTTTTGTCAGTTTTGTTCATTACTGTATCTGCAAAGTCTGATACGTAGTAAACATTCAAATACTCAAATGCGTGAATGAATACTAGGGTCTTAGAAGCCTTTGTGAATTATGTAATAAATGAGCTAGGTTATAAAACTTGGATAACAGAGACTGCTAATTAGCTAAGTAATTGGCTCAATCACCTTCTAGCTCTGAAGTTTTTTTCCTCCCTATTTTAACCTTCAAGCCTTTATTCAGTATTTTGTGGTTATGCTCTGAATGATGTTAGCTCTTAAGAGACTTTTAGACAAAGTTGTTCTTTACTAGTGGGGTCTTAATGTTCAGAATAAATATACTTAGGAATGAAATCAGGTTGCATTTTGGATTCTGCTTTGTTATGAAAGATTAATTGAACTAAGTATTTGAATTAAGTGTGAATGCTGCTCAGTCACATTTTATGTGACTTTAGGCAAAGATTTTGGATCTTTGGCTTAGAACCAGCTACGTCTTCTCTGAGGACTGACTGCTAAAATACAAAATAACAATGTTTGCTTCTCTGTGGCTGTCTTCTTTTTGGGAATGGGCAGTTTTGCTTAAAGAATAAAGCCAGGAGCCTCTTAACCTAGATCCTCCATTTAATTTGGTTAAGTACTTTAGTGCATGTTTTCATTTGTGTAGAATTTCTTGACAGTAGGATTTCATCTCAGTTGGGTTTCATTGCTTATCTGTTGATACATTTTTGCTCCTATGCTCAGTTCGGGCTGTCTTTTGAATATAATTTATTATCTGAAGGCAACGGTAACAGCTCAGTCGCTGGAGCCAGGTTGACTGAGTGATCCTGATTCTGCCTCTTACTCTTGGACTCCCCTGAACCTCAGCTTCTGCAAAATGGGAGTAATAGTATCTCAAGGAGTATTGTGATCATTAAATGAGTTAAAACATATTAAGTGCTTAGAGTAAGTACAAGTAAGATTCAATAAATAGTTGTTGTTTGTTGTAAAATTAAAAGGTGTAGTATAGAATGATTATCTTTGCAGGATAAGAGAAGGCCTTTTCTGACCATACTAAATATAATAGCAACTCCTGTTAACTCTCCATCCCTTACCCTGCTATATTTTCTGTGTGGCACTTATCGTTACTTGATGTTATATGTTTATTAGTTTGTTTCTCCTACTGGACTGGAAGCTCTGTCAGGGCAAGAACTTTGTTTTATTCATAATTATGTTCACTCTAGTGCCTAAAACAGTATCTGATTTATAATAGGTGTTCAACAAATATTTGGTTAATAGATGAATAAATTAAGGTGCGTGAGAGCGGCTGGCCCTGTGGCCGAGTGGTTAAGTTTGCGTGCTCCGCTTTGGCAGCCCAGGGTTTCGCTGGTTTGGATCCTGGGTGCGGACGTAGTACTGCTCATAATGCCATGCTGAGGCGGCATCCCACATAGCACAACCAGTAGGACCTACAACTAGAATATATAACTATGTACTGGGGGAATTTGGGGAGAAAAAACAGAAAAAAAAAAAAAGAAGATTGGTAACTTGTTAGCTCAGGTGCTAATCTTTAAAAAAAAAGTACATGAGAACAACTAAAGATTTTTTAGGGGGCATCTGTTTGATTGTTGTAATGAGTTACTGCTTTTTATGAGGGAGTGTATTTTGTTTTGGCAGTGCCTCAGTGAACTTCTGTTGCCAAAGGCACCTAAAATCTTATCCTTCTTTTTCTTAAGCTATATGTGAAACAGAGCCTGAACAGCCTGTTCGACATTACCCATTATGGGTGAAAGTAGAAGGTGAAGTAGATCCAGAGCCAGTTTATATCCCAACGCCTTCTGTCATTGAGCCCATGAAACCATTGTTGTTGCCTCAGCCGGAAGTTTTATCTACTACTGTGAAGGGCAAATTGCTCACTGGAATTAAACCTGCACGGGCATATACTCCCAAACCCAATCCTGTGGTAAGCCTGGAGTTTAATGTTTTATTGCAAGTTACAAAAATCATTTGTAAAGATGGTGGGTTTCAACCAGATTTTGGTTTATATTCTGTTTGCTTTCAGGTAATATGCCTGCAAGCCATCTCCCTTTCTGATTTAATCAGTTTAGTTGCTGGCACTTAAAAAATGTCATCAAAGTAGAAGTGAATAGTGGTGATTCTTAAAAGGTAGCCAAATCTCTTTTAAGGAGGAGCATATAAAGGTGGACTTTTTTTTACATGATGTCATGAAAGTCTTTTAAAGAATGTTGAGCAGTTAGGATGTAGTACATGTTATTAATAAAAAAGCATTAAGAAGAAGCTTTTGGAAGTAACTCATCTTTTTAAAGCAAATTCTTTACAATAATAGTAAAGTTCAAGATTTAAAACAATAGTTGTTATATGACTGTGTGAAGACGGATAGGTAAAAGAGCTGATGCTTCTGTTGTGTTAATAGCTTAAGCATTTCTGATTATTAAATCCACTTCAGTCTTCTCAGTGCATTAAATTGAAGAAAGATCCTTACGTACGATGTTATTCAGTGTGATCTCTGTACCAGTGCTGGTCCAAAGTTGTTTGTTACCAGTCTGAGATGAAACAAGAATGGAAAATGAGTAAATATTTAGAAACTTTTACAGCAAGTTGATAGAGTAATTTTATATTTATTAAATTGAATACTAAAAAACTTGGGCTTGTATTTTAACGTCTTTCGTTTTTATAGTAATTTATTTTATTGTCGTTTACGAAAGTATCAGTCTCTGTTGGACTGGTAATTAAGTTGACAAGCAGCGTTTGGAGTGAGCTGAAATTTCTTAATAGAGAACCAGATCTTTTCTGACTGGCCCAAGTTTTACTACATATGAACTATACTTGTACTATTTAACTTTAAAGTTTGTGTTTAAAAATTTCAAGTGTTGTAATAGAAACAAAGATTAAACATCTTTTTCCTTTTGGAATCTAGAAGACTTTTTTTCTCCAATGCATAGAATGTTTTGTTATATGAAACTTACAGATTCGGGAAGAGGACAAGGATCCGGTCTATTTGTACTTTGAAAGTATGATGACTTGTGCCCGAGTTCGAGTATATGAACGAAAAAAAGAGGAACAGAAACAACCGTCACCATCTGCATCCCCATCATTTCAGCAGCAAGGCTCATGTCATTCTAGTCCTGAGAACTGTAATGCAAAGGTGAACTGCTTGTTGCATAATTTCTCTTTTTAACTTCCAATTCCCTGTTACTGATATGAGAATTTGAATTACTATTAGAATAATTCGGAGTAATTCTTGTGGGGTAGAGAAGACTTACTTGACGTGTATATCAGTTTATCTGTTTTCTTTGTGTACTTTTTCTAGAAAACAGTCCCTTAGGATTATTAAAAGTATTATTCTTTCTGCTGCTGGGGTAATTTTTAAAAGTTTAAACATTCGTGGTTTTAATTAAATCACTTACTTTATTAAGCTTTGTGTCATTTCATGTTGGTGAATTTCCTAAATAACTGAAGCTTGTTCCATTAAACATCAAATATTTGTCCTTCTTTACCAGAATATACTATCAAGTACAGTGTAAATTCCTCTCTTGGTGACTCAGTCACTATCAAGGACATTAGAGAGCAAGACTGCTTATTTTTGCTGAGGGTCGTATAATGTGATGGTAACATAGCTGTGCATGGCAATGTGATGCTTTTGCCATTTTAGTCTTTGTGCTGTCTCAGGCTTCTTTGAGAGATTTAATGCTTGTATTCTAGTCTCTATTGATATTAAATATTTGTTGAATTGAAATATTTCTGTGTTATTTCTTTCTTCAGGAGCTGAATTCTGAACAGCAGCCCTTGAAACCAATCACTTGTGACTTGGAGGATGATTCTGATAAATCACAAGGTCAGAATGAAAACTAGATGTTATCAGTTGATAGTAATTATATAGGTGTGGATTATAAAAATAATGGGGGAAAACCAAAACTACCAATCCAGAATGTGTCTACCTAGCCCTTTTTCTAGTTTCTGCTAAAAATAGAGAAGATAGATCAGTCTTTTTCCATTATTTGGTCTGTTATCACTCCTGTTCTAAGAGATAAAATTCATTTGTGTTGATATGGTATGTTGTTGCAAGCGACATTTAGGATGAGGGCAGTGATTCTCTTTTTTAAATCTCTTTCCAAACCGCAGCAACATTGGCATCGTTAGCAGTTGAACTTTTCCCTCTGATTCTCAATAGTTGCTACTACTGGAGAAATGCAGAGGCAGAAAGGAAGGATTATCATTGATTATCTAGCTGAGGCTACTGCCAGAATTACTATGACGAGAGGCAGTGTCTAGGGAGATACCTAATACTGCTCTATACCTGCTAGATACCTACCTGCTTCTTAAGACTTCAGACATGTAAGCCGCAGTGCTTCTCAACTTTTTTTGGTGACATGGTACACACAAAAAATGATAATGTTTCTACAGCACACTCGGGTAAGTGGAGGAAGCTGCTGGGGTGGTGGGAACCTGCCTGAGAGCACGACTACCCTGAAGGCTGAGGGGATCTGTATCCTGATATAGCCTCTAACCATGTTACATTGGTTGGGAGGCTCTTCTCTAGAAACCAAGGTGGCTAGTGAAATATACATCTAGTTAACTTGTTGCCACGAATATGAATACATGGGTGAGTTGAGTGATCTGCAGACAGTGTTGAAATGGAGCAGTCACATCCAGAGGCATGGAAGTAGTTCAGAAATATTTGCAGTAGAAACTAGAGGTAGAGTGTACCCTTTTTTATAAACCAGAACACTATCTCTTTTGCTGTTCTTTACGATTGATTCCATCCTCATATGTTACAAAGTATCTTACATGTATCTTTGCTTTGCCTATATGAATAGCAGAACATTAAAGTATACTAGATAAACTAAACTTTGGTTATAGGTCGTGATTTGTTTGCAAGATAACACTTATGTAACAGTTATGGGTTTTTAGAGCAGTCTTAAGTGGGAGTCTCTTTTTATTAGAGAGCCCAGTCAGCAGGATAGTGAAGAACATTATAGTCTGATTCTCTGGAATCTTTCTTTTTCCTGGAAAGCTCCCAAATTATGAGAGGTAAATTACCACTAAAAGTATGTGGGAAAGGAATACTAGGCAACTGTTGAATTTCTATGACCTTGGCACTTTTCTGAGAAGGAAAATAAAAATCTTTCAAAATGCAACATAGAATCCTGTGATGCGGAAATATTTTTCAATTTCTTAGCAGAAAAGAGCTGGAAGTCTTCCTGCAATGAAGGGGAATCGTCTTCTACCTCCTATGTGCATCAAAGGTCACCTGGTGGTCCCACCAAACTGATAGAAATCATCTCAGACTGCAACTGGGAGGAGGATCGGAACAAGATTTTGAGCATCTTATCCCAGCACATCAATAGCAACATGCCACAATCACTTAAGGTGGGCAGCTTCATCATTGAGTTGGCTTCTCAGCGAAAGAGCCGGGGTGAGAAGAGCCCTCCTGTTTATTCTTCTCGTGTGAAAATCTCAATGCCATCATGTCAAGACCAAGATGATATGGCTGAGAAATCTGGATCAGAGACTCCTGATGGTCCATTATCCCCTGGGAAAATGGATGATATCTCTCCTGTGCAGACAGATGCCCTGGATTCAGTGAGGGAGAGATTACATGGAGGCAAAGGTCTGCCCTTTTATGCAGGGCTTTCTCCTGCAGGGAAGCTTGTGGCCTATAAACGTAAACCCAGTTCAAGCACATCTGGGCTTATCCAGGTGAGAATTATCTTTAATCTGGATGTAGCACCTTTTTATACTTAGGTAACATTTTGATTTTTCAGAGCCCCTGTGGGCCTTATATCATTTATCCTTACACTTCCTGGGAACTGGGTAACAAAATCATTATCTCTTTTTGTAATAGGCCTAGGTTAGATGCATACCTAGAGTGAACTTTTGGCACCTTTACAAACAGAAATGTAGAGCCCTGTGTTAGCTTATAATTTTCTTCCTAGTCTTCCCAGAAAGTTGCTCCTCTTAAACTTTATTGCCTGGGCTCTCACGCTACTTTGATAACCAAGCAAGGATAGGTAGGGATTCAGTTTAGTTCTTGCCATTTTTGTTAGCACACAGCTTTCAAAACAAAACAAGGTGAAACTGATTTTAAGATAGGCAGTGTATGTTTGGAAACTTTGGGAAAATTTTTATTTAGTAAGGTGTTATTCAAATACGTAAAATTTTAAACAGTTTAGATGCAGTTTACTTATATTTTTTTCTTTATTTGAATTATTGGGTTTTTGCCAGTATAATCATTGTTGTAGGACAAATACTTCTTTGCTGTTTAGTACCTCAGGCAGGTTATATTAGTAAAATTATGCTGGCATCTAGAAAATCCTTTGGAAAGAGAAGTTCTGAATCAAAATGTAATCGTAGTCAAAAAGGTTTTTTCCTCTTGCTCAGTGACATGAAATGCACTTTTATCTCAGAGCAGCAAACGTGTTGAAGTGTCTGACGTTACTGCTAAGGTTACTTGACTTTACTAGCTTGATTGCTTCTCTGGCTTAAGGACTGTTCCATTAATAATAGGACTGATCTACTTAATTAAAACTTCTTATTACAGTTTACTCTTGGTGGTGCTATGTAACTGCTTCTGTTGGTAGTTCTTAAACTCTTAACGATGATGAGAACAGTGTTTTCTTTTTATTTCATTTATTGATTGCTATTTTGAGAGCAAAGACTTATCTGAGATCATTTCTAGTGGTACTAGATCCCCTGAAATTCAGCCATGGATATTTTGTGTTCTCCTTTCCTGTCTAGGACTCAGAAAGCCACCGTAAAATGTGAACTTGCCTAAGCAGTCAGGCTACTGTAACGTGGGCTTTGGGGAACCTGCCGGGTAGTCTTCAGAGCAAGTCCCAAAGGATCAGATGGGGTATTTGACCTAGACTTCTAGAGCCTGAAAAAACTGTATCGTAAAGTTTACTTTGGGATCACATTTTTGTGTACCAAACTTGAGGTGCAGATATTCCTGATCTGTCTGGGAATAATCATAATTTTAAGTAGCAGAGAGTAATTTTGTTTTGTGTCTTTGAAGAGAGAGTGGCTTGCTGTAGCTATTCTCCTCACCAATTCCTTATTTTATTTGGAGAAGAGGAGTTTCTCCAGTTCACTCCACCTCCTCCGCCTTTTAAATGATGGAAAGGAGGGACAGAAAAGGATGTCTTCTTTAGTCACCAGCAATATAACTTAGAGAACGTGGGTAAGAAACTTGGGAGGTTTTTGGGTTTTTCCTTTTTAAAAAACACTATCCTTTTGCCCAGGATGGGTAGTCTTATCAACTCAGGCAGTAGAGAAAAATCTTTACTTCATTCGTTGATTCACTTTCTTCTGATAGTATAGTGACTATTTCTAAAATCATGTGTTTCTACTAGCATTTTTCTTGAGCCCAAGTTTTGTCCAAGATATGAAGACGATATCTTCAAAGTTTGAGTTTTTTGAAAACTGAGGTGACTTTATGGCTTTCTTATAATTTAAAGTAGACTCACCATATGTTTTTGAAATATTAAGGATGCTTGAAAGGACCCTTGTGAGAGGCTTTTAGTATGACTCTCTGGTCTTGTCAGAGAGATTCTGTGGAATGGTTATTCACTTTTTGCTGATGATTGTTAATAGCATAACTAGAATTGCTTATTGACAAGTAAAACAATTGGATGATTCCTTAGACTGGACTGTATCTTTCACATATCTAGGATGCAGATATGATGAGTTTCTAAGATTGTCTGTTTCTAGACTACCAAAATGAAGGAGATGAGATTAGTTTAGAATATCAGGTGACGGCATTTTTTCACCTCCTAATTACTCAGGTGATACCAAATGGAAAAAGTCAATTTCTTTTTCCCTTTAAATCTGAAAAGTAGACTTTTAAAACCTTGTAAAAATGAAACCCCTGTCAAGGGAGATGAGTTAGCAAGAGAATTTTATCTTTACAGAATTTCTCTTTGCCACTTGTTTCAGGTTAATGGTAAGAGTTACCCGCAGGCTAAGTTGCTATTGGGACAGATGGGGGCATTGCATCCAGCCAATAGGCTAGCTGCTTATATCACAGGCAGGTTGCGACCCTCAGTCCTGGACCTCTCAACCCTCAGTACTGTCATCTCCAAGGTAGCATCCAATGCCAAGGTGGCTGCATCCAGGAAACCACGTACCCTGTTGCCTTCAACATCCAATTCCAAAACGGCATCCTCCTCCGGCACCACAACAAATCGCCCTGGGAAGAATCTGAAGGCATTTGTCCCAGCAAAAAGACCAATTGGTAAGTTGGACTGTATGTATGTTTTGGAAAGGCCTGTGACTTGGTGCTGGGCCAGTGGATACAGGTATGGAGGCTGTACAAATTAGAGAAATAGAGAATTTGGCATTCTTCTGATTCTTGACGTCTGTTTTGCCTGAAATTTTTGTATTTTTGGGTAACTTTTCTGATGACCTGCAATACTAGATGAATCGAACTCTAGTTTTTACACTTATTTCTCCGACTTTTAGACTGGCTTTATTTATGTAGAAAAGACTCAGGTTTTTAATTTTGCTTTTAAAAAAGGAAAGACATATTCTTAAATACATTCCCTAATTTAGTATTTCTCCTATGAGGACTGGAGTTTTTGGTACCAATCATATATGTATGTTCCTTGAACTTATGAAACCAAAGAGCAGGCAAAATCAAAGTGGTTTAAGTTGGTATAGTTTTGAAGTAAAGTCTCTTGTAAAACATAAGTTTCAGGAGCATTACTTTATTCTATTCATCCCTGTTCTGTGAATGCAAACCTCTTCTGTTTAACATTTCAATGCTAGAGTCTGTAATAAATTTCCTTCTTGAAAGCATTTGTGTTTTAACATTGAGAAGTATATTCAGTTGGTTTATTGACTTCCTCTTTTTGTTGTTTCAAACATTTAGGAATAAGAGAAAGTATCAATTGCTGTGTTCTTATTCTGGTAATTCAAAGAAAAAGCAGTCCTGTCCTCCCCTCTTTTGAAAAATGTCTTTATACATTTTAGAAATACGAAAAACTTAACTATCTCCTAAGAGGACAGCAATAAAGAGATGGAGGTGCTGGGACCAAGATTAAGTGGCGGAAACAAGTTTTAAAATTAGAATTAGGAAAAAATATCTGCTGCTTTCTTTCTTCATCTGTTTTAGATGATGAAGTTGTGTGCTACTGTATTGTCTTTTTAGTGTCCTGGCACTTTGGCTCTATTGCAGAGCCAAAAGAATTTTAGTAGGAACACGCAGTTTCAATCCCTTTCTTGTTAGAATTATAAAGTTGTGGTTTGGGTTGAAGGAAGTGTTTGATTTCTTGAGTGGAAATTGGCACATATAATACAGATAGGTAGTACCTGTAAGAAATTGACCCGGTGGTGCACAATAAATGTTGATAAACACAGTCACTAACAGGATAAAATATGAGAACTAAAGATTTTTGACCTGCAAATTTTTATTTGCAGCGGCTCGACCCTCTCCTGGTGGTGTGTTCACACAGTTTGTGATGAGTAAAGTTGGAGCCCTGCAGCAGAAGATACCTGGAGTTAGCACACCCCAACCCCTAACAGGGCCACAGAAGTTCAGTATCAGACCTTCTCCAGTAATGGTCGTCACACCTGTGGTTTCTTCTGAGCCAGTTCAGGTGTGCAGCCCTGTGACTGCTGCTGTCACTACTACCACCCCTCAAGTGTTTTTAGAGAATGTTACTGCTGTGACACCTATGACTGCTATTTCTGACGTGGGAGCTAAAGAAACTACTTCTGGTGCCACCACTGCAGGGGTTGTTGAGGTCTCTGAAACTAATACCAGCACCCCTGTAACACCTACCCAGTCTGCAGCCACTGTGAACCTTATCAAAACGACTGGGATAACTACCCCTGTGGCTTCAGTTGCTTTTCCTAAGTCTTTGGTAGCATCTCCTCCAACCATAACTCTTCCTGTTGCTTCCACTGCCTCCACCTCCATAGTCGTGGTGACCACAGCTGCATCTTCCTCCATGGTGACCACACCAACTTCATCTCTGGGCTCTGTTCCCATTATACTCTCAGGAATTGATGGGAATCCACCAGTGAGCCAGAGACCAGGTAAGGCCTAGTCGTTACTAGCTGGTTTATTGTTCAGTTGTTTCTGTAACTTGTGGTTGTGATAGGATTATAGATATATCAGGGTAACAGTGTAGGTGTTTCTGCTATAACATGATATATGTATTCCTGAAAACCTTTGCACTCTGCAAAACTGAACACTAAAAATAATAGAGCTTGTGGTTAATATAGGGTTAGGACAAATCATTGAAAATCTATTCAACTTTGTAACCAGAGCACTAATAAAACCACAACTGGTACCTTGGAGATAAATTGAACAGCCTTGACAGATGGTTTAGTGGGACTGGAGATTTCCTCAGGAGATTGAAAATACCCAAAAACATTAGAATGGAAATGCTGGCTGAAGGTTACTAAAATAATGTAGAAGGGAGTGGAGCTCTGAACCAGTGGAGCAGCCGGTTAAGTGGGCAGAGGAGGAAGTGCAACCTGCTGTGTGCTGAGAGCTAGGGTGTACATCTCTGAGGAGGGAACCCAAATGTAGATGCTCCCTTTTTTTCCGGGGAGGGGGGTGCTTTTAAATTAAAAAAATAGATCAGAGGGCTTTTACAGTGCAGCCAAGCTGAGGGCTTTTTTTCCTGTCTCCTTGCTGAAGATTAAAAGTCTAGGTCCTCTTGCCTAGGAAAAATCATTTGTGAATCAACTCAGCTCCCATGCACTACTGACATTATCCTCCTACTCAATTATTATATATGAACTGATTGAAATAAAAATAAGGAAGCATATTTCTTTGTTTAGGACTCTGATTTTTTATATGTTTATCAAATTTTAATTGAAATTAAAATTTTTCTCTTGTTGGCTTAGGTTAAGTGAATTTAAAATAGGAATATCCTACACTTTGGTAATTTTTACATTCTCATTTGACCAGCTAAGGTAAATGGTTCTCTTGGTGTACTCAGAGAGGGATTGCTGTAGAAAAGAGTGAGAGACTTTGCAGGGTTTAGGGGGAAATAAATAGCCAACAGCAATTCTGTTTTTGTTACTGATATTTATCCTGCTACATATTTGTGCCTTTAGTGGTATGATCCAAATCCCTGTTGATAATTTAGGGAAGAAGTGATTTGGGAATTAGTTTATAAGTTGAAAGGAAAAGTGAATCCCAGTATTAAATTTGTTGTCTTCTGCTTCTCCCCATAAATAAAAACATAGAAAAAATGGTTAGTTTAATGAGTAATTTCGGAAGTGAGATCATTGTTGATGAAGCTGCTTTCATTTCCTATCGAATCTCAAGGTTCATATCTTGTCATATTTTAACTGGTTGTGTTTTCTAAACCATTTGCATTCCAATCTTTCTTTATATTTTTAGTTCTATTGTGAAACAAAAGTAGTCTGGCTTTTTATAGTTCTTTGGTTTTTTGTTTTGTTTGTTTGTTTGTTTGTGAGGAAGATTAGCCCTGAGCTGACATCTGCTGCTAATCATCCTCTTTTTGCTCAGGAAGACTGGCCCTGAGCTAACATCCGTGCCCATCTTCCTCTACTTTCTCTGTGGGACGCCTGCCACAGCATGGTTTGACAGGTGGTGCTGGGTCTGCACCCGGGATCCGAACCGGCAAACCCCGGGCAGCCAAAGTGGAATGTGCAAACTTAACCGCTGTGCTGCCCAGCTGGCCCCTTTGTAGTTCTTTGGAAACAGTAATAATAAATATTAAATTCTAGCCAGCTACTAGATGTTCTTAGCATGTGGCTTGTTCTCTGTTAATGAAGAAAGCTAGAAAATGTTCGCATAATATTAAAGACATCAAAGACTGGTACTTTCTTCTGTATATAATCCAAAGATTAAAATTGAAAAGGGAATTACTTTCTCACAGTGTGATATTCGGTGTTATTCTATATCCATATATCACCTAAAAGTATCTTCTCTAATACCACTTGAGGAAATACTAATGTTAACAAATTTTCTTGTTTGCTCTTTTATAAGTGGAGTTGAGTCAGATAACTGCTAATTCTAAGGAATTGTGGGTAATTTTGTTCTGGGTTCATAAAGAGGATCCCAACTCAGGCACTTAGACATCTGTGACATTTTCATTTGACTTCCCTTATTTTTCTCTTTCCCCCTCTTCCCCATTTCAGTAAATACATGTTTAGTGTGTGTATTAAAGGCTGCTTTCTTTCTCTGAATTGCAGTAATTTGTTTTTGAATCACTTTCTAAAACTTAATTTGCATAGAAATGTTCAGGAAATTAAGTATGCTTTAATGTATTTCTTAATTGACGTAAGATAGATGAATGGTTTTTGTTTAAACTGCACTCTGTTTTTTTCATGAACAAGTTTGTCTTTGTGTTTTGTTTCATTGTCAAGAGTAATTAGGAGCTCTACATGTTAGGAGCATGACCTTCTTTTAGAAATTTGGTACGTTTTTGTGGGCAGAGTGCTTACCTGATAGGATATTACACGTTAAGCTAAAATCTTTGTTTCATTTGGTTTGTTGATTTTGTGCCAAACTAATGAAAAGTTTTATTTATTAGTAATTTTAAATAAGTTCACTAATTTGAATGGTAATGTTAGACTAGTTTCATTTATGCTTACTATTATCATTATTCCTACCTCTTTATCCCCCTGGCCAAAAATAGATCTGTGGATTACTCATATTAGTTTTTCCCAGATCTTTAGTATTTCTAAGTACCTCTTCTAGACGTTAAATTGCATCTTTAGCTACTATTAATGGTTTGAAATCTCTTTTAATTCACATCTTCTCCATTAAATTTCTGCTTTTTCTGTTTGTTTTAAAACTATCTTTTGCCTCTTCTTAACCAGGCTTTATTTCCCTACTTCTTTGATGTCTCTTTATTTGTTCCATTTTGGGGGGGGGGGGTGGTATGTACTTTTTCTTTTTCTTTTGAAAAATAATTTCCACAAAGCAAAGACACTTTGCTTATTTGTCAGTGAATTTTAAAAGCCAAGAAGTTTTTAATACCTTGTGGCTTTTAGTCTTTGGCTTTATCTTACTTGAGTATGACCTGTGAAACTAAGTCATAAGTCTAGTTAAGTGTTAACAGCCTGAATTGTAAAGTTGAAGAATAGAATTTTATCATGAATGATCTCTTTAACTTTCATGAGAATCCAAATTTAGAAGCCTGCCCAAGTTTTTCATTAGGCAGAAGCGTTATCTCTTTAAAGGTGCCTCTTGACAACTGATGCTTTCTTTTTTTACCATTCCAAATGTAAGGCCCTGCAATGTCTGGTTAATACTTAGGTTTAAGATAAATTGTTCTCAGCCATAGTACTATTAAGTAGTGTCTAATAGAGGTATAGGATTTCACCAACTTTATAATTCAAATTGGAAATTATTTGTAGCATGGTCAGATCCTATGTCATAATAATTTTTTCCTATATATGTTAAAGGGAAATTCTAATACTATGTTTCCATTTCCTGTTTTTCAGAAAATGCCCCTCAGATTCCAGTGGCTACTTCACAGGTCTCTCCTAACACAGTGAAACGTCCTGGACCTCGATTGTTGTTGATTCCAGTGCAGCAGGGTTCTCCTACTCTTAGACCTGTCCCAAACACACAACTTCAGGGGCATCGGATGGTCTTGCAGCCTGTTAGGAGCCCAAGTGGAATGAACCTATTCAGGCACCCTAATGGTCAGATTGTCCAGCTCCTCCCTTTGCATCAGCTTCGAGGCTCTAATACCCAGCCCAACTTACAGCCTGTCGTGTTTCGGAACCCAGGTATAAAATTGGAGATCTTTCTGATGAGTTTTCTTTTGTTGAATCATTTGGCCATATGGTATGTTAATACACCAGGATTGGTTTTATTAGTCTCTGAGTCATATTCCAAGAAGAAAAGCATACCTTGGAAGTCTTGATATAGGCAATGGTGATTTAAAATTTTCTTTTTCTTGCCAGGGTCTGTGATGGGAATCCGGTTACCCACTCCTTCCAAACCTTCAGAGACTCCACCATCTTCTGCTTCATCCTCTGCTTTCTCTGTTATGAATCCTGTAATTCAGGCTGTTGGTTCTTCTCCAGCAGTGAATGTTATCACTCAGGCACCATCATTGCTTTCTTCTGGACCTAGTTTTGTGTCTCAGTCTGGTACATTGACCCTTAGGATTTCCCCTCCTGAACCACAAAGCTTTGCAAGTAAAACAGGCTCTGAAACCAAAATAACCTACAGCTCAGGAGGGCAGCCTGTTGGTACAGCCAGTCTTATTCCTCTCCAGTCTGGAAGTTTTGCCTTGTTGCAGCTCCCAGGACAAAAACCTGTTCCCAGCTCCATTCTTCAACATGTTGCTTCTCTTCAGATGAAGAGAGAATCTCAGAATGCAGACCAGAAAGATGAAACAAGCTTTTTAAAAAGAGAGCAGGAGGCTAAGAAGGCCCTACAGTCAGAAGGAGACGCTATAGACTCTGAGACTAATATAATAAAGCAAAACTCAGGAGCTCCTGCCTCTGAAGAAATCCTGAATGATTCCTTGGAAGATGAGGGTGATCATTTAGATGAAGAATCTCTTATAGAAGAAGATCCTGCAACTGTTAAACCTTCTGAGCACTCCTGTATCAGTGGGTCACACATAGGTGAAGACTATAAAGATACTGATGAAGAGTATGGGATTAGGAATCATAACAGTTCTAAAGAAAAACTGACTGTTCTAGAAGTTAAGACCATTTCTGAAAAAGCTAGTGATATGACAGTCCAAAGTGTAAGTAATGTACAGTTTAAAAAACCTGGTGGTGTGAAAATGGAACTGCAGAAAGGATTGGTTGATCCAGAGGAAAAATCAAATGAATTTCCAGTCATCTCTAAGGAAGAAAGTAAACTTGAATTATCAGGGAGCACCGTTGTAGAGCAGCAATCTAATCTACAGCCAGAGGCCAAGGAGAAGGGATGTGGAGACTCTCTGGAGAAGGACAGTATTAGGGAGAGATGGAGAAAACACTTGAAGGGCCCTTTGACCGAGAAGTGTGTCGGAACTTCACAAGAATGCAAGGAGGAGGCAGATGAGCAGCTAATTAAAGAAACAAAGACTTGTCCAGAAAATTCAGATGTGTTTCAACAAGAACAAGGCATCTCTGATTTACTTGGAAAAAATGGAACTACTGAGAATACCAGAATTTTAAAAACTGAATGTGATTCTTGGAGTAGGATTTCTAGTCCTGCAGCCTTCTCCGTTGTTCCCAAGAGAGCTCCAAAAGGGAGCAGAGGGGAAGGACATTTTCAAGGTCACTTAATGCTGTCAGGAGAACACATACAACCAAAGCAAAAGAAGAAGGGTGGGAGAAGCAGTGCTGACTTCGCTGTTTTGGATCTGGAAGAGGAGGATGAGGAAGATGAGAATGACAAAACCGATGATTCTATTGATGAGATTGTGGATGTTGTTTCTGACTACCAGAGTGAGGAGGTTGATGATGTAGAAAAAGTGGTGAGCCCATTTTTGTTGTGACTGAACCCTCAAGGATTTAAATGATTTATTAGAGACAGTAGCTTTTCCAGAAGATCACTAATACCTGATGCATTCAATTGGATGCCTAGGTTTAGATCATGATTAAATGACTTTGTAGTTTTTAGGCAGTGTCAGTCATGTAACATTTATTGAGCTTATATTGTTCTTTAGGCAGTGTCAGTCATGTAACATTTATTGAGCTTATATTGTTCTTTGAGACTTATCTGATATTAAGGAAGGCGGGCTGAAGCCTCTAGGGGGATAGATGCTTGAGAGTCCCTATCAAGTTAGATTTAAAAAAAGAAATCCTGAGACCACTGCTCCCAATTGATCTCAGTTAGTTTCTTTGACATTGTCTATACGAAGTGATTGTAGCTTATTTGGTAGATATATAAGAACAGAGAATGAATGACCTTAGAACTGAAAGAGAACTTGCCTACCTGCATTTAGAGAAAGATTTTTATTTTTGGAGAAAAATGGAAAATACTATTTAATATTTTAATATAACCCTTCTTTAAGTTGCTTCTTAATTATCTGCTAAAATTAAATAGTTTCTAGAATTTATATTCTGAACTTTGATCATCTTTTGTAAAATTTATTTATTATAATTTTATTTATTTTATAATTTATTTATTTTTATAATAAATATAATTTTTATAATTTATTTATTTTGTTTTTCTGAAGCCAATTTTGTAGACTTCCTATTTAGGGTTTTGTTTACTGAACTGAGTAACTGAGAGTCAGGTATGATACAGCGCAGGAGTTGGACAAACTTTTTCTGTAAATGGCCAGATTGTAAATATTTTACACTTTGCAGGCTAGATGGCGTGCTATTGCAACTACTCAATTGCTGTTGTAGTGTGAAGGCATCAGTAAACAGCAGTAAGTGAATGAGTGTGACTGTGTTCCAGTAAAATTTTATTTACAGAAACAGGTGGCAGGCTGTGATTTGCTGACCCCTGACATGGGATCTGATGTAAAACATAAGATTATAGCCAGCTGTCTGTGAGGTGTCCTGAAATCTAAACTGTGTCCTTCTCTTCGGGAGCAGATAATATGGCTCTCTGCACAGATTGTCATGCAGTTGGTTGTTTAGAATCTTACTTGAGATTCATTCAGCCTCTGTGTTACCTGCTCCTTCTCTGTTAATCCCCATCTGCCTTATGAGGATAAAATACAACAAAAAGATTAGTATTTTAAAACTCTAAAATGTTTAAATATTTTAATGTTCCTGTGTTGGTTATTTCTGTACCTCAGTTGTCTCATTTGTAAAATGAGGATCTAGCCTTACAATTGGATGATTCAATATGTATTTGCCTTATATTCTATCTATAGCATAATCCTTTTGGAGGATAGATGTCTCTAGGTAGCTGAAGAATCTGAATTCATTGAGCTTAGGATTTAGATTGCAGATCATCTTGTGCCTTTTGTAGAGTCTCCCATTGTAAGTCAGCCAGAGTAAGCATCAGACCAAAAACAGTCCAACTTGAAAACCAGTGAAAACTATTGCTATCAGTAGAACTGACTTAATAGAACCTTTAGAGTGTCTTCATCATACAGGGTGGCATTGCTTGAATTTCCTAATAGGAAATCTGACATACAGGGTATACTGACTTTTTTTAAAGTAAGGCTGTTATATTCAGTGATCTCTTAAATCTAAATTCTACATTGTCTTTATATACATATCCAACACCTATGATACCTTTATGCTTGTGGATTAGCATTATGTTGGAATAATATAAGGAAAGTTGTGAGTAGCATCTTTTAATTTAAATCTTCCACTGTGCAATTTGTTGGATATTATTTACAAAGCCTGCAGTTAAAGCCATGCAGTAGGCAGACGTTCTTCAGTTTAAATATTGTAGAGCATCTATCTGTATTACTATTCATACTCTTGAGATTCTGTTGATTTAGCTTCCTAGAGTTAATTTTGATATACATTGTTTAAATTTAATATACGTTGTTTAAATTGTGCTTAAATTGGGGAACATAAAGGATGGCTTGCATTTAGTGTCTGTCAGCTTTATGGAGCCTATAATTTGGGGGTAAGTAATTTTTCCAACAAGTTTAAACATAGGATTAATAAGGTGATTGGGATGCCTCATTTTGAGTTGTGCGCCTCTAGTATACTACAATTATAGATAATATATTCCCTGTTTAGTTTCTGGCGTACTAAACACTACTTTTAAAGGTGGACTTAAAAATATCTTCATATCCCATAATCCAAATATTCTACTGTTACATAAAATACACAAGGAGTTTCCACGACAGGTGCTCAATAAATGCTTACTGATTGACTCCTCTTTTGGTATAATCAAGTACAGCAAGCCTGGACTTCTTTCGATACCCCAAATTCTTCAAAAGTTCTCATTCTATGGGATTGAGAGTCTTAGAATATAGCCCAGACAGCCTTCTATTTCCATATCTGCCTCGAATATTTTTTGTGGGTGTCTGATAGGGGATTAGCCATGAAGCACTCTAAAAATAGAACCTGCATTTTTCTCCTTTTCACCTTCCCACTCACCAAATTTTATTTTACTGCTATTTAATCTTAAGATTTATGCAGCTTTAATACATCCATACCTGAATTTTGTCCACTAGAAATAACACTAAATCAGCAATACAGCCCTTTGAGGACTCTATTCAGTCTAATGATGTCTGTTTAATAGATATCTGTAATTTATAATGTAGTTCTTGGTGGTTAGCTCTAATCATATGTTGTCTTTATGACTTAATTTGTTAATTATAAGGAGGAATTTAGGATTACCAATACTCATGGTATAAGATCAATGTTTGGCACTGGTTGGTTTTATAAGGGGAGCATTCGGTTGAAAAGTCTAGGTGTGCTTGCTTCTCAAAACTTTATTTACTCTTGGAATGCTGTATTTCAGAATAACTGTGTAGAATACATTGAAGATGATGAGGAGCAGGTGGACATTGAGACTGTGGAAGAGCTCTCCGAGGAAATTAATGTTGCCCACATAAAGACCACAGCTGCCCACACACAGACTTTCAAACAGCCGTAAGTCTTATTTCTCTTTTGATTGTTGTTGTTGTTTTATGACCATAAACAAACTAAATGTTCTGTTTTGGAGTTCTGCGTAATCGACCTGGTTCCTTTATTCTCTAGTTTTTTTCTCATCAGTAGATAAGAAGAGAAGCTGGAATTTAGAGGTAATTAACTTGGCTTGGTTATTTCTAGAAGACAGTTTATAAATGTAAATAACATACGCTTTTGGAGCCTGACATATTGGTTAAAATACTAGTTTTGCTAGTTTGTAGCTATTTAACCTTGGGCAAGTCTTTAATCTCTGAATCCTAGATTCTTTACCTATGAAATGAGAAAAAAGGCCCCAGTTGAAGTGTTCAGTGAGATAGTGTGTGCACCTAGCATACCTGACATAAGTGGATGACTCAACAAAGCTTAGTTCCTTTATCTTTTAAGAATAAGGCATTAGGGGCCGGCCCGGTGGTACAGCGGTTAAGTTCACACGTTCCGCTTCTTGGAGGCCCGGGGTTCGCTGGTTTGGATCCCCAGTGCGGACATGGCACCGCTTGGCAAAAGCCATGCTGTGGTAGGCGTCCCACATATAAAGTGGAGGAAGATCAGCCTGGCTGTTAGCTCAGGGCCGGTCTTCCTTGGCAAAAAGAGGAGGATTGGCAGTTGTTAGCTCAGGGCTAATCTTCCTCAAAAAAAAAAAAAAAGAATAAGGCATTAAATTCTAAATTTGGTTACTTTACTAGTTGAACAGGTAAGATGCAGTTAGGAAAATTTTCCTACCTCTTAAGTAGATGATGAGATGAAAATATATAGGGCATGGTGACTCGCTCAGGAAAACTTATTCCATTTTCTGTTTTAGTAAGTCTTGTATTGATTAAAGATTAAGGTGTGAGAGACAGAAGGGAAAGAAGGTATGGGTTCTTATTTTGTACTAGATATTCTGCTTTTCCTGTTATCTCATTAACCACCATGTAAAGTAGCAATGAGTTGAGAAAGAGTAATTCTTCATCCCTAGTGATGCTGAGAAGGTCTCAGGAGCAAGAACTAGGCCTAGTAGTTTTCTTCACTTCAGAGCTGTTTGGAGGCTACTTCAGTTGCCTACTGGTTAAGGTTGAAAGAATTTAAATATCTTAAAAACTTAATTAGACTTAAGTTCCATGGTATTGAAGGATACAAATTCTGTATACTGAAATCAAGTTCCTAAACAATAGGAACAAACAAAAAATGTAATATAAAAAATGCCATTTACAATAATAATAGAAAAAAGCTGTTTGGGACTATTAACAAAAACTGTGCAAGGCTTTTATAAAATGTTATTGAAACACATTGAAGAAGAATTCCATAAATGGAGAGATACCATGTTAATGGACTGGAATAATAAAGGGCCAAGAATAACTGACACACACAGCACAAACTGTAAAAGAACAGATTGTTAAAAATTTTTTAATTTCTATTTATGAGAACACCATGAAAACAGTGAAGAGGCAAATTCAGACTGTAAGGAAAATATTTGCAATACATGTTTGACAAAGGAGTAGTATCGAGGATATAAAATAACTGTTACAAGTCAATAAGAAAAAGGTGATCCAGTAGAAAAGTAAGTAGTGGATATCACAGGCAATTCACAGAAGAGGAAACCTGGATGGCCAGTGAACACATGCACATTTGTTCAGCCTCACACATAGTTAGGGAAATACACCTTAAAACAACAATGACTTCACCAATTCACACCCATAAGACTGACAGAAATTGAGATTTCTGTTAGTAGTTATCCAGTTGTGGAGCAGTAGGAACATACTACAAGTGGGAGTATAAATTGCTATAACCACTTTGGAGAGCAGTGTGATGTTACTAAAGTTGAAGATGTGCCTTTCTTTCTTCCACCCGGCATCCCGCACCCTAGAAACAATTTCACATGTGTACAAGGGGTCATGTCTGGGACTATCCATTGCAACATTGTTTGCCATTATGAAAATTTGGAAACAACCTAAATTCTAACATTCTGAAAAAGTAAGTTTTGGAAAATTCACACTTTGGAATACTGTATAGCAGTTAAAATGATTGAACTCGAACTATATTTATCAACGTATGTCAGATGTAACTTGAGTGAAACAAATCAGTTGAAGAAAGATACACTATAATATATAATGTTTAAAATGCTACATGGTATTTTCTGTTTAGGGATACATCATACATTCTAGTAAAATAGTGATGATGTGCCTGGTAAACGCACTTATGAGAAGGAAGGAAGAAAAGACATGTCGTTGAGTAGGCTGCACATAGGATCTCTTACATTTTTGAGATGTTTTATTTATCAAGCTGAGTGGGTAGTTACATGGATATTCATCATATATTTGTTTATGCAGTTTTGTATGTCTGACCTATTTCATGATTGAAAAAGTAATTTGTAGTTTAGGGACTATTTGGACGCTTTTCTTAGAGAAAAAAGTATACTGTTGAATAAATCGTCTTATCACATATTGGACCTTGGAGAAAAGAAGCTAGTTACACTTTAGACAATTTGGGATGGTTTGCTTTAATATAGCTGTGAAATAGGTCTTAGATTATTGAATTTCAGTAAGATATTGGAAAATGCTGTCTTTATCTAGGTGCCGAACCCATATCTCTGCAGATGAAAAAGCGGCTGAAAAGAGTCGAAAGGTATTTACAATATATTTAATGATAATTACTCACTTAAAATTGATAAATTTGTCTTCAGGTTAAAACATTAGCAATATTAGCTATGACTTTTTTCAGGGCTATTTTTCCCAGTGAGTTAATAATCAGCTTTTTTTTCTTTATTATACTGTTAATACTTTTTTTTCCTCTTAATTCTGTACAATCCCGAGAAGATAGAATAATTTAGAGGAATTAAAATGGGTATGGAGTGTATGAAAATTGATGTGCTTATTTGAAAACTAATCCTATAATGTAATGATGTGATGTAAACAAGCTGGCATTCTTCTTTGTCTAGGCTCATGATTGTCGGTGACCTAGAAAATTAATTACTTTCTGAAATGATGGCTAGTAATTCAAGGAGCCATGAAATTATAAACCTTCTTTGATTTTCTTAATGTATTCCATGCATGATAATCACGGTACCATAATTAAGCAAGGTTTTCTCTTTATCCTTACTAACTTAAGAATGGAAGAGAGTCTAGTTGTTTAAACCATTTTCGACTTGTTATTCTGTCTTCTTAATTTAAGAGATAAAGACAATGATGGAGATTGGGTTGAGGTAGAAGGTGGTATTCAGGTCCTTTCAAAAACCACTGGGCAATTAGTTTGGGTTTGGTCTGGTTATGGGGATCATATGATACATATTTGCGTGTATCACTATATTTAATTTTTTTCATCATAAAACATTTTTCAGACATAGGAATTTTCAGAATAGCTTATTTATACAATCCATTGTTTTGTACCCTAATTAGGACGTGCAAATTATTTGTAGTGTCTTGCTATATTTAAACTTTGTGTTAATTTTCTATCTTCTTGTATCTTTTCTTCTCCTATGCTATACTAATGCACAATGAATTAAACTTTAGAAAGACCCTGAGTTTATATTAGAGTTTTCAGGTATTGTCAGGGTTATAATAAAGGCAGACAGTGGCAGAAAAAAAGAAAGACAATTAGAGATATCAGAAGGGGAAAAACACAAAACCAAAAAACTGCGGAGGACAGGAAATACAATTATTGCTCACTTTATGAATAGTATTCATGTTGTCATAATAGGGTAGTCACTGTTTGATTTTTTAAAACTTTTATAACCTATGAATAAAATATGGAAGACTTAATTTAAGTCTTGAAAAAAATGTGTAAGTACAAATGACAAATTGTGAGGTGAAAGAGGGAAGAAGAAGTAAAGGGAAGGATATAAGTGGGCATCCTCATTTTACAAAGAGATACTGTCTGTTGTTGATGAAATGAGAAATTGAGATAGAATTATATTCAAGTTGCAAAGGGATCAATAGAAGAACTAAAATTAATGATCTCTATTAGGAAGATGGGATGGTGAGATGTAAGAGAGTAGTATGAGTTAAATCATCATCTGCGTAGCAGGGCATAAATAGATAGCATTGAAAATTGAAAAGCAGCTTATATTGCTGTTTTTTATTTAGGATATATATTTAAGAGCCAGAAACAGCCACTAAAAGAATCAAAAAGTGGTTGTTTCTAAGGATCCAGGTACAGGTGCAGGGCTTTTCATTGTAAGTTCTTTAAATGTTTATATTTAAAACTCTATATGCCTCTATTACTTCTTTGTAGTAAATAACTTTAAAAATTGAAATAGAATAAATAAGAGAGAAAGGAAGCCTAAGGCGTCCTGAAAGTCAAGGAAGACTTTCCTGAAAAATGCAAAGTTTGAGTTTTAAATGTTAAGTTATGGAGGATAGGGTGGGAGGGATAGGTGCAGGCAATAACCAGTGTAATGGCAGGGAGGTGTGAGGTTGCAGTGTGTTTTGGAAACTTCTAGCCCTCTGGAATGGTTGGAGAAAACAGTCATTTAGGAAGAGTGGCAGTTGATCCTTTACCAATTTGTAAAGGGTCTTATAGTATTTAAGAAAAAAATTTTAAACGTTTTACACCAATCAAAATTTTGTCAGTTTTTTTCATGTAATTTGTGTCATGAAAACAAGTTTTAATAATAATAAATTATATGGATAAGCCTTTATAGATCCCTTCCCCTCAGATTCTTCTCATTTGAGAACCACTGAAATTGGAGCAGGGAAGTGCTATCACAATAGCATGTATTAGGATTTACACTGTGGAAGTTAGATTTGGAGGAGGATGGACTGGTAGTAAGATTACCAATTAAGAGTCTCTTATAGTAGTCTGGACAGAAGATAGTAGGTGTCTGATATAGTACCATTTGGGATGGAAGGAAGAGGGCAGGTACATGTGAAAATATTTAGGTGGCAATCTTTTATTTGGACAGGCTCCACCTATTCCTCTAAAACTGAAGCCTGATTACTGGAGTGAAAAGCTACAGAAAGAAGCAGAAGCTTTTGCTTATTATCGCCGAACACACACTGCCAATGAGCGGCGCCGGCGTGGTGAAATGAGGGATCTCTTTGAGAAATTGAAGATCACATTGGGATTACTTCATTCTTCCAAGGTTTCCAAAAGTCTCATTCTCACTAGGGTAAGTGTTCTGTGTAAATGACAAATAAGAACTTGAGTAAGAGAATCTTCTAGAGGTACTATGAGAAAGAGAATCCGTTACCAAATGAGGGAGATTGAAATAGAGCTTGTATTTAACATTTGAATGTGGACCTAGTGAGTGCTCAATAAATCCCGTAGGGGGAAAATCCCGTTGAGTCAGAGTAGCTTTTCACTGGAAGTCAAATTCTTCACTGGCTGAGCTATCCTTCCTTCAAATAAAGTCAGAAACTCTGGTAAGCTCTGTTTAGCATAATCTCTTTACATTGGTATTCTCCATAGCACTTAGAAGAGTTTATCACAGTGAAAAGTGCAACATAAGTGATATTTTAACACACTTCTCAACAGTTGACAGTCATTTTAAAAGAAAACCTGAAATTTTCAAGCCAGCAGAAGTTTTAACTTTGCATGTAGAATATCTAAGATAATTTCATTTAAATTGCTTTTAAGTAGAAATTGGAGGAGTCCAAGGCAAGCATTCCTGTCCCTCCAGGGTAAAGTTATTTCAACCAGATTTTACTTAGACTAGGAGATGATTTTAAAGTTGGTTATTAAAATCTGAGCAGAGTAAAATGTTTTGTATCTCCTTGCAGTGTTGGGAACACCTGTTAATTACTCAGTGATGCATTTTGGAAATATTCATGTTCCTTAAGAGTATAAACCAGAAAACCTCCTACAGTTTAACAAAAAATAATTTCCCTAACTTCAAGAATTGTTTTAAATGGCATTATAAAGTTCTCTAAAATATCAGATAAAAATTTTTTCATTAAAGAAACTGTGTAGGCCTCACTCATTTTTAGGAAAGAGCGAATCGATTGACATGATGTTACTATTTCTATTCTAGGCGTTCAGTGAAATTCAGGGACTAACAGATCAGGCAGACAAGTTGATAGGACAGAAAAATCTGCTGACTCGAAAACGGAATATTTTGATACGGAAAGTATCATCTCTTTCAGGTAAGATATGTGAATGATCTCTGGTAAAGAGTATAACAACAGCTTTAGTGAGGAGAAATCCTCAGTAGACCTTTCAGATACTACTTAGTTTAAGGCTTGGTTCCCAGAGTTCACACCAGTTATCCTTTGACAGGGTGGGACATTTCTTCTGGATGATAATCACTCTTGGCTTCCATAGTTTTGGGGAATATAGTTAAGTCAACTGAATTTCAGTTGACTCTATTTCTCATTATTATTTGGGGTCATATAAAGAGTGACTATTTATTCCCTATCAACCTATAGGTAAGACAGAAGAAGTGGTCCTGAAGAAGCTAGAGTATATTTATGCAAAACAACAAGCACTAGAGGCACAAAAAAGAAAAAAGAAGATGGGATCAGATGAGTTTGATGTGTCTCCCAGGACTAGCAAACAGCAGGAAGGATCTTCTGCATCTTCTGTAGATCTTGGACAGATGTTTCTAAATAACAGGAAGGGGAAACCTTTGATTCTTTCCAGAAAAAGAGACCAGACCACAGGTAGGAGGGACGTTTTGCTTTCCTTAATGTAGATGAACATGTTTGTAATGGACTGAACGTCTTCTCTTGGCCACAATTTTAGTTTCAATTAAATGAATTAAAGATAGGTTTTATAAAATGTAGAACGTTAATTACATTAGATTTCAGTTTCTAGCTTTACACACACAAGCAAATCCTAAGAAGTTACCAGTCATGGTAACATACAAGACCTACTTCGATAGCAGTCTACAGTGATGCATTTTTCTTCCAGTGTTTCAGTGAGTATTTTTTTAAGCTGCCCTCTTTTCAGACTTTATACTTGAACTCTTGATTTCCCTGCAGATCTGCTCATGAGTTAAGGAAGTTTGGATCTAGCTGAGACAAAGAAATTGGAAATTTTAAAAAATTTTAATTTTGTTTAATTAGGCTCTATTTTCCATCCGATTGCCTATCAGTGAGTTGCTATTAAGGAACAAAGTAAATTGGTTTTAAGTTCTTGCTCTCTCCTATTTTGATTTTGGAAATGAGGCTATTTTGATTTTACATTCCTTGTTTATATCCTTAGAGAATGGTATATCCTTTTTTACTCTGGGTAGCCCAGTGTATGAATCAGGAAGTCTGATTTATTATATCAGTTAAGAAAGTAGTGATGGATACTAAAATATGAGTTCGTTTTTACATTGCAGAATCAAATCATGTTATTGCTAAGAAAGGATTTTGATGATCATTTATTCCAGTCACCTCATTTCACAGATGGAAAAACTGAAGTCTAGAAGCTTGAAGTAGTTCAGTAGAAGTGTATAGAAAAGGTGTTATAGAGCTGTAAAGGATAGAATTGTGTGTGCCTTCATCCTGATTCACCATCAAGACTATCAGAAGCATTCCACTGAAAAAGTGGTTCCATAGCTCTGTTCCTCAGCAGAAAGCAACTCTGTTCCTTAGGAGAATCAGTGGACACGTAACCATTACTCAGTAAAAAGTGGTCCAAAAAGTAAATTCCAAGTTGAGATTCCCTAACTAAATTTGAAATTTACTTCTTGCCTTTTAAATCAGAGTGTGGTTTTAGGGATGTTTCCTAGACTCTTAGGCTACTCTAGCTTTAGTGTATCTTTTATACTTAACTCATTTTTGATCTTCCTTACAGAAAATACCTCACCCTCTAACACTCCACACACCTCTGCCAACATTGTGATGACTCCACAAGGACAGTTGCTCACCTTAAAAGGTCCCCTATTCTCAGGACCAGTGGTAACTGTTTCTCCTGCTCTCTTAGAAGCAGATCTGAAGCCTCAGGTTGCCAGCAGTGCTGTGGCTCAATCAGGTATGTCTTCAGTGTTGTCTTCCATGGATACTAAAAAAGAGTTATCCCTGGTATCTGACAGTGACAGAGAAAGCCTTTGAATCTGTTTATTAATGTTAAAGAGCTATTGTATTTGCATTTGCCTTAGTAAGAGATACCCTCTTTTTAGAACGTATTCGGCTCAGTCTGTGGTATTTACTGGTCTTTTTGCCTGGGTTTGGGAACTATTTTGTGAGCTCTAGTTATTTCTAAGTAGGAAAAGAATTAAAAAGGTGAAAGTCAAAGGAAGACAAGGAGTTATTGTTTCAGTTTTTAGTGTTGATAACTGTTTGTCATTTTTGTGCTGTACTCAGAGATGGTGTACTCCTACATTACCAGCCTGATTCAGTTTGAGCACCACTCCCTTTGGAGGCTAAGTAGAGTTGAAAAGGAAGTCTTACTTTGATGACTTAGGTTCTAGGCACCTAAATTTATATTAAGGTAAAAGGGTAACCTTACCAATACAAATACTGCTAAAGCCAATCTGGAGGAGTCAGCCTTTCTCTTACAGCGCTGCCTCTAGGGCTTCATTTTTCCCTTAGAGTAGCAGTTAACTGGGTGAACAGAATCAAGTTGCATGTCTGCCTCAAGATAAAGAATTAACTTGGGCAACATTTCTATAAAATAATGAAAGGAAACTTTTATTAATGATGAAATATCAAAGAGTCTTTTGGTTAGATTTTGCCTGTTTTCTTATTAGGCTACGTCCATAATTTGAAGAACTACTATTTCCTTTCATCTTCTTGATAAAAGTAGACAGGTGAATTTTGTCTACAACTCCCTAAGGTGGTTATTGAGTATGAATAAAGAGAGACAGTCTTACCATTGTAGATCTAAATGCTTTTTTTTCCTCCTAGAAAATGACGACTTATTTATGATGCCGAGAATTGTTAATGTGACTTCACTGGCCACAGAAGGAGGTTTGGTAGAAATGGGTGGCAGCAAATATCCTCATGAACTTCCTGATGGTAAGCCACCTGACCACCTGCAAAACACTGTCAGGAATGAAGATAACTCCTTTGAAGATTCAGGGAGAATCTCTTCCAGAGGCAACCATAGAGATGGCAGAATGGCATTGGGTCCAACACAGGTTTTTCTGGCAAATAAAGACTCTGGTTTTCCACAAATAGTTGATGTTTCCAGTATGCAAGAAGCACAGGAGTTTTTACCCAAAAAGATTTCTGGTGATATGAGAGGAATTCAGTATAAATGGAAAGAGAGTGAATCAAGACGAGAGAGACTGAAGCCAAAGGAGTCTCCATTTCATAAATTAAAGATGAAAGATCTCAAAGACTCAAGCATAGAGATGGAACTGAGAAAAGTAGCATCAGCTATAGAGGAAGCAGCACTAGATCCCAACGAACTGCTAACTAACATGGAAGATGAGGATGATACTGATGAGACACTGACTTCTTTGCTCAATGAGATTGCCTTTCTTAATCAGCAACTAAATGATGATTCTGTTAGCCTGGCTGAACTGCCCAGTTCTATGGATGCAGAGTTTCCAGGGGATGCTCGGCGGGCTTTTATCAGTAAGCTGCCTCCTGGGAACAGAACAACTTTCCAGGTTGGCCACTTGGGAACTGATTTAAAAGAGTTGCCTGATGTACAAGGGGAGAGTGACTCTGTCAGTCCCCTCCTCTTGCACTTGGAAGACGATGACTTTTCTGAGAGTGAAAAACAACTTGCAGAACCAGCCTCTGAGCCAGATGTCCTTAAGATTGTTATTGACTCTGAGATAAAGGATCCCCTCCTTTCCCACAGGAAAGCCAATGATGGAGGGAAAAATACTTCTGGCATCCCTGCAGAGCCTGAAAGTGTGTCCTCACCCCCCATCCTACACATGAAGGCTGGCCTAGAGAATAGCAGCACAGATACTTTGTGGAGGCCTATGCCAAAGTTGGCACCTCTAGGTTTAAAAGTAGCTAATCCTTCCAGTGATGCAGATGGTCAGAGTCTCAAAGTGATGCCTTGTTTGGCACCTGTAGCTGCCAAAGTTGGGTCAGTTGGACACAAAATAAACTTAACAGGGAATGACCAGGAATGCCGGGAGAGCAAGGTGATGCCTACATTGGCACCTATTGTGGCCAAATTGGGCAACTCTGGGGCCTCACCAAGTTCTGCAGGGAAATGAACTTATTTGTCCTCAGGCAGAAGCCAGGCTGTGAGAGGAACCCTCCTTTCTCTGCAGGCATCTGTTTATTTGTGTCATGGAACAGTGATCCTTGACTTTGATGTGGTAGATAACGGTAGAGAAAGGGGGTAGGGTGCTGACCTCGGTATAAGAAATTACTACTATGAAATTCTGATCATGTTAAAATGTGTTACCTCACTTGTGGTGCTGGGTCTCCTCATCCTCTCTAAGAAGATGTGATCCATTACTGAACACGAGGTGCCCCTCTTACCCAAGGAATTCGTGACAAGACTCTAGGTCCATAGTGGTTCCTAGTTCTTCCCTCCCAGAGAAAAAGCTGCTTGAGACTTCGGAGTTGCTATGGACTGAATTGTAGTTGATAGCTGTTGTTTAAGTCGGAAATCCAAGGAATGTGATGCACTTGTGCAAAGGGATTCAGAAGAGAGAGTTTTTAGTTGGTGTTTCAAGAGGAGGGGGAGAGAGGATAGGTACCATGGAATACCAAAGTGAAGGACTTTGTGTCATTCAGTGAAATTTTCTCTTCTTTCATATCCCAAGTAGTTTTCATTCCTTCATCTTTTCAATCAGAATTATAAATCCAAGCCTTCTGGTAAAGTAGGAATGCTTTTAACTTTTATTACTAAGATAATTATTTTGAGATGTTTAAAAAAATACTAGTTCTCCCTTATTGTCTTTGGGTGTTGAAAAGACCATTTCACAGTACCAGGGATTTTTCTACCTGGAATATGTATTTTGGAGATAGGCATAGAGGGAGCCCTCCCCCTTTCACAAATCACGTCATTCAGGAGACAGCTAAAATGAAAAGCATTCCCTCCCCAGACCAGAGGACAGTGGCCAAAATAAGAAATTGTGGGGCTGGATATTTCCCGAATCAAACCAGCCTTCTGGTGCTTGAAGGTTTCATTCACTATTACCTGCACAGGATGTAAGGAAAAGTAAAGTCACAGTAGGCACTCTTTACCAGGGAAATAAGGCAGTATTTGAATCACAAGATATATTTTTTATTATCTGCTACCATGGATTCAATGATCTGTAGAGCTTTTTCACTCATTAGCTGTCAGGGTATGAAGGACTGATAGCCTGTAAAGATAAAGATATTTATATTTTTGTATAGTTGTTTTCATAGATTTCTCAAAGGCTGAAGATTTCAACCTAGAAGATGAGATTTGTATTGAGTATAGAAATGATGTTTCCTATCTAGTTTGTAAATAATCATGGTGCACTTGAGGGGTCTCTTGGAAACTCCTGGGGGTAAGAATCACTATTCTGAAAATGTATAGATTGGGGTTTAGCTGCTGCATTTTGCCTTTCTTAAATAATTATATTTTGGAATGTAACCCCTGTTCTGTCTTCATTGACAGGATTTGCTTGTGTTGTGAAACACTAACACAAGAGCTTCCAGTACCTGGGCTGTGCCTAGGTGATGCTATTTCTTCTACATCCCCTGCCTTCTTTATCCCAAATCCCACTCAGCATATCTTCAGACCCAGTTTGTGAGACCAACTTGGAATAATTCTAGTCGGTAAATTATTACTTCCGTGGTTGGTTCCCTTTCTAGTAACTCTGATAATCAACAGATTGAAAAATTTCCTCTGCAAATGGCAGTGGGATCAAATCCTTTGTTGGTTTTGCGCTACATGCCTTTCTAGACCTGCTCATCAGCATTCATCCTTCACTCCTCTAAAGGTTACTGAAGAAGCTTGAAGTAGGTAATGAGCGCCCCATAGCTTCTCATTATCCCTCTCACTCCTCTTTACCCAGCAGATTTCATTCAATGCCTTAGCCAAGGAGTCCAGCACCTGTCTCCCCTGCTAATAATTGTCCTTGGAGATGCTAATACTTTAATCCAGGTATAGCAGTTTCCCATTATTTCCTTGCTTGCCTCGTCCTCACGTTTCCTCCTGACTTCCCAAGGCTCTTGTTATGGCTTTTGAGGGTCAGCCAAGGAGCAGGCAAGTGAGTGAATAATCCTCAGGAAAAGGACCACCATTCTGCTTCTGAACACTGTTCTCTTTTTTAGAAGGAAAATAGACAAACAGTAATAGTCAGTTCTTGGTGGGAAGATATTTGACTGTTATGAGAGATGTACAAAGATGGAAATCAGAGATGATTACGGTTGTGGAAGGGAGGCTGCAGATGTCATTACAAATCCTCAAGATAATGGTATTTTCAAGACCTCTTAGAAGTAGGAAGTCATCAGGGCTAATTTGAGGAGGCCTCAGTCTTCAGAACAATCCTGCAGTCTTGACAGAAATCTAAAATCTCCAAAAAACTCCTACCTTTTAACCTTACCCCAGGAGAAACTGATCTTTGAAAATTATGTGTGATTATGAAAGATGTAGTTGAGTAAGAGGAGGTGAGGAATTGGGAGGGTAGTGAGCTCTCACCCTAACTCAATAAGAAGCATGATCTCAGTAGACCAATAATTCGCCTTTTTATACATCTGTAAATAAATGGAATGTTTTTAAGAATAAAATTATGTCAGATTTAGCTTTTTCTTTTATATATTAAATATATATCTTTCCTTTTCTGCTTTTGAAAAAATGACTATTTTTTTAGAAACCTAAGAACAGAAAAAGTTTGGCGAGTGGAAGGCAGAATGTATAAACTTGAAATAAATCAGTTATAATAAAGCAGGACTTGGTGTTGGGAGCTTTGTGCTGAGTTGGACTAGAGAATTCTAATGCCCTGAGACATATTTGAGAGAGGTGTCACTGAAGTAGTTTTATCATAGGAATTCCTTACTGTTATAAAAGTGTCCGACATGCCATTTGGGGAAAGTTTTGGGTGTTCTAATCCTTGTAGCATGTTTTACATGGGGACTTCAAAATTTTGTACAGCTTAATGGCAAGTGTTTGTCTCAAGAAGTCGTTCTACAATCAAGAAAGGCTAGCTTCATAGTACCAAGGTGTGCAAGGTAATATACCTGTTACCCTGGGGAATAACAGGACATTAAACACAGTTTTACAGGCTAAGGACAGTAGAAGTTCTCAAAGCAAGATACATGTTAGCCACTATCATGATTTACAAAAAAATTTTATTAAAGGAGTGCTTTACACATTGAACTACTCTTAGATCACTAACAGATCAAGTCCAGTTATATAAATTTCATATAAATTACTTTGTGTAATTTATAGTAAATGCAGGTTTTTTTCCCCCAGAATTATGGATGAAATACCTGACAGCAGGTCTTTCTATAATAAGTTTGAAAAGGTTTGAGCACAGAAGAAAGGGAGACAATCCATATATTTTGAAGGCACGGTTTAATAGTATAGTTTTTTTCCCCTAAGTATACTGGTTGAGATATTGAAATGGAATGGGTCAGGTGAATTGAGAGAGAAATGCACTTTGAAGACAGGTCTAAAAAATGGTGATAACCTTTTCCTCACTCCCAGAAGATTAGGGGGGAAAAAAACCAGTGCACAGAGTAGACAGCACATTTTGAGGTACTCTTATAGAGAATGATTGAGAACCAAGAATTAGAACACATTTCTTGCACAAAATTGTTGATTTTGAAGAAAGTGCTTATAAGGGCATCAGTGCTTCTTGTCATTGTATTATCTCGAATGAAATTTTACATGAACATGAATGGCTGGATGCATAAAAAATTAAAACTGAGGTGTACACACTGCCATTTGGAGGGAAAAAATGCATTTTTAAAATTAAGTTAGAGGGAAATGATATATATACAGCTTTTGAACTCTGAGGCATAATTGTAGTATATTAAATGTGACTGAACTAGTCTACAAAGATACGTAAGTGTTGAGTAATAGTGATGGAGGTGTGTGTGGAGAGTGAGAAGGCTAAACCATGGGATGAGTTGGGAATTTTGAGACAAATCTAAGCTCTACTAAATTCTTTTGTTGTAAACTCGGCTGTTAGATTTTGTTAAATAGGAAAGCAGTCTTAGAAGCATTGTTTTGAGATCCATCCTGTTTCCAACTGCAAGCATTGGTCTCAGCTGTCCCACAGTGCCTTGCATGTAAAGGTGCTCAATAAATATTTGAACTGATGAGTAAATGTTTAGCCTGTTAGTTTTCCAGGATCTTATAATTGCATCTATTTGCATCTTAAGCCTAGGGTGAATTTTAAAATCTGAAGAGCATAGTGCAAAATAAACAATTGTATACGTCTCTTCCTAGACATGTAGAATTTAGAGTCTGACAACCATGTATACATGTTTAGGACATAGACAAGGAGAAGAAAAAGTGCAGTAGCGTATGGATGGTGAAATAGTTATGTAAGGGTCAACTGCACTTTGGAGAGTGGGATGACAAATATTTAATTTGGTGAAAAGGGAATAACACTTCTGTTCATACTGGACCTAGGACTATTTTCTAAGGAATTAATTCGTGAATCAGGAGAACAGCATATAGCTTGTACCCTTATTAGCACTTCAAAGGCTGCATGGTACCTAGACACTAAGGCTGGACTAAATTGTGAAGAATTAAAAATAGGTGCTTTTGGCTTTAGACTGGGAATATCCAGATTCTGAGACACACGAAATCTCATTACACTGTTCTCAGTTGTTTTTCAGCTAGATCGTCTTAGACAGCAAAAGCAGGAGCTTGGATTTGCTTCTCCAACTTGAGCTTCAGATGAGAGTAATTTGGGGAACATTTTCTCTAAGGTAGCTTTGGACAGGAAATGACCAATGATACTTTGTAAACCCATTTACCAGGCCATGAGTGGTTAGGCAAGTGAGAAAAACACTGGTGGACGCAAAATGATCTGGAGAGAATTAAGGACAACTCATGGGTGGAGATGGCAGTTGCTGGGGAATGCAGCACCCAAGTAAGGACACCAGGTGGCACCATCTGTTAGCAGTTACACATTGCCTCGTACCTCCAACAGAGAGGTAAAATCACAGGCTAGCAAGGAGTTGAAGGAACCAACCCCCCATTACATACTGTTGTGGCTAATGACTCTTGCCTCCTTCCTCTAGATTTGGGAAATAAATGTGAAAATCTCATTTTATGTTTCGTTACATCTGCATGGTAGAAGGGAAGGAAGCTTCCTGCTTCTGGTAGGTATTGCCAGTTGGTCTTTTAGGAGGTTGCTTCCCTGATCTTTGTGTCAACATGTGAGCTTTATAGATCTCGTTTTTAATACGTGGCTACAATACACACAGGATCATACTTGATCTACAACTTGGCCAGTACAATACCCACCCACAGCGATGGGTTTAGGGGTCCTTTCCCTCTTGCTAACATATATCCGCCAGGGGTTCTAAGGCTCTGGATAGGGTGAGACAGATACACCAGTGTACTTTTTCTCTGGGACTCAAGTCTTGGCTTAGGCTAACCTTTTCATAAATTTCTTGAAATGGCAACAAGAGAGAAAGTCAGGCTTATAGAAAATAAACTCTCAGGCTGAGACATCTATGAAATATGAATATGCAAAGATACTTCTGTGTCCCACCCCCCAGCTAGAAAAACTAGGCCACTAAAACTAGTGCCACTAAGCTTGACGGTGACCTCGCTAAAGTAACAGTACTAGGGAAAAGGTTTCACGAGTAAATTTTAACACGAACGAGGAAAACATCTGGAGCAACAAGGCTCTGGTTAATTCTAGGTGAGAGAGCTTGGTGGGACATTGGCTAAAGCCTAAAGAAACCATGAAACATATATCCCATAGGCACATTCGCTTGTCTTGCCTATCCCCAACACACCTAAAGCGCCCTCCCCTTTCTTCCCTCATGGCCAATCAGGTTGCAGAGTTCAAAACACTTTAGCGATCCAAAGAGTTACTCAGGAGAGTAATTTCCGCGTAGGTCAAAGCGGTCGGGCAGGCGGTAAGCAGAAACTTCTCCAATCGCTTTAAATCCTAGCGTTTGGGGTCGATGGGAGCAGAGCCGTATGGCTGTACCTCAATCTTATAATTCTGAGTTGGGAGTTAGTTTCACCTCTGGTCCTTCGGGCTTATCAAATCCCAACTGTAGCACCCTGGGGGCGTGGTTACCGTCTTGTTGGGGCTCTGGGAAGTGCAGTTCTGTGGGGGACCAGTCCTGATAATACCATAAAAGGCTTGGTTCTCTCAATTCTGAAGCCATATTCTGTTGACCTTCCTCTAGGAGCGATACCCGCGATTCCGTTGTGCAGAATCCGTGGTTCTCGAGTCCCACGTCCTCTGCTTCCTAGGCCCTTCATTGGCCCCGCCCCCATAAACCTTACTCGTCCACTCTCGGAACGCCCTCCTGGCTGCAGACCGCACCCCCTCGCCTCGGCTCCGCCTACCCAGCCCGTAGCTTGGCCCAGGCGGTAGTTCGCGTTTTGAGCCGTTCGTGCCACCATAGCTGCTCCTACCGCTGCTGCCGCGGAGCGCAGAGCGCTGAGCGCGATGCCTGAGGGCGCTGTAAGCGGGGCGGCCCCCTCGCCCCGGGGCTGGTGAGGCCGGGCCCGAGCGGGGGCGCTGGCGAGTAGCAGGGGCTTCTGAGGGAGGTGAAAGAGAAGGGTCCAGGGCTCCTGTGGAGCACCAAGAGCGAGCTCCAGAGGGTCGGGGGTGGGGGAGGGAGGCTCCCGTGGCAGAACGCGTTGCCGGGCCACAGCGAGCCCCGCCGCGCCGAGTGTCCCCGTAGCCACCAGCACAGGTGTCCAGGCCCCCTGGGGGACTCCTTGGTGCCCTCTGCGGCCTCTTTTCTCGGGCACTGCAGTTGCCATGGGAACAGCGGGTCATTAACGGGGACCAGAACAGTCACAAGTCCTACTACGGCTCACCCCATCCCTCCAGTTAAACGCCTCTGGCAGGCGTGGGCCTGGCATTTCTTCGCGGCTCCGGCTTCCCTCCCCCCCCCCCCCCCCCCCCCCCCCCTTTTTCGTGGGTCTGCCCTTCAAACGTTGTAAGAAACCGCGCAGGACTTGAAGGCGGGGAGCAGGAGAGGGCAATACCTAGAGATAAGAGCTGCAGGCACGGCTAGGCAGAAGGTAAGGTGGCCTCTGCCATCTCAGGTCAGTGAGAGGGCATACTGGAAGGCCGTGTGGAGTGGGAAGGCAGTGCCACTGTTGAGACAAGTCCCAAGATTGGGCCAGGAACTGTCCCGGGGGCTCCTCATCATGACGGCTGTGGAAGGGTCGACCATTACCAGCCGGATCAAGAACCTGCTGCGGTCCCCATCCATCAAATTACGCAGGAGTAAGGCAGGAAACCGGCGAGAGGACCTCAGCTCTAAGGTGAGTCCTAGTGTTGGGAGCCCCCACTTTGCGACCCTCCCCTCCTCTGCTCCATGTTCCTCTTTCACCTTCCTCTTTCTTTGGAAAGAGGAGAACTAGAAGCTCCTGTTGGCTTTAAAGGATCAAGTGTGCCCATCTCTGCCCCTCAAGAAAGCATTGATTTAGTTTCAGATTAAAGGAAAAAGAGCACAGGGGTGGGCATGCTGAGATTCATCCGTGAAAAGAGAGAAATAGGAGGAAGGCACCTTGGGTTTAATTGTGGCCTCACTACAAACTAAGTCTGTGCTTGGGGAAGCCAGGTAATACGCTATGACTCAGTTTCCCTTCTTGGAAGAAGGTAGTGGGGCCAAATACCCTGTGAAGGGCTAAGCTGTGACTAATGTGACTACAAGTGTTACTGTCACAGCTAAGGTTATGTAAGACAGTAGTAGCAGAAAGAAAAATGCTGAAATACCTAGGCTGAGGAATTGGTTTGGTAAATGCTCTTGCCTGGGTCAAAACGAATTTCTCTCTTCAGGAGACCTAAATTGATTTAACCAAAGCTTCTTGGCTTCTTAGGAATGATAACATGCAAGGAGCCAGATATCTGAACGAAAAACAGTTCTGGTTTGCCCTTGAAGATTACTTACCTTATTCGCTATATGCTGGGCCCTGATGCAGAAGTACCTCGGAGGCCAAGTCCCTTTCCATCCCCTCACTTGTCCAGGTGTTGGTCTGAATGCCTTCTTCAACTTTGTTAAGCCCCATAGCTTCGAGAATGCAAAAGTAGACTGAATTTATTTAATCCCTGAGGGAATCTAGGGCTTTGTTCCCATAGGATCAGATTAGACTTTTGTGTCTTATTAGCAGCCTGTGAGCCCAGTAGCCTTGTGTGGTACAGGATTGCTACAGGGAGAGGCGTATTGAGACAGCAGCATTTTATTGCCTTGCCTGTATCACATAAAGCCAATGAGGAACGATTTAGAGTGCTAATGTGCAAGCTGGCAGGGTTCTGGGAGGGATTCATTCAGATCCCATACCCCTTAGCAGAACCTTGCTTGGATTTGGTCAGAAGGTGAAGAGCTTTCCTGTATATTTCAGCAGAGATGGTATTGAATAAAAATTGGCCACAAGATTCCACGACAGTGGAGATAGGGACCTTTCCAAGGGCTTTTATTAATCATTGTTCATATTCTCTAGAGGCAGGAGAATGAGCCTGAAACTGAGAAACTGTCTTAGATCTGCCTCTGTTTACTCATTTGCTGTGTTGGATCATTCTTAGTACTGCAAGCTCTCCTATTCCTGGCTAGGAACTTGGCAATGATCAGCACTGTTAGAGTAATCCTCTCATATCTTTGGTCTCTTTTTCTGACCAAGAATGGTATAGGTAGTAGAAATGTATGATGAGAGTTTAGTCTTCCGTGTCAATACTTATTGTAATTTTGATCTGGAATCCAGAAGTTACGGTCACCATTCTTTAAAACTTCCCATGTCATTCATCATTAATGCATTCAACAAAAATTTATTGCATGCCTATTATGTGTGGAATCAGTGATGAATAAAACATTATCCTTGCCATCAAAGAGCTTGTGGCTAGTCAGACATGTAGACAAATAATTACAACATGGTGTGGTAGGTGCTGTCCTACAGGTATGCATAAAGATGTTAGTGGCATCACAGGGGAGGGAACCTAAGTCAGCTTAGAGGAATTAGGAAAGACTTCATAGAGGAAGGGATGCTTGAACTGTTGAGTCCTGACGCAAGAGGAGAAGAGTAGAAGCTCTCCAGGAAAACAGTGAAAAAGAGCATCCCTGGCATCGCCATTAAACAGCCCTGTTTCAAATAGGAATTCATTGCTTCAGACTGCTTTAAATGGCTTTGTTTGTCCTTGAACTGTGAATGGAGGAAATACTTAGCTGAAGTTGAATGACCCTTGAATAGTCCAACAGAGCAGAGTGCTGGTGCATATCTTTAACACCCAAAAGTAGTAGCTGTCTTTGTTTGCCTAGGACCCTACAGATGCCTCACTCCCCACACTCCTTATTGCAGACTCTGCCTAAGACGATTCTAAAAGCCTGCCTGTGGTAACCCGTATAGGACCTGGTGTATAAGGCTTCATGAGCTGCTGTAATGTGTGGTAGCTGTGGGTAATCATGGTAACAGTCAGCGAGCTTGTGATTCATGGGTAACTAATTCTGAAATAAAATTCGAAAACCAAAAGACATGTGCCTTTTTTGTAGAGGCAAAGAAGGAAGTGACAGAGGGCCTTTACATGGCTCTCACCTCACATGGCCTGCTGCTTTGAATCATACTGTTCCTTCTATCTACAGTAGCCTTTTCACCAAATTCTCCACTTATTTTTAGATCCAGCTGTGTATTTTCTGGAGCCACAGGGCCTTCTCTGACTAGCCCCACTACCTGGGAACCAATCTCTAAGTGTTCTTTTATGTATGTCTTCGTTTCCTAAGGTCAGGGGTCATGTTCTTTATTTCCTTTACATCACACTTTGTAGAATAAGTGAATGAGAACAATTTAAAGATGTCAAATCTAGTAGGGATAAACTTGGAATTCCAGAAGAATGGGAAATGATCAGGAGGAGTTTGTGACCTCTTTAGAAGAGAAATCAAATTTAGGAATAGTAAAATGTTGAAGAAGAAGTAGAGATGCAGCCTGTTTAGGTGTGGAAGGCACAAGAGAGAAGGAGAAGTGCATATATGCAGAAAATAGTGCTCGTTAAAGGCTTTTTAATTCAGGAGAGACCTAGTTAAAAATATGGTTAAAAGCTGAAGTGAGAGCCAGTAGAGATGGGGATTTAAGTTATTAGAGAGAGAGTAGATTAGAGCTGAGATTTTTATGAAAGTTTCTCTAAGGGAGGGAAATCTCTGCAATGTAATAGAATTGGAAAAGAATAATTTGAGGTTTTATGCCAGATCTGCTGAGTCTTGATGAACGTAACTCAAAGTTATCAGTCATAAACACCCCTCCACTTCAAATCCTATGCAGTTGTCAGTTCTACCTCTCATCTCAGTTGAGGCTGTGTTTTCCTTAGGCAAATGTGTGTGCTCTTGGTAGCTAACCCTCCCCCTCTTTTCTTAAAGTTTCTGAAAGATTTTTATGTGGAGGGAGCTGGATTGTTTTTCTGTTTCAACAAAGGACAGAAATGGACTGAAGCCGAGCAGGCAAGATTTAAGTTAGGGATACAAAAGGATTGCCTGTGCTGGAGGGTTGTTAGATTTTGAAAAAGTAAGTGGGGGAGGTTTTGAAATTCTCCTCCTCCTTAATAGCCATTAATCCAATCTGGGTTATATATTATCCCTTCTGGAAACAATGGGCAAGTTGACTTGCAGCTTTCTTCTAGTTCTCAGTTTTTATGAATACAAGTCTAATTCATTCTTTCCTTTTCATTTTTTCCCAAAATTTTCTCGTTTGATTGTATGGTGCTGCTTTGAGCCTTTTAATATGTGTCTCTAAGAAGAGTTTGTGCGGGTGAGTTTCATGGAGGAGAAAAAACTGACAATAATCTAATCTCAGCTTTTGCTCAGTGTTTGAGCCCAGGTGTTACTATTGAGACTCTTTAATCTGTCTGTTTGGTGGTGGAAAACATACTCATTTTCAAAGCATTGTGTGGGTCGTTGGCTCTAGCTCTAGCTTGTTGGCTCTCAACTTGGAGGAGGGGTCAGGAGGGCAGTGAGACATCAGAATACGTGTGCAATATTTAAAAATACACATTCCTGGGCCCATCCTAGCTATATGGAATCAGAACCTCTGGGGGTAGAGTTTGGTAGTTGAATATATATTAAGTTCCACCAGAAGTCCACTGCGGGGTTGTGAACCCTTGACTTAGGTGCTAGGACCCTGAAATCTTTTGGCTTCGCACCCAAGTCCTCATTGAGGCTTCCTGAGAGTAAATAAAGCCAGCCCAGTAAGTGTACTCTTCTCCTTGAGTAGTTTTCATCTCCACTGTGTCTTCTAGACTCATGGCTCTGTAAACTGCTGTGTCCTGAGAGAATCTGAGAGAACTACCCTGTTGCAGGGTCAGATATGAGGAGCAAGTCATTGCCTTACTAAGAGAGTTTAACAGGAATTTCCTCTGGGGGCAGGTATAAGAAACTTTATGATAATATCCCTGAGTCCTGGCCAGTTTTTTGTGTCACCATTCCATTACCCCCTTCCCTTGGGACTCATAGAAACCAAGAGTTTTTAGTGTTTAATATGCACTCTCTGGGCTCCCTACCTAGGATAGATGACCAAGAGTAATGGCCCCTGTGGCCAACAGCCCTGCCCCTCACCTCCCTTTGTGAGTGAACTTGGGCGGGTTCTCATTGAGTTTTCTATCTCTGATGTATTCTTCAATTAAGGCTTGTGAAGTGTCTTGAGATCTTCAGAACAGGTGGTGTACAATGAAAGTGTGAGGTGTTTTCCTGGTTTTGTTCCTTTGATCTCCATTTCATTTCTCCTTCCGGTGCCTGCAGCTGCCCTCAGCCTTCAAAGTGATTCTCACTGGAGAGAGAGGATTCTTCTCTCCCCAGCCCAACACCTCTTCCTTTGCTGCCTAAAATAGCCCAGCCTAAGTTGTCTTGCAAAGCTGTCCCTCATCTACTTGGCCTCACTCATTTCAGAGTCCAACAGCCTTGCTGCTTTCCAAGTTTCTTTTCCCTCTCTCAGCTTGCAATTTAGGGCAAGTTTCCCCTGTTGGATCAGTTTGAGTCACTGTCTTATTTCTTGCCAGTATTTTGAATGTCTCTGGGACTATTGGTATTTCTCTGAGTTCATTTCTCTCTTCCATTTGTCACCTGTGTGTTTTCATTTCTTGACTAATGAAAAAACATTGGTAGAAGTGAGGCTTCAGCCTGACCTCTGTAATCTCTTCGTCAGCCCCCTCAGTCTAAAGTTGGGCTTGTGGCTGTTATCACTGTCTCTTTGTTTGGAAAACAGTCGAGGGCTTGAAATTTGGGACTATGTTTATTCAAACTAAGCTTCTCTGGGAACGTGGTCTGTCCCACTGTTGTTCACAGAGTATCTGTTGGTTTTACTTCATGTACAGACTGCAGTGTTGGTAAGAAAAAAAAAGCTACAGTGTTTTCAGTAGGATTTGTTATATTATACATCACATTACCACTACTACAAGCTAAGCCTTTCCTCTGGGTTCCATTGTTGAGTGCAGGACAAAGCCAGGTTTTCTGTCAGCTTCCTTTTACAGCAGTTCTCAGTAGAGGTGTGGAATGAGAGCTGCCCACCTGCTTGGAAGTTTACTGAATCAAATCCACATTGTGGGTTTTACCTTAACTTTTGTTATCTGTTAAAATTTAAAAAGAAAAAAAAAGGAGGGGAGGGCAAGAAATAAAGTGAATATGACAGACAGATTGGGCGGTGTGGATCTTTAGGGTTGGTATTTTTCTTTTTCTTTTTTTAGAGATTGGCACCTGAGCTAACAACTGTTGCCAATCTTTTTTTTTCTTTTTCTGATTTTTCTCCCCAATTCCCCCCAGTACATAGCTGTATATTTTAGTTGTGGGTCCTTCTAGTTGTGGCATGTGGGATGCCGCCTCAGCGTGGCCTGATGAGCAGCGCCATGTCCAGGCGCAGGACCCGAACCAGCAAAACCCTGGACCACCCAACAGGAGCACACAAACTTAACCACTCGGCCACAGGGCTGGCCCCATAGGGTTGGTGTTTCTGAGTGTTCAGATTTTCCAAATCTTGGTTTCCTTCCGCCAAACAGTTATATCAGCAAGTCCACAGCGCTTCTTACTTGGCCACAGCATTTTCCTTTGGTTTGAAGGACACTTACAGAAGAATGAGATCACAGTATGGATGTCTCCTCTTAGACTTCTAGGGAGTAAATTCCACCACCTCTCATTTTATCACAGAGAGTGTTTATAGTGCTTTTTTGTTGCTTCCCTAGTCTGTAAAACAGTCTTTTTTTTTTTTAATACTAGATGTTTAAGTTTATGCACCTTATCTCTGCCCCTAAAACTAGAATGAGGCTAAAGATGTTTTCCCTTCCCTGCTCCTTCATTCATAGTTGAGATTTAAATTTACTTGAAGATCTTGGAACAACACTTTGTGAAACCACATGGCTGATTTTTTTTCACTTTGTCAAATTCTCTTTTGGAGGAGTGCTGGAAGGGCGTTTCTTAGGTTCTCCTGGATTTGAACATTGCTTCTCATTCATGCTGAGCTCACTAGAACTTCTGACTTCCCATCATACCTCTCATCAGTCTTTGAGGTCTCTGTTCCTTTAGTGGTGCTTCTGGTCATTTCCCCATAAGTTCAGCTGACCCCATTAAAGATTCTGGCACTTAAAAAACAAAACAAAACCTTTAAAAAATTATGAAATAGACATAGAAAATTTCATGAAATATAATAATATCGTATTGTGAATAATTATAAAATGATTGCCCGTGTAACCATCACTCAAGTCAAGAAATAGAACACTGCCGAGGTGTTGGTATTTTCTGAAGGATGCAATGCTGATGGTGTCATCAAGGTGGGTGAGGGTGGACTTGAGGTTTTTGTCTTATGTAATTAAGATGATTTTATTTTTTAAAATTAAAATGCCCAAGGATTTGTTCTTTTACTTTTCAGGTTTCTTCTTTTCCCATCCATTACAGATTTGTGCCATTCACCATTTTGAGGCAGGATGCTTACTGAAACCACTCCTTTCCAGCCTTTGTTGTCAGTGCTGCCTGTCCTTATCTTACTCTCCAATAATAATACTAGAAATAATAATGTTTATAGGGGTAATAATGACTAACATTTATTGAGCTTTTGCTATGTACTGTGCTAAGCATTTTACATATATTATCTCATTCAAGTTTTACACTACCCCACTATAAATACTATTCCTGTTTTGTAGATAAGGAAACTGATTCTAAGAGAGGTCAGGTGAGTAGCTGGTGGTAGGCTCAGTAGGCAGCTGAGCTGGATTCAAACCTCAGCTATCTTAACTCCGAAACCCACACCTAATCTTTATTCTGTACTCCTTGCAGGGAGTCTTCACGTGCAAAACGTGACACTAAGCACAGAAGTATGCCTAGTATTGCTGTAGCCAAGAGTCGCATTTTGCATTCAGCTTGGAAAGTTGCAAGGGCAGTATCTGAAAAAATATGCTTTTCCCTCAGCATTCCCCATAAGAGTTCATTTAATGAATTTCTCAGACTGTTATTTTAGAGCCATCATTTAGTAACCCTTGTCCTTCTGCATCCTTGCTCCTCTTCCCATCCCCAACTCCAGATTTCCTGAACTGGTATCCCCACTTCTCTCCCTGTGGTACTGTTAGGAGCTATACAGCTTGTGTTTCTGTGGGTACGTGAATGTCAGCTTGACGGGGTGCAGCTGTGTGGTTCCAGATGACCATAAGCCACAGGCAGATGCTGCTTCTCTCTTGGGATTGGAGTGGGGTCGGGGAGTGAAGTGGAGACCCACAGATGCCGTGGTTGTTTTTGTATGTGGGTATCATGGGGCTTTAAGCTGTTCTGCTCTTAGTTGGCAGTAGATTGTGTAGCTCATATTCCTGACTGCTTGCTAGTGCTACCTACCCTACATCTCTTCCTCTTTGCCTCTGTACTCCACCTCTTTGTTATCTCTGTGGCTGTCCCTACCCACAATTGACCTCGTCTTTGAAGCCGTGGAGAGTCGCTGAGTTAAAATGCCTATTTTCTGTGGAAAAAAACTGGGTCTAAAATGTCCCATGCCAGGGCTGACCTGGATAATGACAGTTGGGGTTCAGTGAAGATGAAAATGAGCAAAAATGAGGTCATTTGCCCATGTGACTGTTTGGCTAGGTTGCTACAGGGTTGCTAAGTTCCTTGAGTAAGTGCCTTGGCTCATCTGATCTCAAATTTGTATTATTTTGGTTTTCTTCCTCAAATGGGCAACAGTGATGACATTATGGGTAAAAAGCATGGTTTTGGGTTTTTTTTCTGAGGAAGATTCTCCCTGGGCTTAAATCAGCTGCCAATCTTCCTTTTTTTTTATGTGAGCTGCTGCCATAGCATGGCCAATGACAGAGAAGTGGTGTGGGTCCATACTCAGGAAGTGGGCCCAGGCCGCAGGAGCAGAGCATCCCAAATTTAACCACTAGGGCACAGGGGCTAGCCCAAAGCATGGGATCTTAATGGATGCTTTCCTGCAGCTGCCCCAGTTAGTCCTGAGGAGAGGAAGCCCCAAGCCAGGTGGATCGGGTGGAGGGCACTCTACAGGCAGTCTGTGTTCATGGGGGCGGAGCTCAGAGCATGCTTAGAAGCCTTGACCCTTGCCGCCTCTCAGCTCCTGCCCTGGAGAAAAGCAAGCAGCTGCTTGTCAGGACTAAACATGCAACAGGCAAGCTCATTGGTCAGCTTCTGTTTGGGAAAGCACAGTATCTTTGCACATCGTGATTGTTTTCATATAACATCATAACCTGCTGCTGACTTTTCTAAATGTGTTCTTTCTCTTTAGATTGTGCTTGCTTCCCTGGGCTGCTCTGGTCTCTTGTGAGGCCCCTACAGAAGGTGTTGCAGAGGTTTTCCCTCAGAGCAAACCCAGAACTGCTAGTGAACAGGGCTTCTAAGAGTTAATGTGCAGATAGATTAGTTGGTGGGGCGAGAGGCAGCGTCTTCTTAAAATGCAGATTCAGATTCAGGCGCACCCTGGGACTCTCTATTTCTGCCAAGCTCCCAAGTGATGCCTAAGCTGCTCTTCCTTGGGCCATATTTTGAGAAGCCGGGCTATTTGTGTGTGTGTGTGTGTGTGTCTAGTGGGGGTGTTGGAGGGGTGGGACAGCTTCTTCATTTCTGAGGGAGCTGGCTTCTCATTTGTAAAATTGGAATACCGATGGCTTTTTCCCAGGGCTGTTGTGAGGATTAAATGAGATTTAATGAATGTGAAAGCACATTCTAAGGTCTAAATAAGTTTACAGCTATTGAGGGGTTGCTAATATTATCAAGACCCTTAGATTTCTAGAATACCCAGGAGTTTTTCTCTGATTTGCTCACAAGATTTTGTTCTTTCAAGTTTCCATTGTGAGAAGTCCTTTTTTGCCTGTTCAGCCTCTTCTGTTCCAACATTTAATCATCCTCCCTCTGCAGCTTTTTATTGTAACCTATCTTTAGTACCTTTTTCTTGCCAATATTCTAACTTATATAAACAATACTTTAACTGCTGACCAAAAGGAAGGCTTAGCAAATATTCTTTTTGATACTAACTACTGTGTAATTTATTTCAGGGCTATGGATATGATTTTTTGGAATTTAAAAAGTCAAACCAGTGAACCAGGGGTGGGGGAGAGTCCTAACTTACTGTATCTGATTAGAAATCACCAGAGTGGTGGGCATGCTTTTTAACAGCAATAGCTTCTCTAGAAATAGAAATAACTTTTTTCTTCTTTTTTGAGATAATTCATTTATATTGAGAAATAATTTGGGAAGAGAATTAGTCCTAGAGCTTCCTCTTAGAATAAGAATTTAAAGGCAGAGTGAAAACACATTAATTTTATAACCCATTGTTTTGAGTTTCTAATGTTGTGAAGAGAGTGAAATATTCTATTTAAATAATTTTTGCTTAGAGAAAATATACATGAAGATGTGGGGGAACAGTGCACTCCTACCCTTACACTGTTGGTGAAAGCATACATTGATCCAACCTTCTTAGGAGACAATTTGGTAATATCCATTAGAAGAATTTGTATATTCATATCTTTTAATCTAGCAGTTATAATTCTGGGATCTTATTCTATGCAAACATTCATGCCACATGAAGGTGTATATAACTGAATTTTTTTTTTTTGGTGTTATTCACAATAGTGAAATCTTTGAAGTAATCCAAGCAGCCATTAATAGAGGATTGGTGTACATACGGGAAATGAAATACCTTGTACTTGCTAAAAAGAATGAGATCAATCTGTATGTACTGAGGTGAAAGGTATACAAACTATATTAAGTGACAAAAAGCAAACTGTGTAACAGTTTTTTATGTTAATGATTATTTATATTTTTGTTAAAACATATATGTTAGTATATGCATAGAAAAAAGTGAGGCTATAAATACCAAACTGTTGTTAATAATGGTTACCTCAGGGAGGGATCGTAGATTATGGTGGACATTCACTATCTACATTTCTATATTTCTGTAATGTTGGAATTTTTTACATTGAGTCTGTATTATTTTTGTAAGTAGAAAAATACCAATAAAGATAAAAGTCTCTCCAATTTAAACATGTGTATTTCATATTTAAATCTAAAATGTTTAAATTTTAAAATCTGTATACCCATTTTGTTAAAGCAGTTATGCAGAAATGTTGAAAAATATATCTGGTATAATAAAATTTTTTTTTAGTAATTGGACATAAAAATATTTTCTCACAAAGTCATCATTAACTTGTTGAATTTGAGATAATTCGTTTCTAATCTCTTCAAAAATATTTCCTTGGTTAGCTTTGATAAATAAAAATTTTTTTTTTTTTTTTTTGAGAAAGAGCCCTGAGCTAACTGCTGCCAATCCTCCTCTTTTTGCTGAGGAAGCCTGGCCCTGAGCTCACATCCGTGCCCATCTTCCTCTGCTTTCTATTTGGGACGCCTACCTCAGCATGGCATGCCAAGCGGTGCCATGTCCGCACCCAGGATCTGAACCAGCGAACCCTGGGCCGCCGAAGTGGAACGTGCGCACTTAACCACTGCGCCACCGGGCGGGCCCCTAAAATATTTTTTGATACTTTCCAAAGAACATGTGCTTTCTGAGAAGGTTTTTTAGACAAGTAATATAGAGAAGCATAAAGAGAAAAGCAAGTCATCCAGAATAATTCAATCCCAACATCCAGAATAACTCTTCATAGCTACATCCATTTCTGGTTATAAAGGACAGGTAAAGTTCTTCTTAAACAGCACTATTGTCACTTTTGTAAAAAATGTTTTTTCTCTAATCTTTTTGGACTTACTCTGTAATTATAATTTAAGTCAAATTTGTGAAGAGCCGTGCCGTGCATGTATTTACTGAAGTCAGGGATAAGACTGTTTTATTTGCAATCATTTAAGGCACATGGATTATTCCATTGAGGCCTTCCCTAGTCTTTCTGGAAAAGCATCAAAATCCTTCTTCCTGCTCCAGCTTCTAGGGCTGGCTGTGATACGTAGAGAATTCTCTACGAGGTTAAAGAACTTACTAAGTAAGATGAACCAAAGGATATTCACAAATATTTTCAAAGTATTAAAAACAGATTCAACAAATATATGTTAAACACTGTACCCTCTGCTGTAAGCATTGAATTGTATGAGACACAGCCTCTGCCTTCTAGGAGATTATAGACTAGTAGGAGAAATAAGACAGATCCATAAAGAACTTCTGTACCAGGTACTCAGTAGCCCATGCCATGTGAATGATGCAAATTAAGTGCTGCGGTAAGAATCCCAAGGAGGGAGGAATCATTTCTGGCCAGGGTGATTACAGAAAGAATCATAGGGGATGTGATGGTCCTTAAAGGAAGGGTAGGATTTCATTATGGGGTGGTGGAAGAGAAGGACGTTCCAGGTAGAGGAAGAATGCAAACTAAAGCCCTGAAGCTCCTTTCTAGAATAATGAGTAATCCAGACTGACAAACACACATGATTCATATGGGTGAGTAGTAGGAAATAGAGGTGGGGACCCATTGAGAGACAGCTTTGGATGCTAGGCTAAGACATTTATAATTTATTTAGTTGGCAGTAAGGAGCCACTGAAAGTTGTTAAGCAGAGGAGGGACATGATCAAAGCTATGCTATGGGAAGATTATTCTGTGGGTTCTGGGAGGGGAGGACAGGGTCTACAGTAAGGAGATTCATGAGAAAACCATTGCTATATCCAGGAATGTGGTGGTGAAGGCCTAAACCAAAGTGTTGGCATTGGGAATGAAAAGAAATGAGCATTTTATAGAGATTAACATGTTGCCTAACCCTTCCTTCTTCCTAGGAGAGTGTCGTGGCACAAGTTGGCATGATTGCAGGGGCACCCAGAGCCCGCCCCACTCCTCTCTTTGTCCTAGAACACACATTCACTTTGCACACTTAGTCCAGACAAGGAACAGATAGTATCCTCTCTGCTTACAAAGTTTAGAAACCAAGAGATGAAGAAAACTCAGGCATGTAGAGTTGCTGAATGAGGAGGAATTAGATCCTTCTTGATGATCAGACTTTTAGCTCATAAAGCTTTGTTTGTGCTTCTGGTCTTGCTGCAGAGAGGAATAAAATTTTTCCCTTATTCTGGTTGCCTGAATTGAGACATCTCCTATCCTTGACTTTCTGATAACTGGAAGAGAAAGGGAGGGTGGAAGTGCATGCTCTGTACCAGGCTCTGTGTTGTTAAAGCTGCTGTGTGGACTTGGGTGGACGCTAATGTTGTATGATAATTGAGTCCTTTAGCTAGAAGCCCCTCATGCCGTCCCCTCCAGTCTGACGTCTGATGCTGTTTTTACCTCTTCTTCTACCTGCACACAAAATCAGATTCTCCTGCTTCTGACACTGTAATGTCAGTTGCCTTGGATACAGGTGTCAGCTGTCCATTTTGACTGTAGGTTATAGCGCCAGCTGGACATGGGCAAGCTCTGACCATGTGGGATACTCTGGCATTGGAAGACCCTTCATTCCTCTTTCTCTGCAATCATCTCAGTGAGGAGAGGTCAGAAGCCATTTTTTAGACCCATTTCAGCAACTGATAAGGCCTGCTAATCTTTTTAAAACACTACAGCTAGCAGGAGAAGACCCTGTTGTCCCTCTGCTTCATCTTGTGCCCTCTCTCTGCCTTCTACATTGGTTCTCAGACCTGTCCTTGATGCCTCTATGGAGGCACAGTGACTTCCCTGTGTGCTCTTTCAGAAACTGCCACATTCTGGTGGTTTGGGGAACTCTAGTTTCTGGAACCAAACAGGCCTAGGTCTAAATCCTGGTTTTTCCTCTCACTGCCTACCTGGCTCCTTGACACTAGTCCTTCATTAAGCTGTCAAGAGTATTAAATGAGATAATCTTGTAAAGTGCTTAGCACAGTTCTCAGGTCAAAGTACACATGTGAATCGTGGCTGTTATAGCTATAGACCCTCTCTCTGCACAAAACCCTTTGCACCCCATTGGTCTGGGTATTCTTGTATGAATACTTAGAATATTGTTTTCTCCTTAGTCCCAGGAGGGGCTGAAATTTGGAAATAAAAAGTCAAAATGCTTTAATTTAGTAGTTCCCTACCTGATTAATCTGTAGAACCAACTGGAGAGCTTTAATGTGCAGATTCTTGAACCCCACTCCTTATCTGTTGATTGAGAATCTTGTGGAGGCAGGGGATGGGGATAAGGTGGGGATTGCTATCTGAAAAAATCTTGTTAAGCTGTCTGAGTAATACTATCCATAGGCCAAGATCAGGCACCCTTGTTCTGTAGTCTCCAGGGGCTTATGGCTAGAGGAGCTCTAAGGTCACCTCCTCCCAAGCAGTGGCAGATTACCTTCCTTAGAAGCTGAGGCTATTTTAATCCCGGCACCGGAGAATTGGCTCAACTCCAACTAATTCTGAACTCTGAGGGGGCCTGGTTTTTCTGTCATACTGTAAGTTATTTGTTTCTGGGATCCTTCATAGTATAGACAGTAGAACTGTAAATCAGCCAGATGGGGTAGATACCAGGAGCAGAGTAGAGAGGCAAGGTCTGTTCTGCAGTCTTGGAGTGGCCATTGTGTCCCTTCCTGCCTCTGGGAAGATAGCACTTTGGACTCTGAAGGAGCAGGAGTGAGTGAGCTTGGGCATGATACCCGGCGCCACCTCCCCCTCCCCTGGCCAGTCACTGGGTCTCTGCCCAACTGGCTACGTCTCTGCACAAAGCCTGCTGGTCTTGGGCTTCCTCTGTGGCTTTTGCATAAGTGGCAATTCTCAGAATCTGGTGGAGACTCTGCTTTGTGAGATGAGAGTGTAGTGTGTGGGCAAGAGACAAGCATAGTTATTCTTAACCTGCAGGAAGGGAGGGAAGGGCGGAGAGCTCTCTGCTTGGGACAGGTCTGTGACATGCTTGTTTATGGAAATAGTAAGCCCATAGTTTGGCTGGAATGACTTATAACTCAGGTATTTATAACTTGTGTCGAGTGGGATTGAGAAGTGGAGAAAAGGAGAAGGGGGTAAGAAAGAAACTGGTGGCAACAAAACATGGCAACAAAAACAGAGATCAGCTTCCTCCCGGTTGCTGGGGTTTCTTTACCAGTTTGAGGTCAGCTGAGTCCTAGATGACCCTGGCCTTTTGTGGTTCTGCCCTCTTAGTTCTCTCTCTCAAGGGAGTAGCTGCTCCCTTGCCATTGCAGACTCCCTGTGGTGGCTCCTCACTCCAAGAAAGGAAGAGCAAATCTGAACCACTTAGGCCATGGGCTCAAGCAAGAACCCCTTCTCTAGCAGTGCCATTGTCTTGGCTCCACAGACTGGATCTTTCATTGGCTGGTGCCTCTTTAGCTTGTGGACTGATTAGATCTAGGGACGAGAGAGAGAGAGATACCAGAAAAGCTTAGAAGGCACTGCCCACAGTTCCTGGGATCATGTGTTTAGGGATCTGGGACTGCTGGGGACCCTGTGCTGTGCCACCTATGTCACAGATGGCTGTGGACTATGGAGATTCCTTTTCTTGACTCCTTCACTTCTTTTTTGGCACTTCATTGACTACCTCTCCCTTATGGAAACTGCCTCCTTCACTGGCGTCCTGGCTCTCCTCTTCCCTTTCTAATTGCCTGCCACCTCATCTTCTCCGTACTCTAAAAATAGGTATTCCTCAAGGTTCTGTCCTCAGCCTCTCTCTCTCCCTTCCCTCTGTCTTCTCCTGTCTCATTGTACTTTCAATGGTGGTTTTCACCTCCATGTAAATAATTCTCAAATATCTATTTCTAGTCCTGACCTCTCTGCCAAGTATCAATTCCAGGTTTATGTTGCTAAATTGAATGTTCTGTGGTTCCTATTAAATATTCTTGGAGTGCATTAGGTTCATCTTATCTAAAACAGACATCGTCGGCTCCCATCCTTCTTCCTTTGTCCAGATGCAGGTCCTCTTTCTGATCACGGCACCATTTCTTTTCACGGCACCACCTTGTTTCCTATCTCTGAGGTTCAAAATGTGTCTTCTGTCTTTTTCCTTCAGAGTTTTACGGTGCCCAGTCTTGCCAATTCTATTTGCTTTGTTACTTTTGAATCCATCATTTCTTTTCTCCTCCCACTATCTTCATGCTGGTCTAGATCCTCATTACTTCTCGCCTGGACTATTCTAATAGCCTCCTAGTTGGGCTCCCTGCCTGTGTTGTATGTCTTATAGACATCATCACCAAAACATAGCTTTGGTTGTGTCCCTGGCCCAAAACCCTTCCGTGGCTTCCCAGAACCTACAGATGACTCCCCTTGGTTTGGCGTTCAAGGCCCTTCCTCGTCTGGTTGCAGTCTACCTCTCCTGACTTACTCTCCTACACAATCTTTGCTTTTACCATTGTTTACCTGCTGTTTCCTTCTGCCAAACTTTTTGTTCATGCAGCTTCTTCTACTGAGAATTCCTTCTTTCTGTATTTCCACCATCAAAATCCTATCCTTGCTACAAGGCCCAGGCCAAATACCATCTCACTCCCAGGAAAGCTTTGTTGTTTCGCTTTCTTGATCCTTTTCAGAAATCATCTCTCTTCCTCTTCTGGAGCACTTTATATCTTTCTTATGACCCTCATCACATGTGGGATTGCTTTGTAGTATATCATTTATCTTCCTTGATGGATTTTGAGGGTAGAAGGTAAAGTCTGTGTATTCTTCATCTTAGGGTCCCACATAGCATACCAGTGGCTCTCAAGCTTTTTTGAGAACCACTCATATTAACAAACACCTTTTACATTGTGACCAGTACGCACACACACACCCTTGAAACAAAAGTTTCATGATCAATATTTCCCCTTACTACATGCCATGAGATTTTTGTTCTGTTCTATTTCTTCATTTCCCACTAAATAGATTTCAGGTCCTGTTAATATGCTGCAATCTGCATGTTGCAAAATACTGTTCTGTCTAGTATGAATGAGTAGTCCTGTCTATTGCCTCTGAGCCACCTGTTTTTTCCATCTACTTTAATGAGAGCCAGAAGAGCACTTAAACAGTTGACTTTATTCTTTCCTTCTCTCTTGGGAATAGGCTATTATGAAGTTATCCCTTTATTTCATTACAGTGAGGGATGATTTTCCTTCTTTCTTTCTCTCAAGAGGTTACAGTACTGCCCTGCCTAGTGCATATTAGGAGTGGTGGGTATTCAGTATATCTGTAGTAATTCTGCCCTCCTGCAGCCTTGTTTCTGGGGAAAGATGACACCCTCTTTCAGGTTGGTGTAAGCTTTCCTCCATCTCAACACTCTCCACCTGCCAAAGCAAAGGCTAGGTCACAACTTGAGTATACTGCCTGCTTCTAGGCTGAGTTTCGGATGTGGAGGAGATCACTAGAGTACAAAGTGGGTGCTCTCTTCTTAGTTCTGAGTTTTCACTTGTGCGTGAAGCAATGTTCGTAGAACTGTGGATGTATCAGAGCACCAGCTTCCTGTAGCAATTGTGCCCCAAGCCACTGGCCATAATCAGTTACCTGGACTGATGTGTGTTTTGGGCTGTGTTTCTTTGGCATTTGGGCCATGAGGGTTTGGAGCTGAAGTTCCTGTCAGAACGTTGGGCCCCATCCCAGACTTTGAGGACTATTTTCTCAGAGGGCCTCTTCCCTTCCTCAGTTTCCTCAAATGATGTTTGAGGCCAGAACTCCCACACTAGTGGGCTTGTTTCCTTGTGTGGAAAGATGCTGTAGTATTCAAGAGGGGCTAGGTCATTGGTTTTCAAAGTGTGGTATGAGAACCTTTGGGGTCCCCAAAACCTTGTTAGGAGATCTATGAGATCCCCCTTTTCCAATTACATATCCAAATGAGGCTAGATTTTCTTCATCTTCAATGAGAATAATGTATCACAACAGATTGAATGCAGATGTAGATATGGCAATCCAGCTGTTTTCTATTAAGCCAGACATTAAACAGATTTGCAAAAATGTTAAACAATGCCACTCTGCTCACTAAAATTTTTTTTGTTTTGGAAAATAGAGTTATTTTTAATAAAAGTGTTATGTTAACGTGTAATGGGTTTATTGTTATTTTTAATGAATTAATGAATATATTTAAATATTCCCATTGTAATTTCTAACATAGTAAATATTGATAGATGTAACTTGCATCAATAAAAGCTCTTTGGAGTCCTTGATGATTTCTAAGAGTGTAAAGAAACCAGAGTGTGAGAGATCAAAAAGTGTGAAAATCCCTGGGCTAGGTCATGCTGTGCTAACCAATCACCTCAAAGTCTCCCTGACTTAACAGACAGTTTCTTTATATTCAGTGCGGGTCAGCAGAGGGCTCTGTGCATCAGGTACACAGGGACCCAGGCCGAGGGGCCTGGCTCGTCACCTGCTGCCCTGCTTGCAGTCAGGAGAAGGAGTATGCACAGTGCTTCGTGAAAGCTTCTGCTGGAAGTGGCATGTCAGAGCATTGTAACAATGTGCAGCCTCATAAGCACTTAGTGAGAAACCTAAATCAAATAAAAACACGTGTTCTTGAGTTCTTTGTACCCTTTTGCCCCAGCATTGCTGGGTTAGTAAGTGTCAGTGAAACGGCTTGAGGATAAAGAGAGAAGTCAGGGTTGTGAATTATAGAAGGATGTTACTCATGAGATACTGAGCCCCACACCACATCCTGGACCGTATCTTTTCTCTCTTTTTAGCATTTACTGTGCAGTATTTAAGACATACAATAAAGACATATGGAATAATAGCATGAACAATTGTGTGCCCAACATCAGCTTAGGAAACAAAATGTTACCTGTACCATTAAGCTCTGTTTGTGCTTGTCCTGTACTGGCCTGAAATACCCCAGTTTTCCTGAGCTTCTCATGTCTTATCTTTCACTGTTCCTGAAGGCTCTGCCATGCATTCATTTAGTCATCAAATATTTATCAAGCGCCCATTGTGTGCCAGGCACTGTTTAAAGCACTAGGGATCCATCAGTGAGGGGTAGCAACTCTGGTCTTGCTGTCAGGAGCTCATATTCTGATGGAGAAGACAGGGTAAGTATGTGGATAGAGATGTAATTAATGTTGAGTCACTACCTGATTCTAAGTGCTATCAAGAAAAATAAAGCAGAGTAAGTTGAGTATAAAGTGACAGCAGTAAAGCTTGGTCTAGAAAGCCTTCTCTGAGGAGAAAAGTTCTGAGCAAAGATCTGAGTGAATTAGCCATGGGAATAGCTGAGGGAAGAGCATTTTAATCGAAGGAATAGCATATGCAAAGGATCTAGGCTAGAATCTGCTTGAGGTGCTTAAGGCAGCCAGGGTGGTTGAGGTGGAGTAAAGGAGGGGAAGAGTGTAGGAAATGAGGTCAGAGAGGTAGCCAAAGGCCAGATGATTTAGGGCCTTGTAAACCAGGGTAAAGTATTTGGATTTGAACTTAAGGATGGGAATCCATGGGAGGCTTTTGAGCAGAGTAGTGACATGATCTCATGTATATTTTAAAAGAATCACTGTGGCCTGCCATGTTGAGGAAAAGACTATAGGGGGCGAGGACTGAAGCAGAGCGAACACATGAGAGTTACACCCGTAGTGCTAGTGAGGGATAATAGTGGCTTCAACTGTCAAGTGCTGTGTTGGTAAATGTTTAGTCTCTCTGAGGGGAAGACAGGGGCCCTGAATTGTAGCATTTCTGATTTCCATGGTGTCCATACTCCCACCATGTTAATTTCAAGCTACCAATGTGCTGTTACTGAATGTGGAGATGGGGAAAGATGTGCACAGTCAGCTCTCATGAGCCGCCTCCAGCACACCACCGCGTGAACTTGGGTGCACTTAGACTGTGGTGTGTTTGCAGGGGTGTCCAGGTTAGCCTGCATTTTCTAGGGTTGATGGAAGCTGTAACAGCTTTTTGTAAAGAGAAGCTATGAAGAAGGTTTTGAGAGGAAGAGAGTCAGTCTGTAAAGTCCGTCGTGCTGGAGCCTTGCAAAATGAGCCTGGATGTTGGAGACCTTGCAGGAGCTCTGGACTCTCAAGATCCTTTGAAAGTGGAGCTCAGCCCAAAACCTCCCTGCAAACAGGAAGCTGGTTTGAGTTAGAACATAAAATAAAAACCAGCTGATGCCCCTGAATGTTTTTTCCCTGCTCCTCCCCCTCCACAGCGCCAAAGGAAACTGCCTTTTTCCCCTTGGATAGTTGCTCAGAAAGCCAGAAAAAGCCCAAACCCATAAATCCTTTGAAAATAAGCCAAGTTTTGAGCCCAGGCAAACTCCTGCCCCTGGGGTTTCCTAGCCCGGATGTCTGTTCCACTGCTGAGAGTCCTGGGAGGAAAGTGACTAAGGAACACAAAGGTGCTAGAGATCAGAGCCTGGAACCCAGGCCCGGTGGAAAAAGGTGGTCTGTAGCAGGGCTTCTCAAGCTGGAGCTGCCAGCCCATTTGTAGGTCATGAAATCAATAAAGTGGGCCAAGACCAGAATTATTTTTTAATGAAATAGAATATAATAGGAAATAAAGTATATCTGCAATAAGAGTAAGTATTGTTTTGTGAAACTTTATTTCAGTTTTATGCACATACACATACATGCATGTGTACTGGGTCATGATATAAAAGAGACATAAAATGTGTCTCTTACTGTGGGTTGTGGTCAGAAACGTTTGATAAACACTGATCTTTAGGGTCTGAGTAAGTCCAGTCTCCTTGCTTTAGATTGCTGTTGAAAAGTCCAAGCTAGTTTCAGAATTAATTCTCACTGGAACTGGATCATCTACCCACAAAACACCTACCCAAATTCTTGTCAGAGGGAAGGGAAGCTGAGAACTAACAGATTGGTGTGACTTCTTGGGACCAAAGCTGAAGTAAAGGGAGGGATTGATGTAAATTTGAATCCAAAGAATTTGCCTGAAATCAGATTAGGTTGAAGAGAATAGGAGTTGAGCGGGCTTTTAGCTCACTGCACTTGATTTTGTAACCTTTCCCATCTATGTGGGTAAAGCTGACCTCAGGCTCTTCTCTCTCTCTTCTCTGCTGTAGGCAGTTGGTGTGGTAGGAATGTTCCTGAATACCCCTCCCCCTGGGATGGCCAGAGGCACAGTGCCAGGAGAGGGAGTGGTGCCCTGAGCTAAGTATCCCCTGGACTTCCCCAGGGTTATTTTGTACTCTCCAGTCAGTGCCTGATGCTCAGGCCTTTTAGAAAAGTGACTGAGTGCCAAGGGTGCATTAAACTGAGAAAAAGTGTGGGTGAACTCTCAAGGATGTGTAGAGTAGGCTCATGTTTAGTTTATCCCACATTAGGTTTAGTGCCTCAGGTAGGCCCAAGGGCAACTGGCAAGTTTGGTGCTTGCCAGGTGGCCATGGGTTGCTATGGTGCCCTAGAACTAATAGTCTTTGGCCACCACAGGGCATTTCTTTCCAGCCTAATTCAAATGGTCTTTGGAGATAAGAATTTAAACAGGCCCTCTAGGAGCACTTTGAGTTCTCTGGTTGGGAGAGATCCTAAAATTACCCTAATTGATTCTGGGCTTCCTCTCTCTAGAAACTGGCCTGGACTAGGAGTAGCTCACCCTGCCGTGGATATAAACACCCCTGAAGTGTTTCTGGTTTATGTCACCCTCCTAGGGCCTCTGAAACTCTCTTAGCAGAGAACAGGCTAGCCTGTTTACGTCGCCATTCTGCATTCAGAAGCCCCTCTCTCTGAGCCAGTGAAGACCAAGAACATCCCTGAGGAGGGCCACTGCAGGGAGTCCAGACAGTACTGGAGGAGACTGGACCTGGAGTGACAAGCAAGACGTTCTGTAGCAGAGAGTGAGGTGGAGTGATAAGCAAGAGGTTACAGGGCGGTCTGAATCTCACATGGGATCATGTAGCAGAAAGACCAGTAAACAAATTTGAGGTTAGTCCAGTGTGCGCCTCAGGGCTGCAGACAGCGCAGGGTAACGATAGTGATGATGAGAGGGATGGTGAGTGTCTCTTGTGGCTGTGTCCTCTCATAATCTCTGAGCACTTCACACATGTTTCTCTTTCATCTCTGTGGGAGTTGTGGCTTAATAATAATAATTAGAGTACTCTGAGCATCTGTGCTTTGCAAAACACAGCATTAAGCCATGTTTCTGCCTCCTAGGCTCGTAGTCTGTATGAACTGGCAGACATTTTGGGGGGTGGAATCCTCTGATGCAGGGGGAGAACGTGATGGAATGCAAACATCAGGGATATTATGAATCACCTAAATGATACCTAACATTCTTCTGGCTCTTAGTAGATCAGAGTGGCCTTATCTTTCATGCCTGTGAAGGCATGAAGATCAGTAACCTCCCCTGAGTCTCATAGACCCAAGAGGCCAGGCTGGGGACCCAAGGCTTTCTCTTGGAAACAGAGCCTTCCTGGGTTGGGGGAGTGCTTGTTCCTCTGTGGCCATGAGCTGAGCTTTAACCACTTCATTTTCTTTCGCATGGTCCCAGAAGGTTGAGTTAAAAGCTGGCTATGCACACTGGCTTTTCCCTGTGTGATCCAGGGGCCTGGGGCCAGAACAGAACCTAGACAAGTCAGTAGCGCCACTCTCCTAAGACAGAGTCATCAGGAAAGCAGTCAGCCCTGCTGGATGGTCCCAGGTACCTTCAGCACCTCCTTCCCAACCCTACTCTGTCCATAACATGTCATTTCTCTGTCTTGCTCTAACAGGTGACCTTGGAGAAGGTGCTTGGAATAACAGTGTCTGGAGGCAGCGGACTTGCCTGTGACCCCCGATCAGGTTTAGTTGCCTACCCAGCTGGGTAAGTGCCTTGGAAGAGGTCTTACTGCATGGGAGTGTATAGCCATGCTAAACCAATTGGGGTGGGCAGGAGTTTTCTGGTATCTTCTTGGAGATATATCCAGGTTAATAATGTTTTGGTGCCATTTTTTAAAGGAGATATAGGGCCAGGTAAAGGCTCTTTGTTGGATGTTGTTCTTGTTGCCATCCTGTCCTGCTTTTTGGCCATCCACTCACACTCAGAGAGTCACACTTTATATTATACATAGCTCCCAACACCATCTTCAGTATCTAATTTCTAGTCATTTTTAAAAATAGCTTTATTGAGATGTAATTCACATATCACACAATTCACCCATTTAAAATGTACTGTTCAGTGGTTTTTAGTATATCCACAGAGTTGTACAACCATTACCACAATCAAATTTAGAACATTTTCATAATGCCAAAAAAGAAACCCCATACCCATTAGCAGTCATTCTCCATTTCTCCACAAGACCCCTAGACCTAAGCAACCGCTGATCTATTTTGTGTCTCTATAGATTTGCCTCTTCTGGACATTTTCTATAAATGGAATCGTACAACACTTGGCCTTTTGTGACTGACTTTTTTCACTTAGCATAATGTTTTCAAGGTTCATACATGTTGTAGTAGGTATCAGTACTTCATTCCTTTTTATGGCTAAGTAACATTCTGTTGTATGGATCTACCACATTTTACCTATTCATCAGTTGATGGGCATTTGGGTTGTTTTCACTTTTTGGTTATTATGAAAAATGCTGCTCTGAACATTTGTCTACTCTAGTTACTTTGAGAGATGTCAGTGCTTTAGAAGAAAGGTAGGTTCTGGGGCTGGTGTTCTTTCTCTTGCTACTTTTTCACTCCCCTGCTCCTACAGATGGGAAAACCCCAACCATAGTATTTTTAGGCTTTTGCAGAAGTGCTTCTTTTGGAATCTTAGGGTTCCGTCTGCTTCTGGTTCTCTCCATCAACCTCTATTCCTTGCTCCTGGGCACAGGAACAGGAAAATGGAAGGCCACTGCTCCACCCCTCTTCCCCCACCATCAACTTGGGAATGCTGAGTTCCCCAGTGTGATTTCCACAGCAACTTTTGTAGACGGTTTTTGTACCAGATATGTGACTCTCTTAGTTTTATCATCCTGTTAAAAAAGCTGCGTTTGTCACGAATTTATTCTGTGCCAGGCACTTTGTTAAGCACTTTACAGGAATTATTTTATTTAATACTCAGAGCAACCCTGTGAGGTTGGTACTGTTATCATCCCATATTTTAGAGGAGGAAACTAAGATTCGGAGAGGGTAAGCAGATGGCTCAAGGTCACACTGCTAATGAGTGTCTATATTGGGATGCCTATCCAAGTAGTCTGACTGCAGAGCTCCTACTCCTAAAATTGGGAAGGGAGGTGGGGGAGACTAGACTTTCTGCTGTTTTTTTTTTTTTGAGGAAGATTAGCCCTGAGCTAACATCTGTGCCCATCTTCCTCTACTTTATATGTGGGACACCTGCCACAGCATGGCTTGACAAGTGGGGCATAGGTCCACACCCTCCGAACCGGTGAACCCTGGGCCGCCAAAGTGGAACCTGCGAACTTAATTGCTGTGCCGCTGGGCTGGCCCCTCTGCTTATTTTCAAAAGCTGCTTTTCCCCTCAGCTGTCTACCTGCAATTCGAATGAGAAGAGCTCAATTTATGGGCATCTCAGTCTATGTCAGGGAGACTTTTGCCCCTGGGTTCCTGAATCAGTGTCTCTCCTGAGCGGCCCTCTGGCGTTTGATGTCTGTGGTGGGGGCGCTGTGGGAGCTGCACTGGCTTTACTCTACAGAGGCTGAGGTGGCCTCCTGCTCCTGCAGACCCAAGCTGATGAATGACCTCTGTTGCCGGCTACCCTGTGCAGCCTGCCTCGGGGGAATTCCACTAGATCTTGCCTCTGCCTGGGAAAGCCAGGTTTCTTCTTGTTGGAGGTGGGGCTGTGGTTGAATGTGGGACGGGCAGGAAAGGCCTGGACTGCTTCTCCGAGCTTGCTGAGCCCTATGTCCCTGCCCTGGGGAGTGTGGAGCTCTGCTCCCCGTGCCCCCCCAGGCCTGGCGCCTTTAAGGGTGTATGCTTCTGTTTATGGGCAGGTCCTAGTCTGGTGCGTGTGCCTGGGAGGCCTTATCCTTCCAGGTGGTGTATGGAAGCTTCCCTGATGTGACCTCTAGTAGGTTTCCTTTGCGTGCTTGGCTTGGGCCAGCCCTGGGCAGTGCCCCGATCTACTCCCTGGCTTTTGATTTCCGAGAACTTCAAGCTCTCTATGCCAATGGCCCCTTTCTGGGTGTTTTAGTTTTGCTCTGTCTTAGAGCTCCGTGATGTGCCTCTGGGGTGTCTGGAGGCCACCAAAGTTTGTGTGAGCCGAGTGGGCTCTTTCCCTCCCTGCCTCTCTTCCTTCTCTTTCTGTCTGGTGATCCTAACCCCACTCTCCTCCCCCACTCTCTTGTTCCTACTGAGCTTGTTGCTCTAGGAGCAGCTCAGGTATCCTAGAAACAAGAAGAGAAACAAAGCTCAGAAAATTCTCCCAGAGGCCTAGAGGCAAATATCAAACCAAAACAAAGTTTTCTGAGAGGAAATGAAACAGCTCAGGGAGGGTGGCGTGGAGGGAGATGTGTGTCAGGCAGAGGTGGGTTGAAGTCTCTGGGCAGAGACCCTTCAGTTTTAGTGGCTCTTGCATCACTTCTTCAGAGTTTTCCCCACGGGAAGCCCACCCCTAACCTGTCACACTTTAAGCCCCCCTGCTCTAGGAGGCCAGGCTGGTCCCAGATAGATAGCCTCTTTGAGGGACTTAGTTTAGTTGAATACCCACAACTGACTTGGGACCCTTTTCTAGCTGGCTTCGTAGAGCGTTCAGGTGCTGCAGAGCCCAGCACAGCCCCTATTGCCACTGTGGAGGCAGTCAGTTCTGAGAATGAGTTTCTCTAGACCCCCAGTGCCAGAGCACAGGGCCTGGCCTCAGTGAATGCTCTGGGCAGAGCAGCTACTAGAGTGGGAAGTGTCCTAGAAAGGTGATCACCCTATCCAGCAGCCAAGAGGAGACCTCTTGGTTGCTTTAAGTAGCGAGAGGAAGAGGAACCCAGCTCTTCTGAGAAGACACTCCATTTACTCAGCCCATATTGGAGTTTATGCTGAGACCCCAGCTCCAAAGCATTGGACTGAGTGTGAAGCCACAGAATCTCCTGAACTGTGTTCAGCTTCTTCTGAGCTGAAGGAAAACAGAGCTGTGTTCTTACTCTCTGTGGCAAGCCCTGTGTGGGGGTTTGCCAGGGAGTGTGTGGGGCAGTGGAGAGACTGGTGGACCAGGGAGAAGAGAATGCTTGAACTTGGTGCCCTGATGGATGTGAAGCATATACAGGGGCGCTCTCAAGCATCGATCCCCTCAGTGCCTTTTCTCCTGGTTTCCCTGAAGGTCTCACACCTGAAACTGGGGGCTCTTAGTTCTTCCCAGAACAGTCCATTCATAGATACATGCATTCACTTGTTCAACATATACTTGCTGAAAACCTGCTCTGGGCCAGGCACTGTTCCAGGCACAGGATGCACACCAGTGAATAAGACAGACAGGTCACTGCTTTTGAAGGGCAAACAGACAATAAGCATGTAAGTAAATAAGTGAGTGAGATAATATCAGAGAATGGTGAGTGTTCTGAAGAAAATAAACCTGGGTGATGGAAGGGAGAGTAAGTGAATAACTGGGAGAGGGGTAGGGGTCAGGTGACTTTTAGATTGGGTGGTCAGGTCTCAGTGGGAGGTCACATTTGAGCTGATGTCTGAATGACAAAGAGGAATCAACGTGTGAAGATCTGACACCAAAGTGTTACAGGTGGAGCAAACCTCGAGTGCAAAGGTCCCAAGGAAAGGAGGAATCAATTCACTTGTTTGAGGAGCTAAACAGCGGCCATGGTGGCTAGGCCATGGTGAGTGAGAGGAAGCTGGCTCAGACACTGCCATTTTGATCTGCCTGTAAGTCTTGTGGCTCACAGAGATCCACCTCTTGTCCTGGCAGGGAGTAGGTTTAGTGTCCTGTGGGCAGAGAGAAGCGTACTGGTAGCTCTGCTCCGGTGACCATGTTATTCATTGGGTTATTACCACCAGGTCTTTTCTCATGCCTTTGAGGGGAGCTTGTAAAGTGTCCCAGAAACAGAGATGCCAGTGGGTCTTGTGGCCTGGCCTAAGAGGATTACTTATGTGGAAGGCATTGGATTCTAGGTCTCTAAAGAGGACCATAACCAGAGATGCCCTGGGAAACATCCTAGACTCATTAACTCTTAGAATAATTAATGCTATAAGATTTCCCCTTTGGGAGTGAATCTGGAGGGACAGTTTGTAATTCTGCAACCTAATGAGTCACTAGTATCCAGCAAATCCTGGATGGGATATCATAGTCGGGGTTCCTGTTTCAATTGCAGACCCTTGGATAGCCCTTTCATTGTTATTGCTGCACCAGAGTACTCTTCAAGAAGATGGCTAGGAACACCATGCTGATGACTTTGCACATTATGTTCTTCAGTTCTCACAACAATTCTGTGAGGTAGATATTGTCATTCCTGTTTTACTGATGAAGAAACTGAGGTTCAGAGAAGTTAAGGAATGTGTCCAAGATTACACAGTATGTTAGCAGACAGGTCTGCCTGACCCCAGTTTTCTTGTTCTTTTCATCATCACACTGCCCTCAGCATCAGTGAGTCCTAAAAGCCTAAGGCAGGGGAGAACCATGGACCTGCCCTGGGGCCTGACTTCCTCGGCAGTCAGGGCTTTGAGATTTGGGAGCTATAGTGACTTAAAGATTTATTTACTGATTCACAAAGAGTTATTAAGTGCCTATTTTCTAGGCCCTGGGGATGTAACAGTAGACAAAACAGACAGAAATACTATTTTCACAGAGCTAGGAATCTAACGATAAAGATAGATCTCCCCCACCAAAAAAAGTAAATTTTATAAAATATTATAAGTTAGTGTGTGCTTTGGAAAAAAGTATAAGCAATAAACAGTGAAAGGGAATAGGGAATGTAGGGGGTGTAGGGTTGTGATGTCAAATAGGGCTAGAGGTAGACGTTTGAGTAAGGCTTGAAGGACCTTTGGTGTGCCTCTGTGAGTCACCTGATTTTACCTGGTCTGAGGAAGAAATGCTAGGGTACAGGGTCTCTGCTCCCCACTGTGCTGTTGTATTCGTTGCTCATCCCAAGGTTCATTTGTTTCTGCTTTCTGGAGGATGGAGAGTGGTAGGAGATGGATCCTGTGAGAATGCCGGGCTCTTCGTGATGGCAGCAGGCTTGGACTTGTCCAGGGAAGAGGGCTGTCGAGGGCTCGGCCCTTCCTCCTTGAGAGAAGTTCCTGGGCAGTGGGCCCAGCACCTGGTACTGGTGCTCCACCTTGTGACCTCCGGGCAGAGGTCCCGAGGGACTGAAGCCTCACGCACATGTACCCTGGGGTTCTGAATTACGGGACTCAGCCCGTTGGGCCAGCCCCGCCTTTGTCGTATTGAGGGTTTCAGCCAGCATTGCTGCAAGGGCATGTGAAGATGACTGCCTGCTGTGCTGGGCAGGATCAAGGGATCTGGAGGCAGAGGGCCAAAGATTGATGCAAACTGTGCCCCACCCACCCCTCCTAGCAGACTGAGGGGCTTACTCAAAGGTCAGAGAAGACTGAAGAGGCTGCTACATCAGTGATAATGAGCTCTCTTCTCTTGGGAGGACCTCAAGGAGCTGGGGGAACCTTGAATGTCTTTCCAACTTCTGCCCTCACTTTAACATCTGCATTATTGTCCTACAAGTGGAGCTGTGACCATGGGTTGGTCTCTTTCTCTCTTTTTCTCTGTGTTGGAAGGTTTCTAAATTTGAATAATTAGAAGTAAAAATTTCAGCTTAAGGGCCTGCCTCTGTGTGTTTCCCTCCTTTGCTTAACTCTTCCATGCCACACTCGAGAATTTTCCCATCGATACTGGGGGTGTGTTGCGGGGTATTAGAGAAGGAAAAAGTTGCCCCATAGCCAGTCATCTTTCTATGTACATTGTATTTTTACGCACACATGCTGCTCTCCCTTGTCCTTCTACCATGTAGTCAAACTTAGAGGAAGGAGGAAACAAGATGTGGTGGCCCAGCAAAATTCAGAATTTGTGTGAAATGACTTGGAAAGTGTTTTAAGCAGTCTGATGCACTGCGCTTGAAAGGTAATGGTGCTGCTTTGGGATGATGGGTTTAAAGAAATGCTCAAAAGCTTACAATAGAGCCCTCATCACCTACTTTTTCTGGATTTGTAGTGTGGCTGGCCAGAATATCCATTGAGTCAGTTCATGTCAGATCAGCTCTCAGCTGAAGCTCTTTGCCATGGTTTAGCTGTGGCTGATCAGAAAGCCTGGGTAGCCTGTAACCACTCAGACTAGAAGTCATTGCTAGAGAGATGAGCCTGCAGAGGGCCTCCTCAGTAGGGCAGCACAGATAGCAAGAAGGCTCAGAAAACATCAGTTTGCCCAAGAACTTGCTGGGCTCTTCTTGATGGTGGCAGGCCTGGTGGGGATTGTTTTTCACACCCTAAATGAAGTATTAAAATCTAAATATCTAAATCCATGAACTTTGAACTATAACTGCCGTAATTTTCATGCATCTTGTTCTGATTTCCAAAAATTCTGTAGCCTAAATCCTTTTCCCCTCAAAGTGCCCCAGCCTTCTTTCCCTCTTCTCAGAGGCTCCTGCCCTAGCACCCTGTGCATTAGGTCAGTGTACTTCCTATTTTTCAAGTCTCCTCTTCAACTTCAGTGTTCTCGTCTTTCCCCCACTCGCTCCACTCTGCTTTTCTTAGAGCACTGCTGTTGGATTCCTGGCTCTATTTTGCTTTAGCTGAACGGCTTTGAGCAAATGACTTTACTGCTTTGAACTCATTTCTCCATCTTAAAGTGGGGCTAATTGTACCAGCGTCACAAGATTGTTGTAAGGATTAGCTAAGACCAGATATCTAAGGTGCTTAGCAGAGTGCCTAGCTACATAGAAGGTGCTTGGGAAATGGTAACTCTTATTATTGCCCCACCCTGTGAAGAGCAGTAGACCAGTTACTACAGGAAGTAGAAGCCTTCATGTTTAGGGTTCATTGAAACTCTTGTGTGGTGCTTTTCACCTTAGCCAGGAGATGTCACTTCCGTTATCTTTCCGTACTTTTCTGTGCTGCTGTCCTAGACACTTGAGGTAGTTTCTCAACATTTCCCCTTCCTTGCTACCTTCCAAGCTTATCATCTCCTGAGTGAGTGAAGATGTAGATATTTTCTTTTATCCAAACTTAACCCAGCTTTCCTTTTTGGCTCCTTTCCAGAACAAAAAATAAGGCCTCCTTTAAAGTTTTTACCGTTACTCAGATCCTAACGGGACTCACCTCCATTTTTCCAAAGGAAGAACCTGACACAGTCCCTTGGTACCTCGTTCCCCACTGCCAGGAGCCCCCTTTCAGCTTCCTTTCCATGCTCCAGGAGTAGCAATATTAAAAAATGCCATTTGTTATGGCTCCTACTGTGTGAGAAAAAATCATTTAGTCCACAGAAGTCCTATGATCTAGATCCAAGTGTCTCCTTTTTGACAGATAAGGAAACAGGCTTGTGACTTACCTAGGCTCACAAAGCTGTCCATGGCAGAACAAGGACTCAAACCCTGGTCTCTGACGCCAGAGCCCACAATGTTCCCACTGTCCCACACTGCCTCTGAGGATCCACAGGTCCTCGGTGCCCCTTTCTGTAGAAGACAGGTGGGGCATGGAGTAGGGAGGACAGCTGGGCTTCCTGATGCCCCACCAGGACCAAGCTTGTGAACCAGGGGAGGCATTCCTCCTTTCAATAAATGGTTCTTGAACATCTGCAGTGGGCCAGACTCTGCTAGTCACAGGAGACAGAGCAGTGAGCAAGACCAGGTCCAGTTCCCACCCTCACGGAATGCACAGTCTAGGGAGAGATAATCAAAAATAAATGTAAAATTGCAATTTTGGTAAATGTTACAAAAGATTGATACAACTGTGTTCTGAGAGCATATACTGAGGCCATTTGACCTGAGATCTGAAAGAGGAGGACTAAAGGTTAACTAGTTGGAAAAGTGAGGGAAGAATGTTCTAGACAAGGGAAACGGCTTCTGCAAAGACCTTGGACTGGGAGGAACATAGCAAGTTAAAAGGAGTGAAAGAATGTGGTTGGAGCATTTTGCAGGGTGAGGCTGGAGGGTGGACAGGGCTCACACCACCTGGGGCCTTCATGGGAACTTGGAGGAGTTTGGTCCTAGAAGCTCCCAGGGATTTTCAGCAACGGGTGACGTGATGAGATCAGAGGTGCACACGTATTTGATGGAAAGAGCACTGGGAGTCAGAAGACTTGTGAGTCCTGGCCCTGCTCTTTATAAGAGCCTGGGTTTCTGAGCCTAGGTTTCCTCATCTCAAAATTTTGGAGGGTTGGACCAGGTGATCTTTAAAGTTATCTAGCACAGTGCATTTAATTCCTCCCATCCTTCTTCCCAGCTCTAAGTTTCTATGAGTCTATCTGTTTTGAAGGAATTAGGCTCTCTGTATCCTGGACTGCCCTTAACAGAAGTTGGGCAAGTGTGCGTGGATGTATGTGTGTGTTTTGGGAGGGGAGAGGGAGAGTGATGGGGCACAGAGTTTCCAAAGCCATCTGATTTTTGTTTTATATATATATTTTTTATTTTATTTTATTTTTTTGCTGAGGAAGATTTGCCCTGAGCTAACATCTGTGCCAACCTTCCTTTATTTTATATGTGGGTTATTGCCAAAACATGGCTGCTAATGAGTGGTGTAGATCTGCACCTAGGAACTGAATCCTGGCCACCGAAGTGGGGCACGCTGAACTTAATCACTAGGCCACAGGGCCTCTCCTGATGTGGCATTCTGGAAGGGAAACAGGAGACTGGAAGTTGGTATAAAGAGAAAGGAGAAAGGAATGAGGAAAGGAGATCAAGGCAAGATTAGGAGATGAAGAGAGAAGGAGAAAGAGAACAGTGAGGTAGGAACTGGGGGAAGGAATTAGAGGAAAAGATGATGTGACCCAGGAATCCCAAGGCTGTTAGGCAGCTGGCAGTTCTGGGCATATCTGGTATACCTCAGAGATCCCAGCATCCCCAGTGATTACCTGTGGAATTTGCATATTGAAGTGGTTTATTGAGCCTGAGATGCTAAGCACTCACTAGCAGCTTGTACCTGCGTTCGCTTCAAGTTTCTACTAAGCACTGCGTTTCCCGCTAAACAAGGCTGGGTCTGGGGAACATTAGCCCTCTGTTCATTCTCTTCCCATCCTCTTACCTGGTGTAGCAGGCTCCACACTTGCTCCTGTCGTCTAGTTAGAGTGCTGATGAAGTGGTGAGGCAGAAGGAGCAACACACCCAGGCCTGCTGACAGACAGGGAGCCTGAGGGGACCATTGCCTAGCTACGGCTTCTGGCTTCTTGCCTCTGACTCCTACCTCCTGGCCTCCTCTCTGGAGTTGCCTCTGGAAAGTGAATCTGAACCTGATCCCATCCAGCCTTGCCGCCTGGATGGAGAGAGTACTCTCACCCTTCTCTGCATGGCACGTGGAGTTCCTGAGTGCCTTTTGGCAGTCTAGAGGGCCCTTCTTAGGCTTTCTGGGGCCAGGGGTTCTCAGGGCTGGGCCCAGGAGCTCCGAGGCACTGAATAGGCTTCCCCAGGCCTTCTCAGGTTCTCTCTGCCCACCCTAACCCCCCAGTCTTACTGAGCCTCCCTGCAGTTCTGGCCGCCTGCCTCCAACTCCCTCCTTCATCTGATGCTTGGAGGATGTAGGGGACCAGCTCCTGCCAAGTACACATATGGGCACACACGTGAGAGGCCTCAGCCACCCTTGGAACACAAATGCGTGACGCACGTGTCACTCCAAGCCTGTGAACTGGACTGTTTTGCCCCAGTCATGTGTAGTCTTCCTTCCTGCACCCTTCCTGGACTATGTGCAAGGGCAGAGGGAAGGCCTGGGTCCCTGCTAACCTTTGTGGATATGACCAGAGATGGTGCTGGTGCTTAGGGACCTGGTGGGGATAGGCTTCCAGGGAGCCCTTTTACCTTCATGGGACTGCAGAGATAGGCCCTTGTGGGTGGGGAAAGGAAGCAAGAAGAACAGGTTGCCAGGAGAAAGCAGTCAGTTGCCCTCCGTGGCAAGTGCCGCCCCTCTGAGCTTGCTCTACCCAGTTCCCTCTGCTGGGGGCCCGGGATTTCCAGGTGGCCTGGGAGCTCCTGGGGGAGCTGTGGTTTGGTACTAAATCTGTTGTTTCACTCATCTCCCCAGGTGCGTGGTTGTGCTGTTCAATCCCCGGAAGCACAAACAGCACCACATCCTCAACAGTTCCAGGTAAACGGGTCAGGGCCACCTCCTCCTCCTAGGGGCTCTGAGAAGGGCACTGTCTGGGGTCTCTATGGCTTTGGGGGTTGGGACCTGGTTGGGCCCCAGGGCCAGATAGGGAAATGCCAAATGTGCCATTGATGTCTGTGGGTCTCACCTTTTGAGGGGACTATAAGGGGGCCAGGCTTAGGGCAGGCTGCCAGTACCCCTCTGACCTTCCTCATCTCTTGCAGGAAAACCATCACTGCCCTTGCCTTCTCCCCTGATGGCAAATACTTGGTCACCGGAGAGGTGAGTAAGGAAAGGGGGCTGCAGTACTTTGAAGCGGGGGCTGCCTGGCCTCAGCAGAGAGCTACAATCCTACGCCTGGTTAGGCTGCTACCATCCTCGCTTCCTGAACAGACGCCAAATCCTGGTTTTTGCTGTACCTTAGAACAGTGATTCTTAAACTTCAGTGTGTATCAGAATCACCTGGAGGGCTTGTTAAAGTGCACATTACTGGGCCTACCCCCAGAGTTTCTGATTTTACAGGTCTGGGATTGGACTCCAAAATTTGCATTTCTAACAAATTCCCAAACATGCTGATTCTGCTGGTTTGGGAAGCACTCTGAAAACTACTGCCTTAAAATATTCCTTATCCCCGGAGGCCCCCTGCTGGGCCCATGAGGAATACCTCTACCTTAGTCTTAGAGGAAGGCAAGCTGAGGGGCAGAAGTAGGCATGAGTGCTAGGTACTGGTTCTCAACCCTGACTGCCCGTCAGAATCACTCAGGGAGCCTTGAACAAATACAGAGGTGCCAACCCTCACCTAGAGATAGTGAGCAAAACCTGGGGCCATTTTCTCCCTGCTAATCATTGTGGTCCTGAAGTGTTTATCATGTTTCCTCTATGCCTTTGCCCTGTATAGCACTCTGAGCCTGACTCTTGGCCTGGGAGGCCATTAGAGAGATTGTATCCAGTAGCTGCTGGGGAGGGGGCCCCCACACTGAAAGCCTAGGAGAGGCTGTATGCCTCTGACCCTCACTTCCAGTTCTTGCCTCCCTGCAGAGTGGGCACATGCCTGCCGTGCGAGTTTGGGATGTGGCTGAGCATAGCCAGGTGGCAGAGCTGCAGGAGCATAAGTATGGTGTGGCTTGTGTGGCCTTCTCCCCTAGTGCCAAGTACATTGTCTCCGTGGGCTACCAGCATGACATGATCGTCAACGTCTGGGCCTGGAAGGTAAGTGGGCTGGGTGGGCTGGCCTGGCAGCCTCCTGGGGGTCCAAGGGCCAGTTGGGGAGCCAGGAAGCTGCTGACCTGAGCCCCTTCACTCCACCATGCTGATCTCAGTGTCATTCTAGAAAATGATCTGAAGCAGAAAAGAGCAACTGTGTAGCCAAGCATCTTGGTAGAAAGGGGCTAGATTTCTGTCTTCGAGGACCTCCAGAGGAAATGAATCTCTTCAACTCCTCTGGAAAGGGATTCTCCTCCCTCCCCTCTTTTTCTGACCAGAAAATCCTGGAAAGAAACATTTTTTTCAAATACAAATCCTCTCTAACCCTCCTCCATCCTCAGAGCCTCTTTCTTCTGCCTAAGAGGCAGACCCTTGATTCTTCCTTTGGCTTGCCCTCCAGAAAAACGTCGTGGTAGCCTCCAATAAGGTGTCCAGTCGGGTGACGGCAGTGTCCTTCTCTGAAGATTGCAGTTACTTTGTCACTGCAGGCAACCGGCACATCAAATTCTGGTACCTCGATGACAGCAAGACCTCAAAGGTGAGATGCTGAGTCTAGAGGTAGCCACCAGGGCCAGGGCCTGCCCAGCCCACCCCAGGAGACCCTGCTGCTCTGGGGCCTCTCTCTGCTTGCTCAGCAGCCATACAGAAGTTCTGATTGAGCCAGATGCTGTCTGGGCCCAGGAGGCATCTCAGAGCAAGGGGGCGCTTGCTGCTTATCTTCCCTCTCCCTAGTGCCTGGTTTCCAGGGGCAGGCTCTGGGGTGGATGGGTGTGCAACAGTGGTGTGTCTCAACAGGTGAATGCCACTGTGCCCCTGCTGGGCCGCTCGGGGCTGCTGGGGGAGCTACGGAACAACTTGTTCACAGACGTGGCCTGTGGCCGAGGGAAGAAGGCAGACAGTACCTTCTGCATCACGTCCTCCGGGCTGCTGTGCGAGTTCAGTGACCGGAGGCTTTTGGATAAGTGGGTGGAGCTGAGAGTAAGTACCTCTGCCTCAGTGGGCAGGGGCTGCCCAGTCTCAGCTCAGGGGAACTGATGCCTGTGGCTCCACTTTAGGGGCTGGGCCCTCATGCATGCAGGAGGGGACCCCAGGAGAGAGAAGCTTGGGGGAGCCAGAGCTTGGCCCAGTTTCAGCCCATGGAGATCGGTATAACTGCCTCCTCTCTGCTCTCTTTCTGTCTGTCTTTCCCCTGCTTTCCTCTTCTGCTCAGAACACAGACACCTTCACAGTAAGTGGTGCCTAGAACCTCCTCTCTTTCTCATGCTGTTTCTTTCTCTTTGCTGGGCTTTTCCCACTTTGCCCTCTTTGCCAAAACCTCTAGTGCCTTAGAAGGGTCTGTGACTCCCATCCCCCAACTGCATGTGGCTGTGGGCCCTCTGGCCACCTGCTGCTGGAGGGAGGGGCATCTTTAGATAACAGCTGAGGGGCTCAGTCCAGAGCAGCTGGGCTGTTTTTCCCTCGTCCATGCCTTGGCTGGTCTCTCCTCTTGGCAGGTGACTGTTGAGGAGGGTTTGGGCTGGTGGCCCTTGCTGACCTGAACCCCTCTGCCTGCAGACCACTGTGGCCCACTGCATCTCTGTGAGCCAAGACTACATTTTCTGTGGCTGTGCTGATGGTACCGTGCGCCTCTTCAACCCCTGTAACCTGCATTTCCTCAGCACCCTGCCCCGGCCCCATGCTCTGGGGACAGACATTGCCAGTGTCACTGAGGCCAGGTGAGCTTCGTGGGCCCCCTACCTCCATTCAGAGCCTCTCCCTGCACCCAGCCTTCCGTGGCATGCTTCAGGGAACAAGGGGAAGAGTGGATTGATGCCCCAAAGGTTACCAGAAACGCTTCTGTAGGTGAACAAATTTGAGTTTATTGGTTCTTTTTGCAGCCAAGGAGACCATACACTGTGGGGAACTGGGGCGTGTCTCAGTAAGTGGGTGTTAGGAGGGGCTTATTTAAGATTGGGGCTTGTGTTTGATATTTTAGGAATGGTTCAAGGGATTGAAGTTTTGCTCTGGTTGGATGCTATTGAGAAGAGGAGACAGTTCTACAATTGGACATCTTAATTTTTATTTAAAAGGTGGAAGGAAAAGTCTGAGGCTAAGCTGTAATTGGTAAAGAAGCAGCAGTCAATTGTGATAGAGGAGAAAGAGTGATGCCCAGTCATTTTTGTGGTTTGTACAGTGATCTTGGGTTTATCTCTGCTCAAAAGTGATTATAGAGTAGTCTTGTTTCTGTGTCTCTCTGTCGTGGCCACAGAGTTACGTTGTCTGATGGTGGTGTTCTGTAACGTGTTCTTTAGGAGAATACCATGGCCCAGCAGCTGGTGCCGGGTCAATTTCCAGCTGACGGCTGTCAGGGGCTGCGTTTTTTCTTTCTCAGGCAGCTGCTTCCAAACTTGCAGGTCTGGAGAAGGCTCCCTATGCTCTGCTCCTTCCTTTGTGGTTGACTTCTTTTTTCATTCCCTCCAATCCCCCATTTCATCACCTCCTCACTCACCAATTTGCCCTGTTCTCTTCTCCACAGTCGCCTCTTCTCTGGAGTGGCCAATGCCAGGTATCCAGACACCATTGCCTTGACCTTTGATCCTACTAATCACTGGCTGTCTTGTGTATACAACGACCACAGCATTTATGTTTGGGACGTGAGGGACCCCAAGAAAGTGGGCAAGGTGTACTCGGCTCTGTATCATTCCTCCTGCGTCTGGAGTGTGGAGGTATGTGGGCTGGGCTGCTTGAGACTGACCAGGTTTGCTGGGATACCATTGTGAGGATGGAAAGTGGGCATCCACAAGTATGATGTTAAGCTCCTGCTGCCTCCTTGTTTCTCCATCAACATCCTTGTATATCTGCATATCCTCAAATGGGTCCTGAGGATTGAGCTTGAATTTTAGTGCTTATATATCTCAGTGTGCCCCTGTCCATCCTTAGCTTTGCCTTGTCCTGGGCTGAGTGATCTGCAATAAGTTACTGAGCCTCAGTTTCCTCAGCTGTAAAATGATGTACCTGATTAATCTAATTGTTCTAAGAAATTAAATGAAATAATGTAAGTGGGAGACATAGAAGAGTGCCTGGTACATAGTAGGTGCTTGGTTAATGTGCTTCCCCTTGGTGATTATGAAGAGTATCTAATAGTTATGGCTTGCTTACTATATGGCAGACACTGGGCTAAGTCTTGGCCAGTGTTATCTCTTTTATCTCATTTCCTTCCATCTCCAAGGGATGTTCCCTAACTACAGATCTGACTTTGATCCCTCTGCCTCTTCAGGTCTATCCTGAAGTGAAGGACAGTAACCAGGCTTGCCTGCCTCCCAGTTCCTTTATCACTTGTTCCTCGGACAACACCATTCGCCTGTGGAACACAGAGAGTTCCGGGGTACATGGCTCCACCCTGCATCGAAACATCCTCAGCAATGTGAGCCCTGAGGCCTTAGGGCCCTCACTCCACATTTAATACCCCCATCCCCTCAACCTTCACACTTCCTTCTCAGGAACTGGGTCCCCAGGCCTTGATCCTCCAGCTCTTATTTGGCCAGGCTCTGTGAGCCAAGGGTTTATCTTGTCCAGCATTTCTCTCCCCTTGCAGCTGTACTGGATCAGGCCTGGCTTATCCATGTCTTCTCCTAACCTGCTCATAGGACCTCATTAAGATCATCTATGTGGATGGGAACACTCAGGCCCTGCTGGACACTGAGCTGCCTGGAGGAGACAAAGCTGATGGGTCCCTGATGGATCCCCGTGTAGGCATCCGCTCTGTGTGTATCAGCCCCAATGGACAGCATCTAGCTTCAGGGGACCGTATGGGCACACTTAGGTAATGCTAGGCCTGGATTGGGTACTGACTTTGCCTCCCATGGCGCAGGCTGGGGGATTTAGGTCCCCAAGGTCAGAGCTGTAGGAAAGTTTGACTCAAAAAGATTGAGGAACAAGATATTTATTATAAACAAGGGAAATATAACTTGACAACAAAGAAATCCAGCAGAAACCATCTTAACCAAGTGATCCAGGTTATATCCTCATATGTGTGGATAAGAAGGATACAGCATTGTTTTTTATTCTTGCCAAAAATGTATAAACTTGGTCCAATAATGAGAAAACATCTGACAAACTCAAACTGAGATACATATGAAGAGTAACTGAACAATAATCTTCAAAAGTGTCAAGGTCACGAAAGATAAAGAAAGACTGAAAAACTGTTAGAGACTCCAGGAGACTAAGGAGAAGTAACAACTAAATGCAATTTGGACTCTGGATAGGATCTTGGATCTAGAAAAAGGACATTGTGGAAAAAGTGGTGAAATTCAAATAAAGCCTTTAATTAATAGTATTGCACCAATGTAAATTTCCTGGTTCTAGTAATTGAACTTTCGTTATGTAAGATGTTAAATTAGGGAAAGCTGGGTAAAGGAAATATGGAAACTCTCTGTAGTCAGTGCGACTTTTCTCTAAGTCTAAAAGTTCAAAAATGAATACAAGTAAATTTTTAAAAGGTTGGAGGAGAAGATATAGGAGAGGGAAGCGGGTGAGTCTCTCCTCGTACAGCCTGGCAATGACCTCTTTCCTCCTCTCCTTATCTTTGCAGGGTGCACGAGCTGCAGTCCTTGAGTGAGATGCTGAAGGTGGAGGCCCATGACTCGGAAATTCTATGCCTGGAGTACTCTAAGCCAGACACAGGTAAGGAGGATGCCTGGTACCTAGCCCAGAATGGTACAGGATAGGTTCAGAATGGTACAGGGCTCCTCCAGTCTTGCTAGTGCCACTTATATCTATCCTGGCTCTTGGATGTGGGACTGAAAATCGTTGGATCATTTGGTGTCTTTGTGGGTTTTGAGGAGAACAATATCATCCCTACTCCATGGTTCACTTGGCTTAGGGATATGGGGTTCAGTGCTTGCAGGCCTCTTTGCTGGGCCCAGATAGGGACCTGGTCTGGGCAGTCGTGGGCTGATGGAGTTCTTCCAACCCCAGGTCTGAAGCTACTAGCATCAGCGAGCCGGGACCGGCTGATCCACGTGCTGGATGCTGGACGGGAGTATAGCCTACAGCAGACACTGGACGAGCACTCATCCTCCATTACGGCTGTGAAGTTTGCAGGTGGGGTAGGGCACTTGAGACGCGTTCTGCCACCTACCACCAACATCCCCCACCCCCACTGCCACCTGCCGCCATGAGATGGGTGTGCCAGTCACAGAGGAGTGTTGGACAGCAGCTGGGAGGCCCGGGGCTGGATGGGAAGACAAGTGGAATGTAGACTCACAGTCCAGGGGACCCAGAGCCAACAAGGTTGGCTGAGGATGGGGAGAAAGGAAAGCCTAGCTTTGGAGGGATGCATTCTGATGTAATTGGTTGTCCCAGCCATGTAGAGTAGCTCGATAAGGGGAACATATGGAGGGAAGGCAGAGGAAAGGCAGGCCCCCCTTGTGGTGACAGCAGTGGGAACAGCTAGGCCCCCCTCCTTCATAGCCAGCGATGGGCAAGTCCGCATGATCAGCTGTGGAGCAGACAAGAGCATCTACTTCCGCACTGCTCAGAAGGTGAGGCTATGGGGCTTCCCTGCATGGAGCAGCGGGTTGGGGAGGGGCACAGTGGGGGTCTCTACCATTCCCCTACCTGAGGTTGCAAGAGGTGAAGGGAGGTAAAAGTAGGGCTCTCTGGGCCTGGTGAGGCATTTGGATGCAGGGTCTGTCCCCTGCAGTCTGGAGATGGAGTACAGTTTACACGGACACATCACGTGGTACGGAAGACGACCCTCTATGACATGGATGTGGAGCCCAGCTGGAAGTACACGGCCATCGGCTGCCAGGACCGAAATATTCGGTGGGCATCCCCTTCTCAGACCATCTGACCACATTCCTTCATGTCCGAGGGGGTCAGCTCTAGGCAGCTCAGTCCACATGTCTATCTTTTTGTCCAGGACTTTGTGCTCCCTTCAGCCTACAGAATGAGTACTTTGCCTCACCCAAGAGGCTGTAGCCCCTTTGGTGTTGGGGAGTGGCTCCCAGAGAAAACAGGGCTGGGAGTGAATGCTGACGTTTCTACCACCTAGGTGTGCTTGATTGTGACCTCCTCCTCATGTGAATGAGAGTGTGTTTCATTACAGGATCTTTAACATCAGCAGTGGGAAGCAGAAGAAGCTATTTAAAGGGTCACAGGGTGAGGATGGCACTCTGATTAAGGTAAGAGCCAAGTAGGATGGGCACCAGCTAGGGAAGCGGAGAACAGGGGTGCTACGTGGAGAGGGTCTGGTGCTTCCCATCCTCTTCTAGTTGTGTGTCCCACTCCTCAGGTGCAGACAGACCCTTCAGGGATCTACATTGCCACTAGCTGTTCTGACAAGAACCTCTCCATTTTTGACTTCTCTTCAGGAGAGTGCGTGGCCACCATGTTTGGCCACTCAGGTGAGTATAGCCCCAGTACTGTACCCCTGGAACTTTACTCTTTCTTCACTTAGTTTCGTGGGACCCAGCAGAGCTGCGTGCTCTTCTACTCCAACCAGTCCCCACCTCCACTGTTGGGACAGAAGCTTGGCTGGGACTTGAGGGTGGCTCATAGGCCATATTTTTTGTTCTTCACAGAGATTGTCACTGGCATGAAGTTTAGTAATGACTGCAAACATCTCATCTCTGTATCAGGGGACAGGTGAGCAGAAGCCAGCTTCCCTGAGACACACATTCTTCCTCTGTGCCACAAACACCCCGTTCCTTCCCCTCTCCTCACTTCAGTGATATCTCTGGGAAGTAGGGCTGAACAGAGATATTTCTTGGCTGGGCCTGACTGGCTCTAGAGGGTGGCTCTGGTTTCCTTGCCTGCCCATGGAGAAGGGGTAATAATGGTGTTGCCACCACCAGAGTCCTACCCTACCGCTCCTAACCCAACTCTGTGGCTCTTCCCCAGCTGCATATTCGTGTGGCGCCTGAGCTCTGAGATGACCATCAGCATGAGGCAGCGTCTGGCTGAGCTGCGCCAGTGTCAGCGAGGTGGCAAGCAGCAAGGACCATCCTCTCCCCAAAGGGCTGCTGGACCCAACCGGTGAGAAGAGAGTATGGGATATGGGCATGTGGTGGGTGGGCATCCAGATTGCTCGCTGTGATCTCACTCCCTTCCTCTTTGCTCTGTATCTGCCATTCAGCAACTCTGTATCTCCCAACACCTGTTTCTCACACATAGACCCATGGTGTTGGCCTCTTCCCCTACTGAGTTTCCTCTCCCCTTGTCTTGGACTCAGGCACGAGGCCCCATCTAAGCTCTCTGCTGGACCAGCTCTCTCATCAGATAGTGACAAGGAGGGAGAAGACGAGGGCACCGAAGAAGAAGAACTTCCAGCTCTCCCCATCCTTGCCAAGGGTACCAAGAAAGAGCTAGGTCTGTGGAAGTCTGGTATGGGGCCAGACAGGCACCAGTTGGCATAGTTTTGCCCTTTCTGGGACTGTGGGGGTGAGAACAGTGTGAACTAAGGAAACAAGCATCATTGTGGTCATGTAGGGTATGGGCTGGTGTGGGGCCAGGGCTCCCGGGTGGGTGGGTAGGAGACACTCTGATTGTCTGTCTCTGTCTAGCCTTGGTGCCCAGCCCGGCCCTGCCCCGAAGCCTGTCCCACTGGGAGATGAGTCGGGTGAGTCACTATGGTTAAAAACGCCCTTCCAAGGTTTCAAGAGGTGAAGGAAGTTGAAAGCAGGACTCTGTGGGCCTAGCAAGGCATTTGGGTGTAGGTTCTGCCCAAATGCTCCACTCCTTGTGTCCAAGGAAGGGTCTTACGCAGGAAGTTGGTACAGCTGGGCTGGTCCCAGGTTAAGGATGATGAAGCCCAGGTATTTCCTTCCTGTGGGCCAGGCGAGGTGGCCTGCGAGGGTTAGTCACCACTATGGGAAGTGTTCCACTTGTTCAGCCTTCTGGGGGCCTGGGAGTAAATGTGGACAAAGAACAGGTAGAGGTGGAGGTAGGGAGTAGAAAAGCGGTGTCTGAGCTGAACAATTAGGACTAAAGTTAAGAAAATCAAAGATCCAAAGAGCAGAAATCTAGAGAAACTAGATTTCTAAAGACCCCAGGTTAAGAGGTAAGCTCAGAACTTCCAGAAAGTTAGTTAGAGGAAAAAGGCCATAAGAGGACCTACTGAGTGGCTGCTTCAGGGTAGCCAGCAGGAGGATGAAGGCTTTCAGAGCAGGCCCCGAGGCAGCCCAGCCCTCTCTTGTTCCGTGTGGAGATTTCAAGCACCAGCACCTTCCGTCGTCAGCAGCAGTTCCATGGGACGATGGTGGCCTGGTATCTCTGGTGTGTCCTGACCAGGCCAGGGGTCTGAAGGCTGGGCTCTTGGTTTGTCCTTGGTGCTGTGCATGGACTTGGGGGCCCCGTTGGGGCTGTTCTCAGAGTAGGGGACTTTTAGAGACTCCCAGCTCTGAGGTGTCCGTGATACTAGGTGAAGACTGAGACCAGAAGGTTCTCTAAGACAGGACGTAGAGTGAAGCTGAGAGCAGGAGCTCTGAAGCCAGACTGCCTGAGCTGTAACCTGCAGGCAGGCCGCGTACTGTCTGTGGGACTTGGACAAGTTACTCAAGTCCTCTATGCTTCGGTTTCCTCATCTGTAAAAATAGAGATAATAATAGTACCTACTTCAGAAGGTCGTTGTGAGGTGCCTGGCATGCAGTAAGTGATATATGAGTGTTTGCTGATACTATATGTGATTGTTATTGTGACTTCTCTACTACCCCTGCCCTACACCAGGCACAGGAGACGGTGGAGTTCCTGGACCCAGCTCCTGCAGCCAACCAGGGACCCAGAAGGAGGGGGCGCTGGGCTCAGCCAGGCGTGGAGCTCAGTGTTCGCTCCATGCTGGACCTGCGGCAGCTGGAGACACTGGCCCCAAGCCCTCGGGACCCTAGCCAGGACTCGCTGGCCATGACCCCATCTGGTCCTGGGAAGCATGGTCAGCAGGCCCCGGAAACCTCACATGCCAGTCAGGTGAGCCAGTTTTCTCCCAGCTCCCTAGAGATCTCTAAGCAGCCTTAGCCAGCCTTGTACCAACAGCTGGGGCCTGAGCACTGGTCCAGCTGTGCTTGCTCTGTCCCTGTGGCACACGGGTAGTCTGAACTGCAAAGTCAGGGTAGGGCTGGCTAGGCTGTGTGATATGGTGATTGGGGTGGAGAAGCAAAGGGTAGCCTTTGTCCTGGGCTGGCTTCCCTGGAGGGCTCATGATATTAAGTCATGGCTGGAGGTTGGCAGCTCATAGTGCTAATATAGTTCTTCCAGAAGCTCAAGAACACTAGTTGGAACCCAGCCTGGCTTCTTGGTGTCTGTCCTCAGAGTTGGAGTATGCAGCTTCCCCTAGAATTGGTGCACACTAAATCCTTGCCCACCTTCATCTCTTTTCCTAGACCCTCTCTCACATCAGCAAGCCCAGTAACATCCCTCTGTGTGTTCCCAGAGTGAAAATCTCCCTCGGCTTCAGCATTCCCAACCCTGTTCCTGCCCCCACCTTATCCGATTGTTATCCCAAGAGGAAGGGGTCTTTGCCCAAGATCTGGAGCCTGCACCCATCGAAGATGGTATTGTCTACCCAGAGCCGAGTGACAGCCCCACCCTGGACACCAGGCAAGGATCCTGCCCTCACCAGACCTCTGGGGCCATGGAGCCCCCAGTCTTCCCTTCCCTCCAAGTGTTCTTTAGTTAGGGGAGGGCTGGCCCCAGGGTACTAAGCGCTTGCCCACCACTGTACCACTGCCTCATCCCCAGTCCTACCCACAGGTGGGGGAGAAGGAAGGCAGGAGGTCAGTGCTCACCCCTGCTCACTGCCTCTCTTTTCCCCTGCTGGCCTTCCTGCCAGTGAGTTTCAGGTGCAGGCACCAGCCCGAGGGACTCTAGGAAGAGTGTACCCAGGCAGCAGAGGCTCAGAGAAGCACAGCCCTGATAGTGCCTGCTCTGTGGATTTCAGCAGCAGCCGCCTTTCCAGCCCTGAGCACCCTAATGAAGGTGAGGCTGCAGTGCTGAGGGAGGGCTAGGACCATGCAGTGGACTGAGGTGGGAGTGGAGGCTCTGGTGAGAGATGGGTGCAGCATGATGCTTCTCTCCCCGTCCCCCACATCCAGACTCTGAGAGCACGGAGCCCCTGAGTGTGGATGGCATTTCCTCAGACCTTGAAGAGCCAGCTGAGGGTGATGAGGAAGAGGAGGAAGAGGAGAGAGGCACTGGCTCCTGTGGGCTGCAGGAAGGCAGCCCCCACACCCCAGACCAGGAGCAGTTTCTAAAACAGCACTTTGAGACTCTGGCCAATGGGGCTGCTCCAGGTGTGGTCAGAGGGCCAGCATTTGGTCACTGCAGTCTGCCCTTTGCCCCTCCTTGCCTGGCTGAGAGGGAGGGTCCAAGGGCAGGCCATGGCCTGGGGTTGCTTGCTAGGGGAGGTAGAATCTGGGGCAAGGGCTTGCTTCAATTTGTGATTTCTGTCACCCTGACAGGGGGCCCAGTCCGAGTACCAGAGAGGACAGAGTCTCGGAGCATCTCTTCACGATTCCTGTTGCAAGTGCAGACACCCCCACTCAGGTACCTGTCCTCACAGCAGCTCTCACTCTCCTGCAAGGAGCTCCGACTCTCCTCACCTCCCTGTGCTCCCAATAGGCCCATCCTGCCCCTGGGGCAGCACACAGCCCTCCTCTCCAAGGCTTCTGTCTCCCCATGCCCAATAGTATTTTGCACTCCAAGTTTTGGGACAACAGGCCTGGCTGGCTTTGTGCCTGCCCTTCTCTCCTAGCTCCTCTCTAATGCTGTGAGAGCTTCTCCTCATCTTGGCAGGGAGGAGCCCTGAGCCTTCTCTGGGCCTTCTTCTATGTTTCCTCCCTCTAGGGAACCATCCCCATCTTCCTCAAGCCTGGCACTGACGTCGAGACCAGTCCAGGTGCCACAGGCTTCTGATGAGCAGCTGAGAGGCAATGGTGCCAATCCTCCAGGAGCACCCCCAGAGGCAGAGCCCTACGCTGGAAACCCTGGCTCCCAGCAGGCAGCCCCTGTGCTGTTGCCACGACGCCGTCTCAACCCAGACAGCAGCTGGGCCCCCAAGAGAGTGGCTACAGCCAATTCCTTAGGTGGACTCCAGAAAGCCCAGTCTGTGCAGAGTCTGGTGCCACAGGGTGAGGAGCCAGTGGGCTCAGCTCCAGGGTGCGGGGCATGTGGTGCACTTGAGCATGCTAGAGGAAGGAGGGCCAGGTGAAGCCTTGATGTGTCACTGTGCTTGCCACTGGGTGTCCCTTAAGTGGGTATATACAGGGCACAGTAGCTCCTAAGGAACTGAGCATTAGCATCTGGGACATCTTCCTCACCACCTGACCTGCATATATCTCTGTCTCTTCTGCAGATGAGGCCCCTCCACCAGGCCCATTGCTCTTACGGGGGATGGAAGCTCAAGAGGGCCTGCGCTCCCTGCCCCAGGCTGATGGGCGGCTGTCTCGGCCACACTCCTACCAGAATCCCACCACCAGTTCTATGGCCAAGATATCCCGCAGCATCTCTGTTGGGGAGAACCTGGGCCTGGTGGCTGAACCTCAAGCTCCTCCTGCCTCCATCCGAGTTTCACCACTGAGCAAGCTAGCCCTGCCCACCCGGGCTCACTTGGTCCTTGACATCCCAAAGCCACTGCCTGATCGACCCACCCTGGCCACATTCTCACCTGTTACAAAGGGCCGGGCTCCTGGTGAGGCAGAACAGCCTGGCTCTCCAGCAGGCCTAGGAAAGGCTCACAGTACATCTGAGAGGCGGGCCTGTTTGGGAGAGAGTACCACTTCCAAACCTAGGACAGGGTGCCAGGCTCAGCGTGGGCTCAACATCCCATGTGCCCAGCAACTGCCGGTCAGCAGTCTCTTCCGAGGCCCTGAGAACTTGCAACCCCCACACCCTGAGAAGACTCCCAGCCCCATGGAATGCACCAGGCCTAGGGCAGCCCTGAGCCAGGACTCAGGTGTGCACAGCTCCTCAGCTCTCATCTCCTGCCCCATCCTTTCTCTCCTGTCTCTGTTGGCCGCTCTCTGGCTCCACCCTATTTCTGTGCATCCAGCCTGTGGCGTTTATCGTCTTGTCTGCTCCTGTCTGGGTCCATAAGTCACACCCCTGATGGTGAGACACTCCTGCCAATCTTCATGATCTCCCTGTGACCCACTTGCCCCTTCAGTGCCTTCTGGCCCCTGGGGTTGGTGCTGGCTCTTTCCTCTGGACCTTGTTTTCTGTGTGGTTTGGGAGGGTGTTGGGAAGGAAGGAGGCAAGAGGAAAGGACTGAGGGCAAGTAGAGGGGGTGTGATGTGGGGAGGTAGGCCTCTCCTGCTCTGAGCGGCCCCTGGGTGGGGAGGCCTGAAAGGGCAGCTTTGCTGGGCCTTCCTGAACTGAATCTGTCCCTCCCAGAACCAGCAGTGAGCCTGGAGCAGTGCGAACAACTTGTGGCAGAGCTCCAGGGCAATGTGCGCCAGGCTGTGCGGCTCTACCATTTGGTATGTGTTGGTTACCCACCACAGGGAGACAGAGCATGTCAGGAGGGCTAGCTGAGACTCCAGAACATAATGATAAGGCTTTTCCACTGACGGATGGGTGGGACAATCAAGAACATTCTGAGTAAGCAAGTGGGTTAGAGGCCAGGCCAAGCCTCTTGAACTGAGCACCTATTAGTCATTTCTGGCTAAGAACTGGAGACTTCCTCAGACAGGAGGGTGGGATGTAGAGAGCCCACGTGTCCTAGTTTGCTCAGGATCATCCCGGTTTATGCCTGTTGTCCCAGTGTAATTATTAATAGCATCCTTTTTAATATTCAGAAACTATTTCCCCCCTCCCCACCGAGATAGGGGACAGTTCAGCAGGGCCCAAGCCTTGAAAGAGGAGTTGCTACCAAGACGTAGATGGTGCCATAATCTGAAGGGTTCCTCCTTTGGGGTTATCCCCAGAGTCTACCTCCATCCCATAGCCTCTGGTCATAGTTGCTGATCTTGGAGCCAGCTGGGCGTGCAGTCCCTTCTCTGGGGGCAGGCTAGACCCAGGTGGGGCTCCTCTCTATTATACATCTGTTGACAGGCCCCTCCACTGTTCCTCCAACTCACTTCCGGGGTCCCGTTGCAGGTGGCTGGCTGCAAGACGCCCTCAGCAGACCAAAGTCGCATCACTCAGCTCCTCAGAAACACCTTCTCTTCACTACGGCAGGAGCTAGAGGCCCTGGCTGGGGCAGTGTTGTCCAGCCCAGGAGGGAGCCCTGGGGCTGTGGGGGCTGAGCAAACACAGGCCCTGCTAGAACAATACTCAGAGCTGCTGCTTCGAGCTGTGGAGCGTCGCATGGAACACAGACTCTGAGTCTCAGAAGCTTGTCCCAAGTGAATGCTCCCCCTTTTCCAAACTGTAGTCCCTCCTCCACTCACCAAAACCTGTGGGCGTACTTGGAGTGGATAGTAGGGATCAGTGCTCAGAGGGGAAGCAGCTTTCCCAGCAGCTCCTCATGGGGCCCCTGTATTTATTAATTTATTTCCTTGACCGTTGCCTCACTTTCTTGGGACTCCTGCCTCCACAGCCCCTCCAGTGGCTCATGCAGGGGTAGGTCTTAGGTTTTTGTCATCTTGGTGCTGTGAGGAGTAGGAGGGCAGCCTGCCCCATCTGGGCGAAATCGGGAAGGGCTGGCCCTCTCTTCTTAGAAGCCATTTGAAATTACTGCAGGGATCAGCTCCCTGGGGTGGAGCACACACAGGGTATTTGGTGGGGTAGAGGTGAGAGGCAGTGTAGTGTTCAGTGCCCTTCAGCCAACAGCAGAGCTTCACCTCTACCTCCACTTCCCCTCCCACACCAGCTGCACTCCCCTGGCTGCCAGAGCGGGGCTTGTCTGTCTTCCCCAGTTCCCGGCAGTTCAGAAAGGCAGAGCCCTCTGGCCCAGGGTGTTCCCAGCCGAGTTGTTAGCAAAGTCTGAGCCCCCACATTCCACTCCCATTCCCCTGCAAGGGGGCCCTATTATTGTCTCTCTCCCTGTGCCCCCTTTCTCTCCTGGCCAGAACTTGTGGAGCCAGCTGTGGGACGTTGCTGCAGGACAGTAGAACCCTCTCCTGGGCAAACATGAAGCCCTGGCCCCCTTTCCTCGGCCCCTTGGTCTTTCCTGTCTTCTAACCCTGGTCCCCTCCAACCCTGACAAGCCCAGAGGCCGCCTTCTCCCTGCATCCTGAGTAATGCTCAGTCAGAAGCCTGTTGGAACTTCCCTCATGGTTTACAGGGTGCTGGCCCACCTTCTAAGGACCTTGGCCACAGATGCAATCTTACACATGCACACACGAGTGTTCATTGCTAGAGTACTTGGCTGGCTGATGTGTGCCTGGTTTCCTCTCTTCCCCTGCCCCAGCTTCACCACCCTGGCTCATGTGGAACTCCTATCAAGGAGCATGAAAGGGGATTCAGGTTTACACACTAAACCTGAATTCTGGATTCTTGGTGTCCACAACCTAGCTGACGTGAGATGATGGCCTGTAGGGAACCAGGTTTGGGTAGAAGGAGCCTCCTCAAAGGGAGTGCTGGGCACCCAGGGTGCTCTGGATATGGGAGATTGAGGGGAGGGAGGCATGTGGAACTGCAGCAGGGGCCAAGAGACACACTGGAAGGGTAGTAGGCGGGACAGGTAAGTGGTAGAGGTGAGGGGATAGATTAGAATTAGAGGGCAGTTGTTAGGAGTGAGGGGAAGGAGATGGGGCAGAGAGGGCAGGTAGAGTAGGACCAAATAGTGAGGCAGTTGTTGAAGAGCTCGGGTGAAGAACATGTGTCTCTGGGCCCCGCTGCTTCCCTCTGCCTCAGGTAAGTCAGGGCAGGTTTACCGCAGCTCCTGGCCAAAAAAGCCCATTCTCTCATGGACAGACCTTTGGACCCTGCTCACCCTATAGGCAGAGGCGTAGGAAGAAATTGGATTCTGAAGGGTGCCCAGATCTGTTTGCTTCACCCTGAGTGCAGCAGAACAGATGTAACCTGTTTCACCCCACTACTTGCTACCCCACCTGCATGGTTCAACTACAGAGAAATCCTGGCCCCAAGAACCCTTGTAGCTGAGGGTGGAGCCCTGGCAGGGCTGCAGCTGCTCTTGTGAGGGTTAGAAATCCACCGCCACTCTCCGAACCGGCACACGAGCCACAGCCCACCCAAAATACGCCTCGGGCCTGGGCCTCTGGGCTGGGTTCTTAGCGATCCTCAGCCAGCCTGTCCCTCGAGAGGAGGGAGCTACACTCCTGCTAAGGTTTGTGAGAAGGTGGCCGCCCTTTCCCTACCCCCAGCCCAGTGTGGGGCTCCTGAGGCCGGGTTGGCGCCCGTCCCCTTCTGCATGTCTGAGGCCACTGGCAACTGCCGCCCCGTCCAGATTTACCCTGACCCAGTTTTGAAAGCCCTTTATTTATAACTTTTATACTTTGTCAGACCCTGGCGCTTCCCTCCCCAAATCTCACGGGGCAGAGGGTGTTTTTAACATGTCCATTTGTATTGATGTATGAACTCGTCAATAAACACAATCATTTGTTAACTCTGGGATGCCAGCGAGTGGGTCAGGCAAGAAAAGGCATAGCTTCTTACTCGCCGCTTGGACAGCAGAATCCGCTGTGCGCCGGAGGGCCGTGGGGAGGCAGTGGTTCGAGGCAGCGGGATTCTAGCGGCGGGAGCAGGACGACGCCTCGAGGAGGGCTTCCGGGGAGGGCGGTTGCGTGAGCCGGAGCCGCGGCGTCAGGCCTCAAGGGTAGCGGGGCCTCCGGGCCCTGTCTCAAGGGAGGAGGGCGGGGCCTCAGGGCCGTGTCCGAGGCGGGACGGGGCCTCGGGGGCCAGGGCTCTAAAAGAGGGCGGGGCCTCCGGGTCCGGGCTCGAGAAGGAAAGGGCGAGGCCTCGGGGCGGTGTCCCGAGGAGGGGGGCGGGGCCTCGGGGCCGGGTCCCGAGGAGCGGTGGGCGGGGCCTCGAGCCGGCAGCCCCGGCGTCATGGCGGAGGCGGCTTTGGACGCCGTGCGGAGGGAGTTACGAGAATTCCCGGCCGCGGCAAGGGGTGAGTGAGTTAGCTCAGAAGCTTTGGCGTCCTTACTTCGCCCGCCGAACAACCTCAGGACACGGGAGGGGCCTTGGGCATGCCGGGAACCCGGTCCCGGAGTCGGGTGCGCCCTGGTCCTTGCTGGGCCGCTGACACCAGGGTGCACCCTAGTTCTGGTGCTCAAGGAGCTCAGAACTGCACGTGACTGGTGATGGCCCCTCTCGGATCACGCTTCTGTCGCACACCCCGCCCCCCAGCCCCATGAGTGAGTCCTCACCTCCCTTCTTCCCGTGTTCGCCCATCCTCATGGCTTCCTGGGGTGACTATTGAAATTATTTCCAAGACCTGGTCCAGCTTTACTTAACCTGGATGCTATCCTATTCCCATAGTCAGCCTCGCACTGCATAATCGGGCAGTCTGTTGCCCTTCCCAGCCTTTCCTGTGGCGTTCTTCTTCAGGTGGTCGGATTCTCCCTCTCTGAAACCCTGCTGGAAGTCTGTTCTGGAAGAGACTCCTCTAAGCTAGGAAGGGTGCGGAGCTTTGGGGGGATTGTAGGCAGTGACCCCTGGCTCTTCCGCTGCTTGGTTTCTTGTTTTTCTCCCTCTCTGCCTTCCTCCCTCCCTCATCTCTATTTTTAAGGATTTCTTACTGCTGAACAGCAACACAGGCACGTGGTTTAAAAAACAACGGGTGTATAACCTAAAGTAAGCCTCCTTCCAGAAATACCGTGTTTATATCCACGCAGACATATGACTACATAACTCCCTTCTTATGGAAACGGTAGCCTGCCAAACACACTCTTCTGCACTATGTCCTTGAAGATCATTCCATATCGTTCTAGCTCAATCTTGATCACACTGTTGTTTTCAATAATGCTGCAGCAAATACTTTGAGTATTCATTTAAGACATATTTATTAAGTACCTCAATGTGCCAGGCTCTGTTCGTCGTGTTTAGGGTACATCACTGAACAAAACAAACCTCTGCCCTTGTAGAGCTTACAGTCTAAGTGAGGAGGCTGACAGCCATCGGCACAGGAAATGAGTAAATTATGTACTAGAAGAGCTATGTTAGAAGACAAGTGCTATGGGGAAAAAAGTAAAGCAGAATAATGGGGCTCAGGATGTCGGGGTGGGGGCATGTTGCGAGTTTAGATGGTCAGGGTAGGTAGGCCTCCTTGATAAGGTGACATTTGAGCACAGACTTGAAGAAGGAGAGCGTGAGCCTCATAGACATCTGAGAGAAGAGCCTTCCAGGTAGAGGACAGGGCTGGGCAAATGCTCTAAGGCGTGAGAGTGCCTGGTGGGTTCAGGGAACATTGAAAGGCCAGTATGCTTGGAGCAGTCTGTGCACATGAGTACGCCAGTATTTTCCTTGGTTAAATTCCTAGCAGAAGAATTCTTGGGCCAAAGGAATTGTTTGGATCCCTTTTCAAATTCTGTCACTTTGAAGCCCCCAGAGGGAACAGTGGCCATTCTCTAAAGGAAATCTATTAAATGGTGAGAAAGTAAAACAAATAATTGCAGAAAATCCAAAAGGTAAGAAAAGAAAAAAAAAAAAGGCAGTTTCTACATGTTTTAAGAATCCCAGTGAGAACAATAAGGAGATTTCCTGAGCCCAGATCACCTCCCAAGGTGGCTGCTTTGGTGAACTGGCATGATTGGAAAGGCCCTTGCCAGATTCCTCCCCCTCACTCCCTTATCTACGTGGCAGGTTCCATCTTGCCTCTCTAGCCAGTGAAACAAGCACACATGCCAGCTCTTTCCTTGGCCCACCAGAGGCTTCCCACTCAGTTCCAATTTTTTTTTTTTGAGGAAGATTGGCCCTGAGCTAACACCTGTGCCTATCTTCCTCTACTTTATATGTGGGACGCCTACCACAGCATGGCTTGGTAAGTGGTGGATAGGTCCACGCCTGGGATCTGAACTGTTGAACCCTGGGCCGCTGAAGTGGAGCACACACACTTAACCGCTGTGCCCCCGTGCCGGCCCCTCAGTTCCAATTTTTGATCTAAAGACATTCACTTTCCGACTGATTGGAAGGCAGGGATGACGGGTGTGGAAATGCAGTTATGAGAGAACATGACCTCAGAGGTGAAAATAACTGCGGTAGCTGTTCAGAGTAGGATGCAGTCACTGCCCATTGGGGGCCAAGACATTCAAGCTCTGTAGACTTCCAGGATGAAGGTAACAAAGCAAAGCCCTGTGCCAGGAGAAAGACATTCCAGTCTGAGTGAGCAGCAGGAACAAAGTTTGGCACCCCTTGAGTAGAGAGTGTGTGGTAAGGGGCAGGCACCAGACAGGAGGAAACCAGACTGGAAAAGTAGGTTGGTCCTGATCACAGAGCACCTTGAGTGCACGCCAGGGCAGACTGGATTTTGTGAGGAGTAGTGGTAAGACATCAAAGGATTTTTTACTAGGGGCGTGACAAGATGAGATTGCACTTTAGGAAAATGACTGGGGCCAGGGTGAGGGATGCTTTGAGAGGGAGTGGAATTAAGCCAAGAAAACCAGTTGTTCACTGCAAGATCTATCCAGCCAGAAGATGTTGGAGACTTTCATTCTACCATTAAGCAAATATTTACTGAGCACCTACTATGTGCTAGGTAGTATTCTAGGTGTCAGGGATACGTCAGTGAACAAGACAAGCATCCCTGTCATCAGGGGACTTACATTCTAGCAAGAGAGAGAGACCAATTAACAGTTTGGATAAGTGAAACATCTAGTGTGTTAGATGATGACAAATGATAGAAAAAAAAGGCTAGGGGTTCAAGGATTGCTGGGGGCAGGTCACAATTTTAAGAAGGGTGGCCAGGGAAGGGAGCCTCATCGAAGTGACATTTGAGGACCCCGAGGAGGTAGTTTGAACATGGATACCACCAGAAGAAAGAAGGAGAGGATGGTTTGAGAGACATAGAAAGTAGAATCAACAGGACACAATCAATAGGATGACAAGAGTGAGGGAGAAGGAAGAGCCCAAAAGAGATTTTTATTAAGAGTGACACAAGGCCACTACAGACATTTGCACAGGTGGTACACGGCTCAGCCCACAACGTGCCCAAGTGCACATGGCAGCGCATGTGTCTGAGGACGGTGATGCTGTTGAGTAAGACTGAAAACACAGTTCAGCCCTTGCTTTTCCTCCACTAGTTTTGTGTAGTAGTCTGTCTCCCCAGTTAGGTTGTAAGCTTCTTGAGGTGATGCTTGGATCACCCCTTAATACCTCCACATTGGCCAAGCCAAGTACTGAGCACATTCTGGGTGCTCAGTAAATAGGACTCTTGGAGGGTGCTTTCAACCCGCCCACGCTAGCCCGTGGCTGTACACACTCTGGAGCTCTCAACTCTGCCTCAGTGGCTGACTTTCCTCGTGGATGCTAGGAGGTTGGCCACTCTAGAGTGGGAAAGCCAAGGGTCCACTGTGCAGAGCTGGACATGGCCCCATGGAGGGTTTGGGTTGTGGACTGAGCAGCAGCCCCTGGCCCTGTGGACTCTTATGGCCCATCCTGGTGTGTTTGTGGGTGCTTCATGCCTTCTCCCTTAAGTTTCCCTCCTCATTCTTCAGTTCGTGGTTGTCCCCTGGTCACCTGTGGGCCTTGCTCAGTGACAGAGTATGGCCCCAGGGAGGGCATCTCTTATGCAGGCAGTGGGGCAGGGACTGGAGGCTGTTGGCTTCAGCACCCCACCCCCTTCTTTCTCTCAGAGCTCAGTGTGCCTCTTGCTGTGCCCTACCTGGACGAGCCCCCCACTCCACTGCACTTCTACCGGGACTGGGTCTGCCCCAACAAGCCCTGCATTATCCGCAATGCCCTGCAGCACTGGCCGGCCCTCCAGAAGTGGTCCCTTCCCTACCTCAGGTGGGGGCTGCCCTGGGTGGGATTGGGGGTGGTGCTTTGGGCATCTGGGCGTGGGCTGAATGTCCATTCCTCCAGAGCTACAGTGGGCTCCACAGAAGTGAGCGTGGCCGTGACGCCAGATGGTTACGCGGATGCTGTGCGAGGGGACCGCTTTGTGATGCCTGCTGAGCGCCGCCTGCCCCTAAGTTGTGTGCTGGACGTGCTGGAGGGCCAAGCCCAACACCAAGGGGTCCTCTATGTGCAGAAGCAGTGCTCCAATCTGCCCACTGAGCTGCCACAGCTGCTGCCTGATGTGGAGCCCCATGTGCCCTGGGCCTCCGAGGCGCTGGGTGAGTGGAGGCGGGGGCTGAACAGGGAAGAGATGGGAAGGAAGGAGTCCACCCTCCTTGCTGCTTCTCTCCCTGTGCTGAGGACTTGGCCCCTACTCTCGGCCCCACAGGGTCAAGTTCCCCGGTCCCCACGTCATATGGACAAACTACTGAAGATTGCTGCCCTTCCTTCCACCCCAGGGGACGGAGGGAGGACCCTCCCAAGCTCACCCACCTCTGCTCCTTCTCCCTGTTCTCTCCCTGGAGCCCCTCTGCTCCCTGCTCAGGTTCTGGTCCGGCGCCACTGCATGGTGGTTATTTCCATCCTGGCCTTCAGGGACGCCCACTCCTAACTCACCCTCTTCCCTCTGACATGCAGGAAAGATGCCTGATGCTGTGAACTTCTGGCTGGGGGAGGCAGCTGCAGTGACATCTTGTAGGTGTCGGGAATGCAAAGATCGGGGAGGGGGTGAGGGAGGAGAGAAGGGGAGGCCAAGAGTGGAAGACTGGGCCTGGATAGAAGTCGAACTGACTGCTCTTTAAGATTTCCTCTGGGATTCTGGGGCTCAGATACAACAGAGAGCCAGCCCTGACTGCTCAGATGGGGGAAGTACTCATGGCATTGGGGATGGAGAGCACTATTTCTTCTAGATCCCTAGAAAGCTCTCCTAGGCCAGCTGGGTCAGAGGGTAGACTCTGGAGAATCCTGTTTGCATTAATTCTCCTCTGGTAAATATGAGCCCAGGGCCTGGTGAGCATCAAGCCTCTGATGGGCAGAAGTCTGAAATCCCCGCCAGATTCCTTGGCACCCCCTTGAGGCTGCTCCAACTTTGCATGCTCTTCTATTTCACTGTAAGCTGTCTTGGGGTGCAAGGCCCCTCCTGTGCCCCGCCCGTCATAACCCTGCCCCATGGGCCTTTGTGTTGGCAGTACATAAGGACCACTATGAGAACCTCTACTGTGTGGTCTCGGGAGAGAAACACTTTCTGTTACATCCGCCCAGTGACCGGCCCTTCATCCCCTACGGTAGGGGGCACAGCCTGCAGGGGCTGGGGATCAGGTGGCCCAAGGTAGAGGAGGGCAGCGAGGGCCCTAGGCGTGAGGTGTGGACTCAGTGTCTCCACTGCACGAGGACCCCTGACCCTCTTGCTCCTGCACCCAAGGAACAGGTGAGGGTGGCTGGCAAGCCCCAGGCCATTTGAGGTTTCCCACACCTTTCTCCCTCTGGCTTCAGAGCTGTACACACCAGCAACCTACCAGCTAACTGAAGAGGGCTCCTTTACGTTGGTGGATGAAGAGGCCATGGAGAAGGTGTCTGTCTTGTTCCTGGGACCTGGGCACAGGGAAGGGTGGGAGCCTGGGCTCTGAGGAGCAGGCACAAAAGAGTTGGGGAGGTGGCACTTTGCTCTGAGGAATTCCTAAGTCTGGGGCCTCCCAGTGCTGAGCAGGGTAGGGCCTGTGGTCTTTACCTTTGGAAGGGACACAGCTGGAAGGCCTGGGGACTTTGGGCCTGCTCCCTGGCATCCATTGTGTCCCCAGGTGCCCTGGATCCCACTGGACCCCTTGGCTCCGGATCTGGCCCGGTACCCCAGTTACAGTCAGGCCCAGGCCCTTCGCTGCACGGTGCGGGCTGGTGAGATGCTCTACCTGCCGGCCCTGTGGTTCCACCATGTCCAGCAGTCCCATGGCTGCATTGCTGGTAAGGAGCTGCCCAGGTCTCCCAGGGGCAGCCCTGTCCAGGTGCAGCAGGGCATCTGGGGGATGGGCTGGGGAGGCTGTAGGTTAGAGGAGGGGCCCTTATGCTCAGGTCTCCCTTCTTCCCACAGTGAATTTCTGGTACGACATGGAGTATGACCTCAAGTACAGTTACTTCCAGCTGCTCGACTCCCTCACAAAGGCCTCAGGCCTTGACTGATGGAGCCCTGGTGAACAGTGCCAACAACAACTCTGGGAAAAGGTCGAACCCTTCCTGGGCCGGGTCCATTCTGGAGGCAACCTGGAGTGAGAGCGTGCTGGCTGCCGGCCCAGCTCGGCTTGGGATCAGCTATGGAGGATTCCGGGAGGCAGTCTGGAGGCCCAGGAGGTGCCAGGCAGGTCTGGGTGTGGGCTCCCAGGAAGTTGCCACACAGGTGAGGCTGCAGCCTGTAATGGAGGAGGAGCAGGGCTGCAGGTGCAGCACCGCTGCTCACCAGCACTGTGGCCGTGACCTTGGGAGAGCTGCTGCCTCAGAGCATTGGTGTCCTGTCTGTAAGATGGAGATAATGATGGTTCCTACCTCCTGGGGTGTTGTGAGGCTTGGAGGTGACATCTGTGTGGAGGTCACGGGGCTGGCATGGCTGAAGTTGTCAATAAAAGGCAGCTGTGGTTCGTGTGTGCTGTGACTCCCTCTCACATTTGCCTCCCAGGGTCTGGGGAGGGCTGGAAGGTTCACCTAAACATTTCAGGGTAACCCTGGTTGGGGTTGACGGCTGGGTCCAGGCCTGAGCCTGAGGAGCTTTGCTGCCAAGACCCTTCTGTCCCTGACAGCCATCACAGCCCCTCTTGGGGCAAGCAGGCCGACCCCAGCCATGTTGTAACTCTGGTGCAGACCCCATTGACTCAGGGCCTGTAAAGCTATTCCTAGGTTTGCTCTGGCCTGTGTCCTCTCCTCTTCCAGCTCCAGGGCAGCTGGTGGGTCTGGTGCCCTAAGGGTCACCCCGTTTCTCCCACAATAAGCACAGAAACCCGTGCTCCTCCTGAGGCTGTTCCCCTACGGAAGAAGTGGGTCTCCGTGTTCGGACTCCCTCCCTCCTCACACCAAGCCAGCCCTGGAGACCCGGAGACGGAAGAGCTCCCTTCCCCGAATGCCAACCCATGCCTCATCCCACGCCACCCAGCACCCAGCTCCGAGGGTGGAGCCAGCTTGGCGTGTGACTTTGAAGGGCTGGTTCATAGAGCAAACCATGCCCCTGCCAGGTTATGATGGGGCCCGGGGCACTCCTCTCAGATTGGCCAAGCACTTCAGTCAAGACCGGGCATTCCTGTCACGCTGGCGCTGGGAGGTTGCGAAAGGCCCGGCGACAGGGGACATGGCTTTTCTGTTTACAGCTGCTCTGGGCCCACCTCCTGCTTTCCAGACCTCAGTGGCCCCTTCAGGCCCCACCTTCCAGTCTCCTTTCTGCTCAGCCTCTGACAATGAGCTCTCCTGGGGGCCCCACCTCTAGGTCGGGGCTGGGAGAGCAGGGTTGGGTAGGGCAGGCACAGATGGCGATGGTTGGAGAGAATGGGTCTTTGGACGTGTTGAGCCCCCACCGTGGGGGTGTCAGCACTTCATACAGGTTTAAGGTGGCTCACTTCCTGGACAAGTGGCTGGTCCGGGCGTAGGCGTGGGGCCTGGGTGGAGCGGAGGCAGGCGGTTGGGAGGGACCAGGGAGGAGCTTGGGACCAGCTGGGACATCCCTGGCTCTGGGTTAAAAAGCCCACAGTCCTCGGTCCTTGGGCCACTGCCCATCATTCCTGGCTCCCGAGGACTCTTAGCCTCATGGCTCTGGTAAGACCCAGTAGGGCACTGGACCCCAACTCTGATCTCTGGTTCCCCCAGGCCTGGTTAACACTTTCGTGAGAGAGCTGTGGGCTTCTCCAGGTGTAGCGGGGGGTTTGCTAGCCTTGAACCAGGGTGGAGAACAGAAGCCAGGGAAGAGGCAGGGTCTTGGGATGAGGGGTCATCCTGAGTTGTTCGTGCCCTAGAGATGGGGGCACTGTGGATTTGGCCCTGAGAACTCAGGCTCCCAGTTGCCATCCTGGGGCCCCAGAAGGAAGCGGCTGCTCTGGTCCTCCCTCTGACTCAGTTGCTTGAGGTGTGGGCGCCCCAGGGCTGACACTGATAGATAAGCTTCCCCAGCTCTGCCCCTGGACTCCATCCATTAGGGCCCCTCCTGAGGCAGGGCTCAAGGCCAGAAGGAACGACCAGTTGGCACAGGCTTCCCTGCTCTGGCACAGCTGCCAGGGTCTACGTCCAGGACCCGGGGTCGTGGGTTTGGATGGAGCTGCCAGAGGACCTTCCTCAGCCTGGTCTTGTAGGACCTGGAGGGCTTGACAGCCTGAAGGTGGTCTGAGCTAGTAACTGCTGTTCCTATCCTGACAGAGAGCAGATTTCCAGAATTCTCTCTTGGCCTCTCCTGGCCAGGGGTGTAGAGTACGGGGACAACTCAACCATGGCCCCGGGCTAGGTTAGGCTTTGACGTGCCTCTCCCCTACCTCTGTAGCCTATATCCCCCCCATCCTGGGCCTCTTGCCGCCCAAGACCAGCCTCAATGCTGCTTAGCAAGGGGGAGCCAGAGGGATGGGGTGCAGAGACCAAAGGAGGCTGTACCAGGACCTGGAGGCAGCTAAGTGGGGTGTTGAGAGCACAAGTCAAGCTAGCCTGGTCCAGTCCTGGCCCAGGACCTCAGGCAGGTGACTACTTAGCCTTTCTATGTCTGAGTTTCCTTGTGGCGTTGGCCATAATAAGCAGTCCCCACGCGCAGGGCAGTTGTGTGATTAGATGAGTTAGTGTGCAGGCAGCCCTGGGACTGGAGCTGGCCCGGAGCGTTGTGGTAAGTGTTGGCAAGCGTCATCAGGAGATGCCGCAGCCTCCTTTCCATTCAGGATTTGGATGGGGTGGAGGGCAGGGCTGTGGCTGGGCAGGATTAGGCCTCGAGGGTTGCCCCAGCTTCCCCTTCGGTCCTTGTCACCTTGGGGCCCATCAGCCTGCAGCAAGCCTGTCCCTCTCTCCCTCTTCAGGCAAAGGTGCCCGGGACCTGCCTTCTCACCATCCGTGTCCTGCAGGCCCGCGGCCTGCCCTCTAAGGACCTGGGTGAGTGTTGGGCCCGGGGAGGGCAGCGGTTCTGCAGCTGGATTCAGGGTGGGGCAGGGGCAGTGGGAAGAGATGTGAGTAAGGCTGGGTGTGCAGGGGGTCCTGGAGAGGGTACCAAGAGGAGGTCCTGGGTGGAATGTTGCCATCAGGCCTCAGCCTCTGCTCCTTCTGCCTCCTGACGCAGCCCCATTCCGTGGGTCTCTGGGTCCCCCGGGGCTGCCTGTGATGGGAGGACATGGACTGGGCAGCTGGGTTGGCAGTGGCTCTTGGCCACACTGGAAGCTCATTCGTCCTTTCTGCAGTGACCCCCTCTGACTGCTATGTGACTCTCTGGCTGCCCACGGCCTCCAGCCACAGGCTGCAGACACGCATAGTCAAGAACAGCAGAAACCCCATCTGGAATCAGAGCTTTCACTTCCGAATCCACAGCCAGCTCAAGGTGGGCCAGGCGCAGGCGGCCCTGCTCACTGTCCCTGTCCATCCACTGCCACTGTCCCCTCCCAGCCCCTCATTCCCTGCCCCTGCCCTGCTCACCGTCCTATCCCACCCCTCCATCCTGCAGCCCCCTTGCTCTGTTTCCCTTCCAGAATGTCGTGCAACTGAACGTCTTTGACCAGGACCTTCTGACCAATGATGACCCCGTGTTGTCGGTGCTGTTTGACGTGGGGACTTTGAGGGCTGGCGAGTTCCGCCGTGAGAGCTTCTCGCTGAGCGCTCAGGCAAGGCTGACACAGGGCAGCGGAGGGCCTCAGCCTGGGAAAGGGGACGCTTTGGAGGGTGGCTAGGTACATGGCCCTCTTCTTCTGGACCAGTGAGTGGCCCAGGCTTCCCTGGCATCCCAGAGGCCTCTGTCAGCCAGGAGCTACTGTCCACTGAGGAGCAGTCCCATCCCTGACCCTCCTTCTTGGCCGCTGAGCTAAGGGCGGCTTTCTTGGAGTGGTCCAGAGAAGGTGGACAGAGCAGCCTGGGGATGGACAATGGCTCTCGCAGCCCCAGCTGGCGTCTGGGTGGGAATCTGCACACGCACCCACACGCGCACACACACGCTCACTCACACTCCTCACCCTTTCTAACTTGCTTCTTTCTCCAGGGTGAGGAGCAGCTGGAAGTTGAATTTCGGCTACAGAGTTTGTGAGTCAGGGGCCGTGGGGATTCCCGGGTAGGGGTGCTTCCTTCCGGGAAGGACAGAGCCCAGCACACCCAGAGCCGACACCCCACCCCGGGAGACATCCAGTGGTGGAGGAGGAACGCCCAGGCCTGCTTGAGGGGTGAGAACCGGGGAACCTGGACTCCCATTAAGGTCACTGGGGGCTCTTTTCAGGACAGACTGTGCTGAGCAGCTCGTCAGCAATGGCATCCTGGTGGTGAGTTGAGAACCCCTCCACCCCAGGCCTGAAGCTTGGGCCCGCCATGGGGGTCAGTGGGTAGAGCCAAAGTGGGGGGCCCTGGGACTTCAGTTCCTCAAGAGGATACACTCTCAAGCGAATGTTTGGTGGCTCAGGGCCAAGGTAATAAAGTCTGAGAAACAAGAGGCAGGATGCTGGGAAGGTGGGGTCTCTGATAGGCCGGGGCTTCGCGTCTGAGGGGCTCTCTTGACAACTCAGGCCCGGGAACTCTCCTGCTTGCATGTTCGACTGGAGGAGGCAGGGGACCAGCAAGGTGAGTTCTCGACCCACGGGGATGGCCCCCTGCCCTCAGCCCTGGTCTTCCCCCTTTCTAAGGAGCCCTCACCAGCTGCCCTCGGCTCTGGTGCCCCAGGCAGGAGTGGGTGTTGGGGGCAAATCCATGCTGGGCCCCCCCGGGCCTGAGCTTTTCCCCTTAGTCCTCAGAGGGGCTGGGGGGGCTCCATCTCCCAGCCTCAGCCTGGGTCAGACCTCCGTCTCAGTGGGGGGAGCAAAATGTCCCCCAACCCCCTTAGGCAAGACAAGGACCTTTCTGGGCGGAGATCCCATTCCCAGCCTCTCTGCTCTGGTTCCTGTTTCCAGGGTCAGAGCGCAGAGTGCAGCTTATGGTTCCCGGGTCCTGTGAGGGTCCGCAGGAGGCCTCTGTGGGTGCCGGCTCCTTCTGCTTCCATTGCCTGGACTGCTGGGAGCAGGAGCTGAGCATCCATCTGCAGGTAGGGTGCCACTCCCTCCCGTGAGGCAGCCCGCAGAGCCTTTCTCCCTCCTTCCCTCAGCTCCTCCTCCTAGCCTCTGCCTCTGCTCACCCTGAGCCCCCATCACTCCCTGGCAGAGTCAGGTACCCTGCGAAGAGGGTGGGGTCGATGTCAGCCTCCTGTCCCCCTTCCTACTGCTTCTCTGTCACTCCCAGGGGCAATGGGTGAGGCCCTTGATGGAGCGGAGGGTAGAGATCCTTAGTCTCCTTTCATCCTCCCTGCAGGATGCCCCCCAAGAGCAACTGAAGGTGCCCCTGAGGGCCCTGCCCTCTGGCCAAGTGGTGAGGCTCGTCTTCCCTACATCCCAGGTACTGGTCACCAGAGGAAGAAAGCCAGATGCGTGGGCAGGGCTGGACCCCAGGCCTTGAGGGCCTGCTCCTGTAGCAGCTTCCGTCCTTAGGCTACACCCTGGACAAGTGCTGGGGCCAGGCTCTGGGGAGAGGGTCCTCTGAGCATCCCTACCTTCAGGCTCAGGCCTGGCCCCTGTGGAGATGGCTGGGGACCCAAGGGAGCATGGGGACATGGTGGGGTGTGGCTCAGGCTGGGGCCAGAGGCACAGGCAACCAGCCTTTGTGACTGTAACATTCATGGTTTTCAGGAGCCCCTGATGAGAGTGGAGCTGAAAAAAGAAGAAGGGTGAGGTTGGGCGGGCACTGGGAAGGTCATGGGGAGGCAGCCAGTTACGGAGACGGCAGTCAGGCCTGCGCCCTGGAGGAGCAAGGCGAGAGACAGGGTGGCTCCCAGCACGGTCGCCATGCGTCCTCTCTGCGGACACTCAGGGGTTGGCTCCCAGGGCAGAGCACAAAGTGCTGGGGGAGCCGTAGCAGAGAAAGGCCCTTAACATTTCACTTGCGTTTCTGCTTTCCCCTTCAGAGGGGTGTGTGTCTTGCCCAGTGTCTGGTGCTTGGGAGGCACTGGATCAATGTTTGGCTGGAAAACCAGGTGGAAGGTGAGGAGAGTGGTTTGAGGCACAGAGAAGGCAAGGAAACCAAGAGAGGAGAGAAATGGCGCCCTTTCGGGTGCAGCTGTTGTGGGTGGACCTTAGCTAACCTTCGTGAGATGAGAGGAGTCGTCCACCCTGGCCCTCCGCATGCCTGGGAGACAAGCTTCTCACCACGAAGAGGTGGGGACACCGTTTCCCGCCCCCTCTGTAGTCATGTTCATGTGGGTGAGGGAGAGAAGCTGAGAGGCAGAAGTAGATCTATGGTATTGGGTCCCACCAGGGGCCTGTCTACACCCGGGACCCTGGTAGGGCCTCTTCAGTCACCAGCTTCCTGGCATGCCTGTGAATCCACTTTACTGCGTTCCCCAAGTGGGTCTGGGCTCCCCTTCTCCCCATTGCACCCACACACGTCACGCTTCACTAGGACACAGAAGCAGGGGTGAGGGGTGTGGAGAGGAGAGGAGAGATGGCAGTGGGCTTTTCAGGGCAGACAGACTCAGCTTCCCTTTATCTGACGAGGCCAGTTGCTGCCTCATGGTCCCTTCCTCCCCACCCAGACCGAGGGAGCTGGCTGTGCGGCTGGGCTGCGGGCTCTGCACCGAGGAGCAGGCTTTCCTGAGCAGGAGGAAGCAGGTGGTGGCCAGGGCCCTGAAGCAGGCCCTGCAGCTGGATGGAGACCTGAAGGAGGACGAGGTCTGGGTGCTGGGCTGGATTGGGTGGGGTCTTCGGGCAGTGCTGAGTGCTGGAACTGGTTTTTCCCCAACCAGACCAGAGCTGGTGCCAAGCGGGGCTTGATCCTGCCCCGTCTGCCAGCCCCTGCTCTGCTTCCCCCTCACTTGATGGTATCAGGAGCTTGATGACATCAAATGCAGAGCATTATATGGGGCACCTGGAGCTCGCGGACACAACTCCCCTGCTGGGCTAGCTTTCCTTCTGGTTGTTTCTCAATCTTTGGCCCGGTCCGGGTTTTGAGACGGGCCTGGTCTGACTGATCAATGAGACCTGCGGCCTGAGGGCTGCCTGCTGGCCTGGGCAGTCCCTGGAGGTCAGATCAGCCTGTGGCATCTCCTTGCAAGAGGGGAGGGGTGGCTATGTGGGAGACTGTTGAGGTGGCCCTGGGGCTTCTAGAAAGGGATCACCAGAATCCTCAGGGGCTAGAGGTGAGGAGATGAGGCCTGGAACTTGTCCATTTTTCCTGGAGTTCTTAAAACCAGACAAGCCTGACCCTCTCGAGGCTGTTTCTGACCAGACCCTCCTCAGCAGGCCTGACTAGAACTCGGCCCAAGAGCCTTGATCAGAGCTTGACCAACCTTGGCTGTGGGTGAGCTGAGTGCCGCTTGGCTTACTACCTCCCCTGCCTGTGGCTTGGCCTTCCCCCTCCCTAAGGCCTCTCTGAGCCTACCTATCTTCTCTTCCAGATCCCAGTGGTAGCCATTATGGCCACTGGCGGTGGGACCCGGGCAATGACTTCCCTGTATGGGCACCTGGCTGGCCTGAGGGAGCTGGGCCTCTTGGATTGCATCTCCTACATCACAGGGGCCTCGGGCTCTACCTGGTGAGCTGGCAGCAGGTTGAGTGCAGGAGCCTGGGGGTGGCTAGTTGGGTCATGGCAGGTGGGTCCGGGTGGGAAGGCTCTTAGACCCCACAGGCCTCTCTGACCACCTTGGGAGGGCTGGGAGAACACGTGTGCCTGAGAGAAGTGCGCTCAAGGGGACCCTGGGAAGGTGCCTGCCAGGCTTTTGTCCTAGAATGGAAAGCCCAAGGCAGGCAATGGGGTCCTTGAGTGACGATGCCCTGCCTTTGGCTTTTCCCAGGGCTTTGGCCAACCTCTATGAGGACCCAGAGTGGTCTCAGAAGGACCTGGCAGGGCCCACTGAGTTGCTGAAGGCCCAGGTGACCAAGAGCAAGCTGGGCGTGCTGGCCCCCAGCCAGCTGCAACGGTACCAGCAGGAGCTGGCCGAGCGTGCCCGCCTGGGCTACCCGACCTGCTTCACCAACCTGTGGGCCCTCATCAACGAGGCGCTCCTGCATGATGAGGTGTGGGGAGGGCTGCAGCCTGGGGTGCAGGCGGGGGCGGCCAAAGCCAGGGCAGGGCTGGGGGTGGGGAGCAGCCCTGGGCAGCAGGGGTGGGAAAGGCCCCAGGCCGCCACAGCTTTAGGTTCAAATCACTCCCTGCTCCAGCCCCATGACCACAAACTCTCAGACCAGCGGGAGGCCCTGAGTCGTGGCCAGAACCCTCTGCCCATCTACTGTGCCCTCAACACCAAGGAGCGGAACCTAACCACCTTTGAATTTGCGGGTGCGTAGCCCTGGCGCTGAGACCTGTGCTCTCGCAGTCGGCGGGGTGAGGGGTTGCCAGGGCTGTGTGTGTATGTTGTGGGTTTTACACCCACCTCTTTGGGGTCAGGTCCCATGCTCTCCAGAGACTGTCATTCTACCAGAGTCACTCAGGCTTGGGGATGGGGGCACTGGCCTTGGCTCCCATGCTCAAAGGGCCAGCAATGAGGCCGAGCCTCCTGGTCACCAGGCTGCCCTGATGTGAAGCCCGTGGTGGGTGCATTGGTGCCCAAGGGTTCTCAGGTTCTGGGCCCTGCAGTGAGGTTGTGTGACCTCCTCACAGAGTGGGTCGAGTTCTCCCCCTACGAGGTCGGCTTCCCCAAGTACGGCGCCTTCGTCCCCTCTGAGCTCTTCGGCTCCGAGTTCTTCATGGGGCGCCTGACTAAGCGGCTCCCTGAGTCCCGCATCTGCTTCCTGGAAGGTGAGGGGGTCTGGAAGGCTGGTGAAGTTGGGGCTTGGGGGACATGGTCGACCTTCCCAGCTCAGTTCCCTGGTCCCGAATGGGTGGTGGGGAAGGCCAGGTTGTGACGGGGTGGGGCACTCTCCTCCCCTTGTGTCCCCTCTCTTAGGCATCTGGAGCAACCTGTATGCAGCCAACCTCCAGGACAGCTTGTACTGGAGCTCAGAGCCCAGCCAGTTCTGGGACCGCTGGGCACAGGCTCAAGCCAGCCTGGGTAGGTGCCTGAGCGGCTTTGTAAGGATGTGGAAGGGCAGCCGGTGGGGCTGGCTCTGGGGGATGGTGGAGTGGCTCTCAGGCCTGTGGGAGTCCACAGAGGCTGGGATAAAGGTCCAGGGGCTGCTATTTCCTGAAAGATGCCCCACTTCCCCCCCTGACTGTGCAGACAAGGAGCAGGTCCCTCTTCTGAAGATAGAAGAACCTCCCACCATGGCCAGCAGGATGGCTGAGTTTTTCACTGACCTTCTGACGCGGCGCCCACTTGCCCAGGCCTCCCACAATTTTCTGCGTGGCCTCCATTTCCACAAGGACTATTTCCAGCATCCTTACTTCTCCTTCTGGAAAGGTGTCCGCTCTTCTCCCCCTGGTCCCAGCTCTCCAAAGTCTTCCCACAGCCGCCTGAGCCTTGGGTCCCTGGTCCAGACTCCCGTACTCTCCAACCCCTCAGCCCCAAGCCCTGAGAGCTCCATTCCCTGGCCCTTGGAGCAGGAGCCCCTTCTCCTCTCCTTGTGTTGGGCATCAGGGCTCGTCTCAGGCCTTGGGAAGTAGAGGTGCTACTTTGGCGGGAGAGGGCAGGGGCCAGAGAGCAGTGTCTCCTTCCACCAGCAGCGAGGAGCTGGCGTTAGGCCAGGGGGATCTGGTGCCCCCAGCACCAATGACAGCTGCTGCTTCCCCACCCCATCCTCTCAACCTTCCCAGCCACCAAACTGGACGGGCTTCCCAACCAGCTGACCCCCGCAGAGCCCCACCTCTGCCTGCTGGATGTCGGCTACCTTGTCAACACCAGCTGCCCACCCCTCCTGCGGCCTACCCGGGATGTGGACCTCATCCTGTCACTGGATTACAACCTCCATGGAGCCTTTCAGGTGGGCTGGGGGCGGACAGGACATGTCACGGTGGGACCTGAGGTGCTGGGGCAGGCTTGGGAGGCAGTGGGGAACCTTAGGCCTGACATCCTGGCTCTGCCCCTGGGGAAATCTACCTTGGAGTCCAGGACCTGGTCCAGTTTCCCTTAAGGGCTGTGACAGTGACACCATGTGAAAGGAAGACCGTGGATTCTGTGAATTCACCACCAGGGACTCTTACTCTGCTCTGGAAGTTGGAGTGGTGGGGGAGCTGGTGATGTTTTCAGATGTATTCCATATTTGGGTCCCCTTTGCTGCACCTGCACCCCTGTTTGCTCCTGGACCTCTGGGACCCCATGCTTTGAGTTTCTGTGTTGGTCCAGGGAAGGTTTTTGCCTCCCAGTTGCAGAACCTGGGGGCAGTTAGCAGCCAGCTCAGTCAAGCCCAGAGGAGCTGCAGCAGAGGGGCATTTTCCAGGTCTGGCCTGACTCTGTCGGGTCCACTAGAGTCTGATTTTGCATCTGGGCACTAAGTCCCATGTGTCTTAGCGGGCCTCCATGTTCAGTCAGCCTAGCGTTGAGGACCTGGGGAGCCCATGCATCTGCCCTTCTGACGCCCCTTCGGCCCACCCTGCAGCAGCTGCAGCTCCTGGGCCGGCTCTGTCAGGAGCAGGGGATCCCGTTCCCGCCCATCTCGCCCAGCCCTGAGGAGCAGCGCCAGCCGGGGGAGTGCCACGTGTTCTCGGACCCTGGCTGCCCCGAGGCCCCTGTCGTGCTGCACTTCCCTCTGGTCAACGACTCCTTCCAGGAGCACTCGGCCCCTGGTGAGCCATGGTCCCAGCCCCTCCAGCTCGCTGTCGTGGTGCCCCTGGCCCCCTGTCCTTCGTCCCACCTCCTCTGTCCTCTATGCCTCTCCACAGGTGACCCCAAACCATCCTCCACCCCATGAGTTTTCCCCTCCATGCCCGGCTGGTACTCTCTCTCCTTAGGGGTGCAGCGGACCCCGGAGGAGAAGGAGGCTGGGGAGGTGAACCTGTCTTCATCCAACTCCCCCTACCACTACTCGAAGGTGACCTACAGCCCAGAGGACATGGACAAGCTGCTCCGCCTGACGCATTACAATGTCTGCAACAGCCAGGAGCGTCTGCTGGCGGCCCTGCGGGAGGCTGTGCAGCGGCGGAGGCAGCGCAAGCAGCAGCGGCCGGGCCCAAGTGATGGCGGTGCCCTGGCCTGAGGCTGCCGTCCAGCCCCTGCCGCCCTGGACTCTTTTTCAGGCTCACTCCCCGTCTGCCTGGCTGCTCTGGTTGAGTTGGGGGGGAGACTGTCATCACCAAGTGTTCCAGAGCCTCTGGGGACTCCATTGGGTGTGTGCCCAGCGCCACCCAGATGTGGCACTGAAGCCAGCAGCAGCCCTGCCAGGCACCCCTGGGTAGGTTGAGGGCTTCACACAGGGGCAGGGCCCATCCCTCTTGGTTGCCGGCCCGTTGGGGCCTGGTCCCAGAAAGGCGGCTGGAGCTGGCTTCCTCTTTGAGTGAGTGGCCGGAGGCCAGAGCAGTGCTGAGCCCATCTGTGTAAGCACGCAGAGCTCTGGCCCTGTGTTTGTCTTCCCCTCCGTGCTCCCTTGAGGAGCTGTACAGTGAAATAGAGCACGTCCTGTTTTACAGAGGCTCACACACCTGTGAGGCGTTATCTGAGATTATCTGTCATTGCTGCCGAAGGGACATGTCATTACAAGCTCTTGGTTACACGTGGCAAGGATTGGTTTAAAAGACAAAATGGGGGCCGGCTCCGTGGCCGAGTGGTTAAGTTCACGCGCTGTGCTGCGGCAGCCCAGGGTTCGGATCCTGGGCGCGGACATGGCACTGCTCGTCAGGCCACGTTGAGGCGGCGTCCCACATCCCACAACTAGAAGGACGTGCAACTAAGAGATACAACTGTGTACAGGGGGGTTTGGGGAGATAAAAGCAGTAAAAAAAAAAAAAAGAAAAGATTGGCAACAGTTGTTAGTCCAGGTGCCAATCTTTGGGAAAAAAAAAAAAAGGAAGATTGGCAACAGTTGTTAGCCCAGGTGCCAATCTTTAAAAAAAAAAAAAAAAAGACAAAATGTAATGTCTCCCCAGGCCCCATACAGAGCTAGTGGGTCAGCGTGGGCTTCCCCTGAGGGGTGGCCCCCTGCTCATGGCTGAGTCTACCCCATGCTCAGGGCCACCCTTTCCAAGCAGGGACAAGGCGACTTTGGCCTGTGGGTTTCCGCTGCTGCAGCCCTGGCAGGTGAGCAGACTTGCAGACAGTGACTGCCAGCAGAGAGGCCAGGGACTCAGGCAAAGGGCTGGTTCCTGCCCCACAGTAAGGGTGGTCCGACCTGGGACCAGATGAGCTAAGGAAAGAGACAGCGCCAACGGTGTAACTCCAGCAAGCAGTGAGCTTGATGGGGCCATCCTCACAGAGAACCATCTATTCTAGAAGTTGGTCACGAGGGGCCTGGTTGCTGAGTCTCATTCTGGTCCCCTTGTGGGTGTCCTCGCTTGTAGCTCTGAGGTTTGGTGCCACCTCAGGGTTCACTTCAGGGCCCAGACCTGCTGGGAGAACAGGGAGGCAGAGTGAATTTAGGGCCCAGCCACCCTAGAATCTTATCCAGGCACTGGTGCCCCAGGCCTCTTGCCTCCCTTCGAATATTCCACCTCCTCCTAACATAGATGTGAGATGTGGATGCTGGGAGCAGTAACCACTGTGTGTGGGGCGGGTGGGAGACAGGTGGTTCTCATGCCCCAGCTCACTGCATCTGCCTGTCCTGGGCATGTGGCTCGAGTCATAGAGCAGCAGAAATGGCTGCCTTGGCAGCTGCAGAAGCACTGTGTCCAGGACAAGGCCCCTTCACTCAGCAGCACATCATCTGAATCATAAATGGGAGCCTGCGGGCTGCAGGAGGAGTGGATAGTTAGACCCGAGACACAACCATGGCTGCCGCCCCGTCACCGTGGGAGTGCTCCTCAGGCACACGGCTGTATGTGCGCGTCTGTCTCTGTATCTAGTCTGTGTATGTGTCCGGGTGACGTCCTGGCCCTCTCTAGGACAGGAAGGCCCCTCTCCCCTTTGGACTGGGGAGAGCAGGAGAGGATGGAGGCAGAGGCAGGGACAGGAGCACGGGTGTGGCAGGGCTCTGGCTGTCCTGTAAACCGCCGTGCAAACAATGCTGTGTCTTGGAGGGAGAAAAGGAGCAGACCAAGGAGTGAGGGCTGCATGGGCTCGAGGCGGACAGAGCGGGCAGGTTTTCTAGCATGTGCAAAGGGGACCCGTGTGCCCCTCACCTGGGGTCCGGCCTGAGCAGGAGAGGCGGTGGGAGCCTTGTGCGTTTTCCTCTGCAGGGCCAGCCATCGGCAGGGACTCCAGGGGCTGTGGGCGTCTCTCCCTCAGCGGGGAGGGCAGGGCCCCAGTGGCACTAGCCCCTGGTGGGGGACATCCGTGGAATCTGTGGGGAAAGACAGACTGCCATCACTGCAGAGAGTGAGCATGGTTTGCACTAGGCGTTTGATGGAGTGGGCAGTGCTGGGGCTGTCTGTTTCCTGGGGGTGGTCGAGGGTCTCAAATGTGGGGGTTACCCCACACCCTAGCAGTGTAGGTCTGAGTCCCAGGCCTGCAGGCTTGAGAGGGCACCATCTGTGGCAGTCACGGAGGCTCAGGACCCCCGCCCGCCCGCAGCCCACATGCCCTACCTGAGCGGAGCGGCCATGCTGGGCAGCCCCTCAGTGGCCAGGGAGCCTGGAGGCCTGCCTCTGGGTTCTGGGCTCAGACTGTGGGCTGCAGAGCAAAGGCAGAACAGCGGTCAGCCCTGACCCGGAGGCCGGCCATCCGCAGGCAGCAGCCTCCCTGCGTGCTCCTTCCTCCTTGCACCCTAACCCCAGGGCGACCGTATTAGGAGGGGGACTTTCGGGAGGTGCTTAGGTCATGAGGGTGGAGACCTTATAAAGGAGACCCCAGGAGCTCCCTCTCCCCTCTGCCCTGTGAGGCTACAGCAAGAAAGCAGCTGTCTGCAGCCCGGAAGCAGGCGCTCACCAGACACCCAATCTGCTGGCGCCTTCATCTTGGACTTCCCACCCTCCAGAACTGTGGGAAATAAATGTCTCGTTTAGAACCTGCCAGTCTGTGGTATTCTGTCACAGCAGCCCAGCAGACTGAGTTACTCCTGCCTCTGGAGGCCCTGGCCGCACAAGCCTTCCCACCAGGAGGTCGGTGCGGGCAGGGGCGGGTCTGCCTCCCGGACACTGAATGCAGAGGGACTGGTGAGAAAGGCTCAGCGGGAGGAGATGCTGAGACGCTGAAGAAACTCAGGATCCCTTTGGGGTTCTCAAAGGACAGGCTCAGGGAGAGACCCGAGGGGGAACAGGCAGAGCGAGGAGCCCAGCGAGCCTGGGAGGAGCAGGAAGGGACTCCTGGTGGAGCCCCAGCAGTCTCAGGACATGCCTCAAGCACGCTCTCCTCCGGGACTGTCAGACCACAGAGAAGGTGCTCGGTGGGGGTGCTTTCTAAGCGCCCCCTGGTGGCAGAACTGGGTTTGGCCGCTGTCTACAAGACACCGTGAGGGAGGTGCATTCAGAGCAGTCTGAGGACTAGAGTGTTAGAGACGCCCCAGGATCAGACAGCAGAGCCTAGGAAAGCCCACGAGGATCCTCACGGGAAGGGCTCTGGAGTCAGACAGCAGACCAGGAGGCCGCCAGGCATCATGTCTGACCCTGCCTGTTACTAATGAGCTATGTGATCTTTGGCAAGCTGCTTACAGGCTCTGGGCCTTAAATTTTTTGAGAAAAGACAATAAGTCCCACGGACCTCTCAGGCTATAGAGATGCAAGATGTGAAACTTTCCAAGGATGCATAAAACAGCAGCAGCCTGGGGCCCAGGGAATCAGTGCCCCCCACACCCCACCCTAGGCTTCCCCTGGAGCCCACCTGTGGCCCTGCTCAGGGCTTGCAGCCAGCTCTCAGCCTGCGCTTCTGACGATGCTGCAAACAGGATCTCCGTCCCGCTGCTCAGCCTGGCTCCCAGACAGCCGTAGGTCACACTCTTCGCAGGGGACCCCTGCCTCCAGCCCCCCTGTGCCCGCTGAGTCAGCATATCCTGGGCGGTGTCTCTCCCCAGGTGGTGCTCACCTTAAGGAGAAGGTGTGTTTCCTGCCTTGGTGGTCCCTCGGCTTCTCACACTGGGCTCCCACGAGGTCAAGGGTGGCCATGGAAGCCACTTTCTGAGGGGAGATAAGAGGCAGGTCGCCATGGCCAGCTCAGCTTTTCCCCATGGGGCCCTCTGTCCTCTGCCCTCCCCACATGCCGTCTGGTACCTCCACTGCCATCCTCTGATCTGGGAACAGGCTCAGGGAACTGCTTCCCAAGACCCCATAGCAGCCATCCCAGGAGCTCGAGCTGGGCTGTGGAGAGAAGGCAGTGAGGTGGCACCGGGCCCAAGGTGCCCATGGGGAAGAGGGAGCCATTTCCAGGGAGGCTGGGAGGAGGAGCCCTGCCTCACCTGGGTGTGGGCAAAAGCTGTAGCGTGGTCCCAAGAAGCTGAACTGCCCTAAGAATGGGGGCAGGGAGGGGGAAGTCCACCCAGAGTCCACAGCAGCCCTTCTGAGCGCCTTGAGTGGTTCTGGGGAGGGGAGCTGCCTGGAGAAGGAATCTCCCGGCACTTACCTGCCTCTCCCCGGGCAGGGGCTGCTGCTTAAGCTCCAGAAACCCCTCCATGGTTGGGGCTCCCTTTGCATCCTGGAAATGCAAGATGGGGCCCAGGAAACATCAGGACCAGCACAGAGGATGGGCCCTTTCTGGAAGGTGGGCTTGGTATCCACTCCTCCCTGACCTCCTCGTTGCCCGTGACCCTCAGCTCCTGTGCCTGGTGCTCCCGGCCGCCAGTGCCTCAGGGTGTGGGCCCCTACCCTCATGGCCTCACTGGGCTCCTGCTGTCCGGCCGCATGCTCCAGGGAGATGGTGGTGGCAAAGAGTGTGCGTGGCCCAACAGGGACACCCGATGGCAGGACCCTTGTCTCAGCCAGCTGTGCTCCTGGCCACCAGCTTCCAAAGGGCCTCTGGTGGAGGGAGGTCAGCTCACTGCCAACTGTCCCAGGTTTCAGCCCCTTCACTTGCTGTTCCATCTTGGGGAGGGGAGCAAGGTGAGCCAGGTCAGGGCTCCAGGGGGGGGTCCATGCCCAGCCTCTCCTTCCCAAACCCCTCCCACCCAGAGAGCCCCTGTCTCCTCACTGTTCTTCATCTCTTCCTGCTTCAGTTCAGACTTCCCTCTCAACCCAGTCCACAGTGGTGCCCTAGCCTACCAGGACAGAGGGTGACAGGGACTGGCAACGGAAAGTGGGGCTTTCCTGAAGGGTCAGATGTGGACTTAGTGCTCTGGGGAGACCCCGACTCTCAGGCCCCCAGCCCTCAGGCCCCTGTCTCCTGGTGCACCCTTGGCCCAGCCTTGCTCACCTCCACCTTCCTCTGCAGTTGGGCAAACTTTTCTTCCTGGGCTGCCAGTAGCTTTTCGAAGTCCTGGTGTCTGCGGAGCAGCAACTCCACATCTGACACTGACCGCTGGGGAGAAGTGAAGCCCGGGTTGAGGCCCAGCTCCTGGGGCTGCCGAGCCTTCACCTCGCCCTCTGCAACCGGGCCCGGGTGGCCAGCGAGCAGAGGAGCAGCAGGACCTGCCCTTGGCCATAGCTGCTGGACAGTGCAGCCCGCTAGAGGACAGGGCCTCAGCTCACCCCGCAGTTGGGGTCCAGCAGGAGGCCCTCCCGGGAGGCCAGCCAGGCCTCGGCCTGGTCCAGCCCCTGCCGCAGCTCCTGCAGCCTCGAGTTCTCCGCGCAGCGTTCCTGGTACAGGGCCCAAGCCTCCTTGAGCCCTTGCAGCCGCCCTTCCAGCTCCTGCAGACACTCTGTCACCTGGTGGGGAGGGGGTGCTGTGGGTGAGATGCTCAGGCAGAGCCACCTGGGGAGGGGAGGGCCAGAGTGCCCAGCAGTGGTGTGCAGGGAAGGCCTCGAGGCCTGGACCCTCCCCTTCTCTGCCTCTCTCTCCGCCCCTTGCTTGGCCTTCCTCTCCTGCTGGAGGTTCCAAGGCCTTGGTGATTGGACCCCATGCCCAGCTCAACCCTAGGCCCACCTCTGCACATACCTCCAGGGACATGAAGTGGCCTTTGTCCACCAGCTGTTGCCCCTCCTGCTGTGCATCCCAGGCTTGAAGGCAGTGCTCCTTGATTTCCTGCCGTAGCTCCTCATGCTGCCCCAGGAGCCACTCAGCTCCTGTCATGTCCCCAGCCAGCTCCTCCGAGGACACCAGTGCCTGCCTTTCCTGAGCCCACGCTCTGAGGGGCAGGGAAAGGAAGCTGTCAGGGCGGGAGGGCAGCCTGGGGAGGGAGCAGGGCAGGAGCTGTGCAGGGGAAGGTAGAGTCCAGCTCCCTGAAGAGCTGAGCCAACAGCCCGGCCAGGACGCCACTTACAGTAGTTCCCGACAGCGTCTGAGGAAGGCATGGCCCTGGGCAGCCTGTTCCAGCTGCTGACTCTGCTCCTGGGCCTTTGCCCCCAGGGTGGCCCAGGCATCTTGCACCTCAGCCAGCCGTGCGGCCAGGCCCTCCTGAGCCGCAGGGTGTAGCTGGCCCAGTCGGCAGGCCTCTGTCTGCACCCGTGCCACCTCCTTCTCCATGGCCGCCAGTTCCCTCTGCCGCCAGAACACACAGTCAGGCCTCGCCCCCTGGTAACCAGTGGCATGCTCCTCATTCAGGGAGCACCCAGTCCTCTCTGAGGAGTCCTGCTCTGCTTCCCAGACTGGGAGAGGCCACCTTGCTCTGCTCCACACCTGGGCAAGCAGTCCCAGGCTGGGAGGCCCCTCACCTGCCCTCTGTGGTGCCCTTAGCCACTGCCTTCAGGGAGGGGCTCAGACAGGCCACCGGGTGTAGGCCCTCACCTCCAGGCACCTGTGCTGTTGCTGCAGGGTCTGCACAGATGACAGGCTGTGGCCACGGGCATCTCGCTCCATCAGGGTGGCCTTCTCCTGCATCCAGCCCCAGAGTTCAGCGGCCGCCTGCTCAAAGCCTCGGACCTCACGGGCTGTGGCTAGGTTCTGGGAGGGGAGGGAGGGTCTGCTCTGGGCTGAGCTCCCAGGGTCCTTTCTCCCTGGAGACATGGCCTCCTGGGCCACCTCCTTTTAAACAAGGAGGACCATGGGACTTACTGACCCGTCATAACCACCAGGTACAGAAAACATCTTAAATGTGGCAGGTGCTCAATGAACGAGTGATGCTCCTGATGATGTGGTAGGGCCCTGGGGGCATTCTGTGAGGACAGGGTCTTCAGTGCACAACTCATGAGAAAGGCAGAGATGGAGGCTCTGAAGGGGGTGGGGAAGGGCCTATGTGAGGGAGGAGGTTGGTTTTTGGGGTCTGGCTCGGCCCAGGCAGGCACCACCTGCAGCTCTTCTGATGGGGCCAAGAGAGGGAGAGAGGGCCAGCTCAGGAGGCTGCCCGGCCTGGACCCTCAGAGATGGCATCTCTGGGCTGTGATCCATCAGGGACTCAGGGGGCTGGGCTGCTTGTATAGAAACCACCAGTTGTGGCTGAGAGCTCAGGTTGTGGAGGAACACCGAAGACTCCCTTGGCAGACAAATCCACTCAGAGCGTTTAGATCAGAAGGGTGAGTGAGTGGAACGAAGGAGCCTCTGTCACACGATGTCGAGATCTCACCCCATTAAGTGTGTGGTTAAGGAAGGGAGATCAACACGGTGTGTGTCTTAATAAAACCGAAGCCTGAGTTTAGGGGGCGCTTCAAGCAATTCAGTCATGCTTTCTGTTTCTCCTTGGAGATGTGAAGGAGGAGGAAACAAAGTGTGGAGCGGGCTGGAGGTGGAAGACTTCGAGACTCTTTGAGACTTGCTCGGTCCTGGGAGTTAGACGCAGCCACCTCCCTCCACACACACACAAACACACACACACACACTCATATCCCCGCTGTTGGGTCTGCTTGTCCCTGGCCCAGGCAAAAGGCACAGGGGTCCCCGCCCCTTGGCTGCCCCTGGCCTGGTCTGGCTACCTCTGTGCGGGCTTTTATTGCCCTGTCCAGTCTCTCCCAAGTGGCCTCGATGCGACTCCTCTGGGCTTGGATCTGGGGACAGCACCGGGGTGCTGCCCGTTCCAGGGAGCCTGCCAGCTCCCTCAGGGCCTGAACCTTGGCCTGCCCCAGGCTCTGGACTTCCTTTCTGAAAGCATCAAACTTCTCTTCCAGCACCTGCAAGGAGGTGGGGCCAGGGAGGGTCACCCTGGAGGTGGTGCCCAGCAGCTCTCCAAGCTCACGAAGGGCTTGGCAGTACCTGACAGTTCCATCGGCACTCGGCCCCACCTCTAGAACCGCAGGGACCCTCCCAGAGCCCAGAGACCCCCATTTCCCCTCTGCTCACCTTGGCCTCCCTTCCACCCCACATGAACACCTCTCCACCCTTGCTCAACCTCAATCCACTCTCCCCCAGGTTCGTTTGGAAGTGGCTCACTTTGACGGCCTCCAGGTCCTGCCCACAGTCCTGGGACTCAGCAGAAGCCACCTTGCTGGCCAGCCAGGCATCAAGGAGCAGGGCCTCTCGTTCCAGCTGGTGGAGCTGCAGCTGCTCCCGCAGGCCTTGGCCCCTGCTCTCCACTCTCCGCAGCAGCCCCAAATGGGCCTCCCTCACTGTCCGCATCCGGGCCAGCACCTTGGGGCTGTGGCAGGAAGGACAACCCCACTGCAGCCCTCCTCTCCTGGTGGTATCAGCCTCGCACGCCTCTGTAGGGAGCGCCCCTCTCCGCTCCTCACTTGACAGGCCTGGCTCCCACGCACCTTTCTGGGTTCTGCCCACTCTCAAGGAGGGCTGCAGTCTGCTGCAGTCTCTCGATGCGCGGGCCAAAGCCCTCCAGCTCTCTCCTGGTGGCCTCCAGCCGCCGAAGAAAGGCCTGTGTGGCCTTGGCACTCTGGCCCACGTCCTCAATGTCCAGGACACAGCCCCGTTCTGCCAGCCAGGATTCTGCCTCCAGGAGCTGGGGTGACATAGACGGGGTAAGCTTTCCCTGGTCGATGCTCTCCAGTGCTCCCAGCTTGGGGTTCATGGCCACCCGGCTGTACACTGGAATCACTGGAGAGCTTTAAAAACTCCCGCTGCCTGGGTCTCACTGCTAAAGATTCTGATTTGGTCTGGAACGGAGCCTGAGGATCAGTATTTCTTAAAGGTTCCAGGTGATTCTGACGTAAAGCATTGACTGAGAACCACTGGTTTAGAGAAACAGCAAAGCCAAACCAAACCCAACCGAACCCAGTGGCCTGTATTCTGGGAAACACGCAGGAGGAAGACCTTGGGGGCAGGAGGTGGAGGTGACAGAAGATGCCCAGAGAGCTGGAGCCCCACGTGGGGGTCCCCTTCCAGGGCTGTGTACACTCTAGGCGTCCTCATGCCCAGCCCCGGCCCTTGGGGTCCGCATCGCCCCCTCACCTCCGTCAGGAACTGCTGGGCCTCCTGAGCCTGCTGCAGCCACCGCCTCCTCCGCGCAGCCTCTGCCCGCAGGCGGTCCACGGCGCTCTCCAGCTGCCGTACTCGGGCGGCCACGTCACGGGCAGCGAAGTGCCCAGCCTGCACCAGCTTGTGCCCGGTGCTCACCACCGCCTGGGTCAGAGCCTCGTGGCTGCTCATCTCGCTCTCCAGGTTCTGTGGAGCCAGCGGAAGACAGCACCAGGGATGCTACTGGGCACTCCTTGGGGTCCCCAGAGTTGTGCCTGAAGCCTCATGGGACCCCAGAGACTTGCCCCCAAGGACTTCCCTGTCCTTGTGACCAACAAAGAATCCAAGGCGTCCCCAAAACCCACAGGAGGCAGAGCCCCCAGTTGGGCCACAGGGCCATCTCTCTGGCTGATGGAGCCGCCCCTGGGGGGGCCCCACCTGGTGCTTCTCCTGCAGATGCCGCAGGGCGCTCAGGCTCTGGCCGGAGTCTCGGGCGGCTGCCAGGGGCAGCTTCTCCTGCACCCAGGCCATCTCCTCGTCTGCGTCCCTGAAGAACTGCAAAAGGAGGCTCCGGGCCTCCAGAGCCGTCCTGCGCTCCCCCAGGGGCCCCCGCAGGCTCTCGAACCTGCAGCAGTGGAGGGCAGGACCAGGACAGGTGGCGACTGCGGGCATCAGCATTAGGGCCCAACAGTGACTCAGAGAGCTCACCCATCTGTGCCCGTCACGTGGCCATGGGGACACCCTCAGGAGACAAGTGGGGGGCAGGGAGGAAGAGGGAGGGGAGGATGCAGACGGCTGATCTACCTCTGAAGCAGTCGCTGGGCCTGCTCTTCCACATCTTGGGCCAGGCAGTGGCCTTCCTGTATAAAGGCTCGGGTCTGGCCCACCAGGGCCTGTGCCCTCCTGGTCTGCCTGTCCACTGAGGCCTCCAGCTCTCCCTGGGCCTCCAGGAGCTCATCCAGCCCAGGCTGGTCCTGGCCCCTGAGCGGGGCTCTCAGCTCAACCTCCATGGGCCCCAGCCAGCTCTCCAGTTCCTGCACACTCCTCCGCAGACGCAGTCCCTGCGGGAGAATGTGAGGTAGGCACGAGGGGCAGAGGCCCGGAGCCCCAACCGGCCTGCTCCGTCGCTGGCACAGCCTCACCTCGCAGGCCTCCTGGAGCTTGGCTGCTGCCTTCTGGCAGTTGGCCTGCAGCTCGTCCCAGAGCAATCCCAGCTCCTGCAGCTGCTTCTGGATGGTCTCTGAGGCCTGGTGGCCCCCCTGTAGCAGCCTCTGCCCTTCCTACAGCCACAAAATGGCACAGACCTCAGGGACTCAGGACAGCTGGTGCCAGGGCACTTGTGTTGGCTCGAACCACTACCCCTGCAGCTCTAGGGTCTCTGCATGCTAGCTGTGAGATCTTGAGCAAGTTCCTTAACCTCTCTGAGCGCAACTGCCTTATCCATACAACGGGGATAACAATGATTGTTTTGTTTAAATGAGATAAAACATTTTTTTTAAAGATTGGCACCTGAGCTAACAACTGTTGTTAATCTTCTTTCTCCTTTTTTCTGCTTTTTCACCCCAAATTCCCCCAGTACATAGTTGCATATTTTAGTTGTGGGTCCTCCTAGTTGTGGCATGTGGGACGCCGCCTCCACGTGGCCTGACGAGTGGTGCCATGTCCGTGCCCAGGATCCGAACCAGTGAAACCCTGGGCCGCCAAAGCAGAGTGCATGAACTTAACCACTTGGCCACAGGGCCGGCCCTGAGATAACACATTTAAAATACCTAGCAGGCACTTTATATCGGAGCAACCCTGGGGTCAAGGCCTGCCTTTTGTAGGTGGAAGTGGGTAGATTTAAAAGGTGATACACTTGACTCTTTACCCACGGGACCGCTGGTGGTGCCCTGACTCTGAACATTAACGTCTTTCCTTGACAGTTTTAAAAACCATCATGTTAAAATACTATCTTCAAAATTCTTGAAAAGGCACCGTTTTTGGAGAGGGTGCCCCAGGAAGCTACTGCTTCTAGCTGCTCTTTGCTGCTTGGCATGGCGCCTGCCCACAGAAAGCACTCGATGAACGTTGGCCATCCATTACTAAGGTTCAGAGCTGACTGCTGGGGCTCTGTGAGGTCGCCCCACACTCTGGGGCGGGCAGGACTGTCGCAGGCCCCCAGCCAGAGCCCCAGGGCCTCACCATCTGCAGCCTTTGTCGAAGGTGCACACTCGTATCCAGTTCGGCCTGGAGTTTCTGCTGCTTCTGCACCTGTGCCTGCAGCGAGGCTGGGTCCTGCCAGCCCTCTTCCAGGGCCACCAGGTTCTTCTCCCTGAGCCACGCGGCCGCCTGGGCATATGGGGAGAACCAGGCTGTGCTGCTTAGGGCTCTCCTCTGGCCCCCTAGGCTCTGGGCTGCCCCGTAGGAACGGTGGCTTCCCTCTGGGGCAACTCCCTGCCCCTCACAACCACTCCCCACCCCGACCAAGGGGCACCTCGGAGGAGTCCTGCAGGAAAGTCTGCAGCTGCCGGAGCTCCTCCAGCTGGCGGCGGCGGGTCCCGGCTCGCTCCACGAGTGCCTTTCTCCTGCCAGAAGGAGGGTCTCATGGGCCCGCAGGTCTGCCCACCAGGACCTGGAGCTGCCACAGGGGTGTGTTTGCGTGTGCATGCCCACACGTGCACATATGCGTGCCCTTCCAGCCTGGGACAGCCTTTCTTGGGTATCAATATACCCTCCGTCTGGGGTTTCCTTTGAAATAGAGACACATTCTACTTCTCCTCTCTATTGGTGTCAGTTATGGGTTAAATTGTGTCCCCCTAGATACTTATGTTGAAGTCGTAATCCCCAGGACCTCAGATTGGGACAGTATTTGGAGAGACGGCCTTTAAAGGATGTAATGAAGTTAAAATGAGGTCATTAGTGAGGGCCCTGATCCTATGTGGCTGGTGTCCTTGTAAGAAGAGGAGATTAGAGCACAGATACATAGACAGACGACCACGTAAGGACACGGAGAGAACACGGCCAGCTGCAAGCCACGGAGAGAAGCTCTGGAGAAAGCAACCCTGCCCACACCTCGATCTTACAATTCCAGCCTCCAGAGTCGCGAGAAAATACATTTCTGTTGTTTGAGCCGCTGAGTCTGTGGCGTTTTGTTATGGCAGCCCAAGCAGACTGAGACAGTATCCAAATCACTTTCTTGATCGTGTACTGCTATCAGTGAGAGTTTTTTAAGTAGGCACCCCCCAAATATATATGTATGTATGTGTGTGTACCTCTGTACCAACATATTAAGTGTATTGCCATAGGCACAAAAGTAAAAATAAAAAATAAGCTCTTATAAAATAAATACCAAAAGAAGTTCTGATATCTCCCCCCAACCCCGGGGTCCACACACCCCTCCCATCAGCACAGTCCCCACCCTGGTGTGAGTGTGACCCTTGTCTCCCTCTGTGGGGTCTGCTGAAGGGTGTGGGAGCAGAGAGAGGCAGACATACTCCAGTGAACAGAACATCTCTTTAGAGGATGCCAGAAGCCTGGAGTGGAGGGGGTCAGAGTGGCACTGTCCTGGGGGGCAGCCGGGCCTGCCAGGAACCACCTAAGGTGACTGCCAGGAGGGGATGTTGACACAGACCAGCAAACTAACGTTTGCCATCTGTCAATCAAAGACCTCCAGGGTACCCAGGTGTGGTCCACCTGCAAGGAGGAGGGGATGGCCTGGCTATGCACAAGGAGCCACAAACATTGAGGGCGCTGGTGGGCTCTCTGGGAAGGATGGAGACCCCCACCAGTCTGGGATCTGGCTTTTGGCCAAATCTGCCTTGATCTGAAAGGCTAAGGAGCTGGACGAGGCAGCTGAACCAGACGGGCTTTTCCGAGGAAACAAAGGTGGAGCCTGGTGTCTCATCACTGGCTGTGCCAGTGGATTCAGTTAACTGAGCACAAGAAATCTGTGAGCTTGCCCAAGAGCCAGGCGCCATGCTGAGATATCACGGTACCTTTTCAGTCCTCACCAAAACCCTGAGAGGTCATCCCCTTGTTGCAGCCGTGAGACTTCATGAGGAATCTGCGCCCAGTCCCACCACGAGCGGGCAGCACAGGAGCTCAGGACCCTCTACTCTGGGGGGGCTGATGGTAACCACTGCGCTCTGGCTCTGCCATTGCATCAGGTCGTCTCTCTCCGAGTTTCCTAGTATACGCCTCTTGGTAAAACTCCCTCTTAGCTCAACTGGATGACCCTGTGTTGCCTGACATCCACAACTGGCCGACACACTGCAGGGCTGGGTGTGGTGGGCCCTGGCATCTGACCTCAGCCCTTGGAAAAGGCTGGTGAGCCTGGGCCAACAGGTGGAAGGGCGGGAAGGGAACAGCTGGATGCCTAGTGCCCACGCCAGCCCACTTATGGCTCCCCTCCACCCCAGAGCCAGCGGTACCTCAGGAGCATGGCTTGGCACCGGCCCAGGGCGCTCTGGGCCTCGGAGTGCCCTCCCTGGTGCAGGCTGCGAGCTGCGGCTTCCAACATGCTGATTTTGTCTGCCTGTGCCTCCAGGCCCTGCTCAACCACCTTGTGCTTCCACAGAAGGGTCTCCACATTGGCCAAGGAATCCTGGTGGGAGTGAGGAAGTGAATAATACCCATGGGGCTGCCCCACCCCATCCCAAGCTATCTGCTTTCCCACCTAGAGCATCCTACAAACACTCAGCCACAGCCTCTGCTTCCTCAAGGCTGTATCTGCCTTCAGGACAGTGATTCTCAACCAGGCAAGGTGCCTGGATAAGGGTCAAGGGTCAGAATTTCCAGGGGGGAAGAGGAGCTTTTTCATATAACAGGGACACCCTCTCCCCTGCACCCCCAGTAAGACTACGTCAGCACAGGTCAGCTGAGGCCCTGATTATTCTCTGAGGTCTCCTGTGAGTCAGGCTCGCCTGCCACAGAAGTTGGGACGGTGGTGGGAAAAGAAACCTCAGGGTGTCAGGAAGTGAGGAAGGCAGAGGTGAGAAGGGTGGTGGGAAGGAGGCAAGAATGGGTCAAGGGCTACACGCTCCCCTCGTAAGCTCCCACGGCATTCCCTGGGGGTCTAGGCCAGGCCACAAGAACTGCTCACGAACGATGGGCACGTGACTGCTCAGTGACCAGCTCGGTCGAGGGAGGGGAGACCCCCTTGGCCTGGGCAGCTCAGGGAGCACTGGCTGGTGTGATCCCGAATGCTGCTCTTGTAAACCCTCCCTCCCTCCTGCCCGGCACCTACCCCCTGACCCTCAATGGCTGGGCAGGCTTCCTGGCTGCAGAGCCAACTTTCCATCTGCTCCACAGAACTCAGAACCAGCTGTTGAGAAAGGAAAAGGTAAGAAGAAGAGAGCAGAGGGTCCAGTCACTGCAGATGGAGTGATCCTATTGGTGGCCCAGTGGAGAAATGGTCCTGGCTCAGCAGAACAAGTCCACAGCAGGCAAGACTTGTGGGCGAGCTGGGTGGTAGGAAGTGGGTGGTGGGCAAAGCCCCTGGCACAGCAGCCTCTCCGGCTTTGGCTTTGACCAGGGGCAGTGCGGTTAGCATGGGCCCCCATGGGTGGGGCAGGATGGAAGTTGCCCACCTGTAGCTCCAAGGCCTGCTGGAGCTGGAGCTGGTGCTCCTGCCAGGCCCCTTCCAGGCTGTTCAGCTCCTGGTCTAAATCAGCCAGGGCCTGGCGGGTGTCAGGGGCAGACGGGTGCCCCACTGCGAGCAGTCGCTGCCCAGTGCTTCGGGCCAGGCTGATGCTGTCTGTTCGGGAGTCCAGCTCGGCCTGTAACAGGACTGGGCTCAGCTCCCAGAGGCTGAGGCTCTCTCGGTGGGAGAGAGGAGGCCCAGTGGGGAGGAGGAGAGTGTGGAAGACAGCTGAAGGGGTGCGATGGAAGAGCAGAAAGGCAGAGGCAGGCGACAGAGAAAGAGGGGACCCCAATAAGGGAGAGGGCAGGGAAGAGGTGAGATCCCAGGAAAGGCCCAGGTCCCACCGCTCACCTTGCGCTGCTGGTGTTCCTCCAACATGTGCCGGGCCTCCGCGGGGCTGCTGGGGGCGCGTGGAGCATCCATCTCAGCCCGCAGCCTCCGGGCCCAGACCAGCAGTTCCTGCAGCACTGCCTGCAGTTTCCAAGCTTGGTGCAGGGCATCCAGGCACTCCCTCCTGCCCACGGGGTTCACCAGCTCGCCCTGGACCTCTGAGCCCTCTTCCCCCACCTTCCCCCCCTACCCCGTGCCTCCCAGGGCCTTCTCTCCCTGAATCCCCTTTGCCAAAGAAGCACCACAGGCTGAGAAGTGGTGGGGTGACAACACAGATGGTTATTTGAAGGACAGAGAAAGACTCGGGGGGAAAACCGGGCCAAGGGGAAGTGCGGGGACTGAGATGCTGCAGAGGAAAGGGACGAGCGGCCCAGCGGCTTCATACCACTTCTGGGCCCTGCTCTGGAGCTGCCACCAGCTGTCCATCATCTCCCGCCGCTTGTGGCTGAGGCTGGGGGCTGCCCCAGGGCTTCTCTGGCAGAAGCGGCCCACCTCTCGCTCTAGGGCCTGTGGGGGAAGCCAGGTCAGAGGCGGGGAGGCAGGCTGTGCTCAGGGAGGCCGCTGCAGGCAGTGGAGTGGACAGCTGAGCAGACCGGGTGACGCTTGCTGTCCCGAAGCCGCCCCCCCCCGCCGCATGCCTCTGCGGGGTCCCACAGAGGAGGCACCCTGGGCCCTGGCCCGCCTCCACACCTGGCTGCACACCTCCACCTGCGCCTGGATGAGGCCCATTTGCTGCTCCAACTCCTTGTGTCTCCGCAGCAGCCTCTGCACGCTCTCCAGGTCTTTCCCGTGGTCCGGGCCCTGGATCAAGGCAGCCTGGAGAGGAGCGGGGCATTACAGGCTGGGCCTTGGCTCCAGCTCTGGTCTCATCACACAGGGTCCTCAGTCACGGGGTTTCTGTGCGGAAGGTGCCCAGCCTGATGCCCTTCCCAGGGCTCTGCGCGGGCTGGGGCAGGGCGCTGGCCCCGACCAGAGGTCCCTTCCTTCTGTGCAGGAGGACGACTCTCAGAGAAACCTGGGGCTGGAGAGTCTCCATCTGTGTGGGGCTTACACGGACACTATCTCATTTGACTCTCCTTTTAGGGGAACTGAGCCTGGACAGACACCCAGGCCTGGCCGGCTGAGGCAGGAACCCAAGGAGGAGGAGGAACATTCAGCAAGAGCCCTCTGCAGGCCAGGGCCAGGGCACTGTCTGTGTCACAGACAGTGTCACAGGGGCTTCTCAGGCTGCACACCACCTCTTCACTTCCGCCCCTGTCAGTGGTTAGCCCACATTTCTCTGTGGTCACTACACAATCCTGGACAAACCTCCTGCGGGGCTGGGCTTGTCCAGGGACAAGGGAAGAACAGGGTGCTCTGGCCTCTGGACCCACAGTGCTGCCGGGGGCAAAAAGGGTCAGGAGGGCTGGCCTCCAAGCCTGCAACCGGAGCTCTTATGGAGCCCCTGGTAGACCCCCGACAGACTCCTTGTGGGACCTACCTCCATGTACCCCAGCTGCAGAGGAGAAGTGGGTGAGGGGCGGCCCATGGGAGACCCCGGCACCCTCACTCCCCTGGCCCATGGGCTGCCATTGCTCCCTCACTGCTTACTTTCTCCCCAATCCGCTCAGTGATGTCATCTAGCTCCCGGGACAAGGAGTGCATCTCCAGGGCCCCTTCAAGCTGCTGCTGGTACCGGAGCAGGTTGCCCTGGAAACTCTTCCACCTGGCAGAGAGGGTGTAAGGCCGAGTGTGAGGTGGCCCTCCAGCCCCTCTCCCAGCCCCCCTGCTTCCCCCACTCCAGGACTGGCCTGTTGTTGAGCTGGTGTCGCCGCTGGTGGATGGTCTTGACTTGCTCAGGGTCCCGGTTCTTGAGCTGCAGCGACCAGTCATTGACGCTCCTGATGTGGGTGTCATCCACCGTGTCCTGCAGGAGTGCAGGGTGAGGGCATTGGTGACACCGGCTCTGAGCCCCTTCTTTGCACTGCTGTCAGCACGTGGAGGGTCAGCTTGGGCCCAAGAGAGTGAGAAAGGCAGCATGTCTGGGAGTGGAGGCCTCCATCCCATCCTGTACCAGGTGCAGTGAGCAAGATACACTTGGGGTCTGCAGCCCCACAGTTGGCTCCAAGGTGAGAAAATGTGCTCCCAGAAGCGGGAGGGGGTGGGCAGGGATGCACTGATTAACAGAAGCCTTTAAAGTGAAAATGCAGCTTCTCCGGATAAGAAGAGCAAAGCGAGGGGTGGAATGCGATGGTGGTTTGGGCCTCCTGGGGTCTGGGTGTCCCCAGCCCTGGGAGTCACTGGGCTGAGGCTGCCACTGCTTAAACACAGGGTGAGGCTTATAGGTACTCAGGGAGGGGGTCCTCACAGGGGTGGGATTGCAGGCTTTCTGCCCCTGGTACGAGCACCTTGCACTTGTAGAGCTTGTTGAAATTCCCAAAGCCCCGCCCTGTGGAGAGTCTCCTTCGTGGAGGGCATGGAAGGGCATTTCTTTCCTGGTGTAGGTGCCAGAGCAGAGCTGGGAGGCCAACACAGCTAACTTGTGACAGAGCCAGGATTTGAGCCCAGCTCTCTGGCTCTCACTCGACTATAGCATCTGGCATGGTGGCTGTGAAATTCCACCCATAGCAAAGGATATCGGAGCACTGTGGACTTTTAAGAACTCACACACACTTACATCAGGGGGATGAGCTTAGCACATTCTGCCTCTAACGCCGGATTGTGAATACATTTGTCCAATTTCTTTCCTCTATACCACATAAGAGAAATCGATTTTTGGGTGTGTGTGTGTGGAGGGGGTGTGGGGAGGAGATGCTGAAGGAGGGTTACGAGTGGCTGCAGTGTATTGATTACCCACTACATCCAGGCATATGCGTGTTCTTTTTTTAAATTTTGAAATAATTATAGATGCACAGGACATTGCAAAAGTAGTATAGGAAAGTCCCACGTACCCTTCTCCGGCTTCCCCCGATGGTAACATCTTACATAATTACAGTAGACTAAGAGAACCAGGAATGGGACACTGGTATAACTATTATGCAGATGACAGACTTTATTCAGAGTTCATCAGTTCCTACAGGCACTCATCTGTGTGGGGGGCAGGTAGAGTTCCACACAGTTTATCACATGTATAGACTCGTGTAACCACCACAGCACACATATGCTCTCTGACCTATGAGACAGGTGTTATCCACATTTTAAAGATGAAGAGACGAAGGTTTGGTGAGAAAGGGAGGCTGCCTAGGCACGTGCCGGCAGTAAGTGTGGAGCTGACACAAGAGCCCACATCAGGCTCCAGAGCCCCTGCCGGGTCACTACTCTGAGCTTTATTTCCCAATGGGGGGATGCCCCGGCCGCCCTCTCCATGGAGGGCCCCCTTACCCCGGCCCAGACTCCTCGGAACATGTGGAGCTGCTTACGGAGCTGCAGGCAGTGCTCAAGGTCCTGGCCCAGGTCACCGACATTCACCATCACCTCCTGCGGAGGCAGCATGCTGAGCACCAGCCCTGGGTGCACCCAGCCCCCTGGCACCCAGCTGCTGGGCAGCGTTGGGGCAGGTGGCGTCTTCAGGAGCTTCCCACTGGGGTTCCCACGCCCATCTCTCAGCCCCACAGCCCCACCCCCAGCTCTGCCCCTGCCCAGCTGGGTCTCACCATCTCCTGGATCCAGGCCTCTGCAAGGTCCACCCTCTGTAGGAACTCCAGGAAGTTCTGCTTGTCCTCCAGGTCCTGGCCCCGGAGAGCCAGTGCCTGCCTCAGCTTCTCCCAGTGCTCCTGCAGCTCCCCGAGTCTTTGGGAGACCTCTCCCGCCCGAGGGTGGCTCTGTGCCAGAAGAGCCTCGCCCTCCTGGGGAGAGATCCCAGGAGATCTTGCCTGTCTCCCTTCCTCCTGCTTTTCTCACCACAGGCTCCCTCTGGCAAAGGCTTTTCCCCTTGCCCATTCTGGAGTCCACATTTTGGGACAGGGCTTGGGCTGAGGGCCTGGCTGTTACCTTGGCGACAGAGGTTATGACCTCCTTATGGGCCTGGACCTCAGCTTCGAAGGCCTGGTGTTTCTGCAGGAACTTCAACTTATCTTTCAGGTCCCCAGGAAGGATTGGCTCTTTCAGCTGCTGGACCCGCTCCTGGATCCAATCCTGGGCCTGGTGGGGGTGGGGACATGAATCCCATGATGCTGATACTGCCTCCATTCACAGAGATGTCCCACATGCCTGTGCCCAGGTAGCTGACTGCTGGCCCCAGCGGCAGGGCTGGGCAGCGCCTGGCAAATGAGATCCAATGGTTCTAGCCCAGGAAGACATGTCCCAGGCCCAGCTAGCACCCCCAGCCACAGGAAGGGGCTGGCAGGGCCCTTGGGTGGAACCTAATTTGGGAGGTGAGTCTTGCCTGCTCCTGGGCCCTGGACTGCTCTGCTCCTTCTCTCACCCCTCTTTGTGCTGACCCTGGGATTGCTCAGGAAGCAGTGGGGTCTCCATATGCAGGGTCTTTGAATCGAATGTTCTGGGCTCCAGCATGGCCTCTGGGAGAGCTTTTTAACTCTCTAAACTTCAGTGTCCTCATCACAGGGTTGTGGTGAGGTCTGAATGAGCCCGTGAAGGTGCGCATCATCTGTAAAATGTGGCCCAAGTGGAAGGCACTGGGCTGGGGGTGGCCCTCAGACCTGGGTCACGGCCCTGGTGAAGCTGGCCATCAGCAGGGAGGCGTGCAGGGCGTGTCCCCGGCTCTCTGCCAGCTCCTTCACTCGAGCTCGACGCTCCAGCACCGTGTGGAGCAGGTCCTGCACCCGGGGGCCCCTGAGCGTCTTCACATCCTCGCACAGGGCTGTCTCCTGTGGGGCGGAGGTGGGGGACGCAGTCACGTGGGAGGCTGGAGCAGGGGCCCGCCTGCAGGGATGCCCTTCCCTCAGCCTGGTGTGGCCTAGGGCTGGCCCATCACCCAGTAAGCCAGAACCAAGCCTCTCAGCTCCCCAGTGACCACGTAATCTGGAGCCAAGTGGCTGCCACGTCCCTGCGGTGTGGCCCAGCCCAGCCCTGTTCTTGAGCCACACGTCCTACTCTGCCTAGTCAGCCCAAACCAGGAGCCCCTAGCCCCACAGGCTGGCCCCATATATCAGCATTACCTGTGGCACACACCAAGCACCCCGTGTCCCCCACTTAGGACTCTCCAAAGTTCCCAGACTCCCCTCACTGGCCCCCAACTCTGACCACGCCCAGGACTCCCCGAGCCCATTACCTTCTCATCCTGGGCAGTCAGCACCTTCTGGAAGGTCTCATGCTTGCGGATCAACTGCTCCACCTCTTCCACCGAGCTCCCCAGGGCACTGGTTCTCAGGGAAACCTGGATCAGCCCACGGAAAAGTCAGAGGCCACCAGCGACTGTCCAGACAGCCAGCACCCCCACCCCGTTTGCAGCTGTCTGTGCTGAGGCAGTGCACAGCTCTGCGCCCCACATCAGGGAAGAAGCCAGAGCCCCAGGAAGCAAGGCAGTGAGTCTGGAGAGGGGAGACAGGGAGAAGAGGGAGCGCGAGGACGTGTGTTGTCTGGTGAGGGGGACCTGCCTCCTGGGCCGTGAGGATCTGGTCTAGGCGGCCACACTTTCTGAGGAAGAGCTGCTCCCGGTGCATGGCCTGCAGCCTCTCTTGCTTCCTTTCCCAGGCTTGGAACACCCGCTCCCGCTCATCCTGCAGGGCTTGCAGCCCTTTCTGGACCTGGGGACGGGTATGAGGGGAGCCTGCACTGGGGAGAGCCGCTTGAACAAGACGGAAGCAGATCCTGAGGAAAGCCTCTGAGGAGAGGCCAGCGTGGCACGGTGGGGCAGGGCGCAAGGAGGCTCAGGCTAGGTCAGGGTAGGCTGGGGACACCAGAAAAGGGGGCCCACCTCCTTGATGGGTGTCCCTGCAGCCAGGAGCACCTGCCGGCCAAGCTGGGCAGCCCGCTGGTACAGCTCCTCCTGGGCCTCCAGCTCTGCCCGAAGCTGCTGGTGGGCACTGAGCGCTAGGGGGCCACTGCTGGGCTCCTGGAAAGTGTCCTCTCTCTGCAGCTCCTGCCACACATGGGCTGCCCAGGATGCATAGCCCTGCACCTGGATCCCGGGAGACGGAGGGAGGGAGAGAGCTGAGTGGGGGCTGGGCCGGGTGGCAGAGAACCAGGCTCTGAGGCACAACGACAGTCCCCCTGGATCCACTCACACATTGGAAGGGCCAAGCTGTCCCAGGTCAGAGCCTCAGGCGAGGCCCACAGGGCCTTCTGTCACCTGATTCCTCCATCGTCATCCAACCCAATCTTCCCAGCTCCCCTAAACTTCTGCGTGTGCCGGACCAGCCTCCTCATTGTCCTCACCGAGACTCTTCTCCACCCCTTGCTTTTGAGGCCCCTCTTGTTTAGATGTTCCTTCTCCTTCCTTCCATCTCTTCCAAGCCCACCCCCTCTTCCAGGGCCAAGGCCTTCTTCGCCTCATGCAGAATTCCCTGGCACCTTGACATCTCACTGCTCTCCCATCCTCTGGATTTCCAATTGAATACTTACAACCGTCTTCTATTGATTTGTGTACAAACACCGTGTTAGAGCTGGAGGGGCCTTGGATCCTTGTCCAAACACCTCATTGCTTAGACGAAGAAGGGTCAATGGCACAATGTGTGTGAACAAGTTTTGTAAACTCTAGGCACTCAAACAGGAGGTAACAACCTAGAGATAGAGGCCTTGCTCAAGCCCCCGCTGCCAGAAAGTGGCAGAGGTGGGTCTCTAAACTCAAGCCTTTTTGCAGTGTCATAATTTGGGCATTGGGTCCACCAGGCCCCAGGACATGGGGACTCCTGGGACATCCCACGGCCAGGGCCCCCTGTCATCCTCAGACTCTCCAGGGTATTAGGCTCATCTCTCCAGCTATATAGGCTCCATGAGGGCAGCAATCCCATCTCACAGGGCTTCTACATCACCCTCCTCTTTCCACCCACAGCTCCTGGCAGAGAGCTAAACACAGATGTTAAATAGATGCTGGCTGATCCAGAGGTCACTGTCTAGAATATTTGTGTCTTCAGTTATGGGCTTTTTGGGGCTGTTTTTACTCCTCGGCTCTGGCTGGGACCCCTGTCTCCTGACTGCCCTGTTATTCACTTGGGCTGGTGTTGACCCAAACCTAACGCATCACTGCTATGCCCCACATGCTCAGCCCTCTGACCAGCCAGCCAGACATCCAGATGTGCCCAGGCTCTTCCTCCTCATGTCCAAATTTGTTTTCCTTCTGGAGCTAGAGGTTCTCATTAGTGCATGCACGTGCCTGGTAACACACACACACACACACACACACATACACACCACCCAAGGGGAAGGAGCCCTCACCACCACATGGAAGCGAGCCAGGAGGTGTGCCTGCTCCAGCTGGGCCCTGTGCTGCTCCATGTGTAGCTTCAAGGCCTCCCAGGCCTGCACCAGAGCCTGCTGCCTCTGCTGTACCACGTGGGCCTGAGGCCCTGGACCCCGCTTCTGCATGGTGCCTCCAATCTCCAGCAGTCCCTGCAGCTGGGGTCAGGGTGGGACATAGGGAGAGAAGGGTCATGTCCTCCTAGACACTGAGGGGCCTGCCCGTCACACAGACCCGTCCTTGGGCCATGTCCTACCATGCACAATGGGCCCCACTGGAGGCCCTGAGCAAGTATGGAAAATCTAGAAGAATAGATGGGCAGGCCTGAGGGGGCCTGAGAGGCCTGAGGGGGAGAGGCAGCCAGACCTGGGCTCACCTGCCGCTCAGTGCCTAGGAGTTCACGCTCCAGCCCCTCGTGTCTCCTCAGCTGGGCCTCCAGCCCACGCAGGTCTTGGGCCACGTCCCTGGGGAGGCTTGCGGCTTTTTCCTGAGGAGAGGAGATGGCCATGGGGATCAGGAATGGAGCGGGGGGGGGGGGGGGGTTGGTGCTGAGCCTGGGTGGATCCACTTCTAGAAAGAACCCCCTCCCTCTCCCCTGGCTCACACCTGGACCCAGGTGAGGGCTTCCCACAGATCTCTGTGAACTTTGAGGGCAATCTCAGCATCTCGGAGCAGGCGGCCTCGGGCCTGGGTCAGCTCCCACAGCTCCAACCAGGCGGCCCTGTTCCCAGATGGGCAGGAGACCAGCAGCAGATCAGCCATTGACCCAGTGCCTCATTCCACCCCCTCGCTAGGCCGGGTCAGCCCTCTCCTCTCAGGGCTGCTTCCAGAGCTCAGCCCTGCTGCAAACCCTCCTCCCTGGAGCCTGTCTCTTCAGCTTTCCTAGGAGCCGAGTCCTGCGCTGCTGCCACGCTCAGCACTGAGCCAATTCCTGTGCTTTGTGATATATCCAGTATGTCCCAGTCTCGACACGTCAACCAGACTATAAACGGTCGAGGGCAGTGGCCCCTCTTCTCTCCGTGCCTCCTGTACTCGGCCCACTCTCCCTGAGCTCCTGAGGCTTCTGCCAGCCGGCTCCATGCTAGGGGTTATGGACAAGTCACGACCTTGCCTCACAGCTCACAGGCTTGGGGCAGATTCAAACCAGCCGGGTGGACAGCAGGGGGGCTTCCCACAGCTCCTCCTCCAAGTCCTGGAAGCCTGTGGTTTGGAAGAGTGCCCCTGGAGGTCTGGGCGGGGCTCTCGGACCTGCACCCCCAGCCTCGACTCCCTTCACAGGCCACGGCCACCTGTGGCGGCCTCAGCCTCTCCAGAACCAGCGCCTCTCCAGATTCGGCATGGGCAGGCAGAGCCAGTGTGGCCCTGGGAGCATGCCGCCCTCTCCTTGCACTCCAGGACCTGCCTGCCCAGCACGCTCCCCCAATCCCACGCCCCTGGCCTGCTCTGCTGGGCACTCACTGCAGATCCTGCTGCCTCTGGCAGGCCTTGGGGCCAGCGCTGTGTCCATGCTCCAGTAGGCTGTCTGCCAGCTGCTGGCAGGTTGCCACTCGCTGGCCACCCAGCTCCACTTGGCACTGAAACTTTGCAAACTTAGTGCAGAGGTGCTGAGGAGAAGAGGGGAGGAGGTGACAGGGTGGCACTCAGCTGATAAGACAGCAAGCAGCTTGGGAAACGAAGGACCTCAGTGACCATCTGGGCACCCTGGGGGCTGGGCAGCCGCAGAGCCTGCCCACTCTACTCAGAAGGCCTGTCTTCGGCCAGGGCTCTTGGCTCCCACAGCCCCCTTCTCCACACAGCCCAGCCTGGCTGGGCCCCCGCGCCCCAGGGCTCTGCCTCAGGCGTTCCTCCTTGCCCCAGCCCTCTCCTCACCAGGACCTGCTCGTGGTCCTCTCCGAGGCTCTCTCCTCTGGCTGTCTGCTTCTGGCTAGCCAGCCAGCTCTGCAGCTCCTCAGCCTCCCTCAGGAACTCGTGCAGCTTCAGGGTCCCCTCCAGCTCCCGATCCCTGTGAGGACAGCCCACAGTTCCCCACAAGTTAGCTGCCCAGCCCCCTGGGGAGGGCTGGCCCAGCCTAAGGGGGTGACCTGATGGTCTCTGCCCAAGCCTGCAGCTCTGGATTCAGGGAGAAGTAGACTCAGGAAGCCAGTAGGGCAGGTGAGGGTGTGGATGTGGGAAGACTCAGAGAGCTAGGAGCTGGGGGTCCGCGTTCCTGCCCAGTGGGTCCTCACTGAGGAATTTATGGAGAGAGGTGAGCAACACCCAGCAAGGCCTCATCTGACACACCTCTGTCGGCCTGGGGTCATGGGTTCCTTCCAACTCAAGGTCATGGTATGGGAACAGTCAACCGTGGCTAGGCCCCCCGTACCCAGAGTGGGTACAATGACCCTCACCGTGAGACTGACAACTCTTGCAGCACCTGCAGCTGCTCCCAGAGCCTCCTCTGCACCTCACGCAGCTGCTCAGAGGCCACAGGGCCAGTGAGGGTCTGGGCTCGTTGGTCAAGCTTCTCCATGGAGCTCCAACAAAGAACTAGTTCCTGCTGCAGAGTCTGCCAGCACAGGGACCCATGCATGCCAGGCTCAGACTGGGTGACTCATTCATCTACCCATCCATCCACCCACTCACTTGTCTCTCCACTCACCCATCCGTCTACCCCCTTCCACTCATCTACGCATCCATCCACTCACCCATCCATCCACCCATCTATTCACCCATTGATCCACCCATCCATCTATCTGCCAACCCATCTGTCCACCCACACATCCATCATCCACCTACCCAATACTGATAGAGTTCTCACTGTTTCACAAAAGTGAAGACATGGTCTGTGTCCTCAGAGGGCTCACTATTTAGTAGGGAGGGGTGAATACTGGGTAATCTGGGCCAAGGAAGGGAGGGCAGAGAAGGCACTGAACTGAACCCTAACACCAAAGTATATGAGATGGGCAGAGTTAAGCAAGCTGCCCAGGATGCCTGGAACACTGAAGCCCCATGAGGCCACGGCTACAGGCACACTCCATAGGAATGGCTCACTAAAGTCCTCAGTCACAGGACCCTGGAATATGGGCCACCAGGGCTACCTGGGAAAACATGCCCAGACAAGAGGACATTTCAGTGACAGCAGGAACTAGGATTGCTGTGGTCCCAGCTTTGGAGCTGGTGTGGTCCCCAGGGTCTGATTCCAGGAAGGAGGGGGTGTTACAGGCCTCTCTCCCTTTAATCAGGGGATGTTTGTGTGTGTGGAGGGGTCAGACTTCAGGAAGGGCATTTGGTTAACTCAAAGGATGATATTCAAAGTATGGGAGGAAGAACCCCCAAGAGAGAAGAAAGTGCAAGTGGGAGGAGGGCAAGCGAGAAGAGAAGACAAATCCCAAGGCCACAGGGGTGTAGACTACTAAAGAGAGTAAACAAGGGGGATGCCTTCTTCCAAGGGCTGCCTCGGAAGAACGGGAGCCCTAGGGATGAGGAGCGGCCCTGCAGGATGGGGTGGGTGGCGGGGAAGGGGCTTGCCATGTCTTCAGGAAGAAAGAGCAGGGCTTCATGCCTCCAAGAAGTAGGATGTGCCCTTTGGGTGTGTGACAGACCTTTTCCTCATGGCCCATCATTACCCAAGTTCAGACTGATGAGGGATGCTCAGGACATGGTACCTGATGCTTCTTAATGAGCCTGAGAGTGGCTGCCTCGTCTCCACCATAGTCCTGACTGCTCACCAGTGGCCACTTCTCCTCCACCCAGTCCTCCAGCTCTGACGCATCCAGAAAATACTGCCAAGAATGGTGCCGACTCAGCTCGATGATCTCAGATGGGACCCTCCATCACCCCTTGGGGACATCATGCTAGGTTCTCCAGCAGCCAGCACAAAGATGTTTCTGTGCCCACATGGGGACTAGCCAGCATCTGTCCAGCTTTTGCCATTTCCCCTGACCCTGTGCTCTCTGCATCCTACCTGCTGGAGAGTGACAGCCTGTTGCAGGCACCGAGCCCGTGCCTCACATGCATGCTCCAGCTCTATCCAGTGGTCTTCCACCTCCTGGCACTGCTTTATGATGTCCCGGGTTTGGGGGTGCCCTGAGGCTGCCAGGCTCCGTCCGGAATCCAGTAGCCGTTGCATCTGACCCTGGTGGGCTTTCACTTCTGCTTGGAGCTCCTGCCACAGAACAGCAGGAGGGGCTGCTGCCTCCAAGATTCCCTTAGCCATGGGGTGCCAGGAACAGAGCCATGGATGCGGCTCTGGGCTCCAGGCATGGCAAAACTCGCAGGCAGAGAATAGCTGGGGCAGAGACTTGGAAATCAGGACACCCCGAGCAGCAGCAGAGGAATTCTAAGGTATGCGAATGGGACATCAGGGATCCTGGGAGAAAAAGGGGGCCGTTACCTCGTGTTTGTGGCAAAGGCTCTGGGTACCATGTAAGCACTTGGTGGAGCCGGTGGAGCTGGCACTGGGCATGTGCTCAGCCACCCACGTGAGCTCCATGCTGCTCAGTTGGTAGAACTGGTACAGCTCAACTGAGGCCTGCAGCTGCCATTGCCGGGCGGCCAGACGTCCCTGCAGGGACTCGAACCTGGGCGGAGGCAGAAGGGATGGGAGAGGTTGGGAATAAGCAAGGTCAAACCCTCAGTCCTTTCCTTGACCCTGTGAAAGATGACACAAGTGGTATCATATTAAAACAGAGCCAGAGCCGCCATTTCAGAGCATGTCTTGTTTTCTTTATCTTCCAAAGTGGACCAAACCACCAACATTCCAGGAAGCCAGTAAAGACAAAAATATCCTGTCTGTAAGGACTGATGAAACTGGACTTTGCTGATGACCGAATGTAGACCAGTCAATGAAGTACGAGTCTAGCTTTTTGCCTGATGAGCGATTCTCAAGTCAATCTATGAAGTACAAACCCAGCCTACCCCATCTGGCACCAATGAACTCGTCTTTAACACAACTCACCTCATCCTTCCTTTTCCCATAAAAACCCTGAGCCCCTCTTCTATAATCAGGACACTATTTGGGTTTCTTCCTGAATCTGTGCTCCCTGAATTGCAATTCCTTGATCCCAAGTAAAGGTTTTGCCTCTTAAAAGGGTTTCTGTTTCTGTAGATTGACAGCCCAGTCAGGGGCCCATGAGGAACAAGGTGGGGCACGGGGAAGCCTCATCTGACAACGGGGAGGCAGCTGGAGAGGGTGCAGGGCCCAACCTCCCACCCAGACGACCCTCCTGACTTCAGAACATGGGGCGCTTAGGATGCCTAGCTGGGGGTCTCTGACCTGCCCACCCTGGGAACAACTCTACTCAAAAGGGCAGGAGGTTTGGATGACCTCAGGTCCTGTAGGTGCCACCCTGCTGGGCTCACTGGGTGAAACTGCCCTCATGTTCACATTAGGGGTGACACACAGTGCAGTGAAGATGGAACAAGCAGGCAAGTACCTTTGGAGGTACTTTTGGGTCTCCTCCACGATGGTCTGGGAATTGACCATGCTGAGGGCCTGGGAGACGAGGGCGGCCATCTTCCCGGCCAGTGCCTGGCTCTCACCCTCCAGCTGGTGGTGCTGTTTCTGCAGCCTCCGGCTGGAGCTCAGGTCCTGCCCTGTTTCTGCGCCCTGCAGGGCCCCCTCTAGCTGCTCCATCTTCTCCTTGGCATCCTGGGGAGGGTTGCAGGGCGCTGCATTAGGCTCTCCATGTATAGGCCAGCAAGTGGCCCTTCCTGGGCTCTAAGGCTGCAGTGCTGGTAGCAGACCAGATTCACCAGGGACCTATTGGGGACATCTGTCCCCGCCACTGCCCACCCCCCCACCAGAGGTGCCCAAACCTTCCCCCAGAGCCCCATGAATATCCTGTCCCCTTCTTCCTCCCTGGGGGACTCAAGTTGTGCTGCTCATACATTGAGCACCCAGGAGACAATCTTGTATTGGCCTATTGGTGAGTAAAGCCAGGCTCAACTTGTCACAGGCCAGAGGCCTCCAGAGGCTGCAGGTCTTCCCAGGGCTGCTCCAGAGTCAGCAGGACACCAGATTCCTCCCTCCCCTTCCCATCCTGCCTGTTCCCAGCCCAGCCCAGCCTCAGTCTCCCTCCTGTGCCCTGCCCCGCCTCTTTGGCCGACCTGCAGCAGCCCCCGGAGCTGGTCCTGCTGCCTAGCCTGCCGGAGCTGGTCCCCACGCTCTGCCATCTTGAGGTTCAACTCTTCCCACTTGCTACTCAGGCCCTGAAGCCTGGCCTGCACGTCCTCCTGGGCACTGAGCCTGCTGCTCAACAGCTCTCTCCCGGCCTGCAGTGGAGACAAAGGCCGGGGAGTTTTGTTGAGCTGCTGGTATCATGAACGGCCGCAGCAGGCTGGACCCATGTGGCAGAGGTGAGGGGTGGCTGGCTACAAGCTGCATTCCACAGGCTGCAAGGGCTCAAGCAGTTCATGTAGCCCCAAATCTGTGGGCAGAGGTGAGAGGCTTTCCCCTGACACCCGCAAGTAGGACAGGGCGAGTGGGCATCAGGCTGCCAGGGGAATGGTGACGTTCAGGTGGACGAAGCAGGCTCCGGAGCTGGCCCGAGAGGTGAGGGGACGGGTGCCTGGCTGAGTGAAGGAGGTTGCGTGGTGAAAGAGGAAGCTGGACGATCCTCATTCCATGGTAACTGAGGCTGAGGCTTCCTTCAGTGAGTATGTTCCATGAAAACCTGCTGCACGGCTGGGCTGGGCATTTGAAGATGAGTAGGCCCTGTACCCGCTGCCTAGCGCCCCCACCTGCCGCAGGCCCTCCAGGTGCCCACGGGCGGCCAGCAGCTCGCGCTCAGCTGCTTCGTGCTGCTTGAGTTTCCGCAGGACGCTGCCGGGCTCTCGGGAGGGCTCGGGAGGGCTCTCGGCCACCGCCAGCCCCTTCTCCTCCATCCACAGCATCAGCTCCGCCACATCCTGCTTCCATTCCTGCCCGAGAACCGGGAGAGAGTGGGTCTCAGACCGGGAGTGAGGGCTGGTGCGAGGACCTCTGGAGAGAGGGGTCTCATGGACCCCCGTGGGGAGGAGCGGGACCCAGAGCCAGTCCTAGGGTGCAAGAGAGGTGGGGCTGGGGTTACCGCTCCCAAGTGAGGACAGGGAAATGGAAATCGAGGGGACTGTCGCCCTCACAGGAGGAGGCCTGGGGACTCAGGGCCTGGGCCCCATGGTAGAGGAGCGCCTGGTCAGTCCCCCTACTCTGCCCACATCAGATCATGTCTGGCCATGTCTCCAAACAGGCTGAAGCTCTGGGAGGCCTGTGGACCGGTCCAGCTCTGAGCCCCTGTGGGGCTGAGCAAATATCTGACAGAGCCAGGGCCTGTACCTGGTGCCTACCGTGCATGCGAGAGCCCAGAGTGTGGCCAGAAATGATGGGGAAGGGGAAGAGCTGGATGAGGGAGGGCAAGCGGGTTATTCAAGACTTTGGGCCCAGCCCTGCCTCTGAGCAGTGCAGCCTCAGCCTCAGTTTCCCTCATCTGGAAAAATCAGAGCCCCAAGGCCTGTGTCACAGGAGGTGCTGTGAGGGTCAGGGACTTAATACGTGGGAAAGTGCTTGGTAAACTGTAAAGTGCTCTGCATAGTGCACAGTCGTTCGCGCAGCAGTGGACTCAGGCGCTCCTCTCGGAAAGCCTCAGGCACCTGGGCCTGCCCCTCACCTGGAGCTGGAGGGAAGCCTGCAGCTGCTGCCTCCTCTGCTCACTCCTCTCCTGGATCCTGGTCCATTGTGCCTGGATGCCCTGCAGCTGCTCTCTGACCCTGGAGGGCAGGTGGAGGCGGGGAGGGTGTGGGAGGGCTCCACTCTGCCCCAGGGCCACCCCAAAGGTTGGGCCCATCCACCCCCAGGCTGCACCCTTTGGCCCCCTACTCCCCATCCACTCTCCCAGCCTCAGGGCAACAGGCTGTGCAGGCTGAGAAGGAAAGCAGGGCAGGTGCTGCCTGGACAGGCCCAGGCTCACTTGTGTGCAGCAGCATGTTGGCTCTGAGCCAGCTTCTCGCCACGTGCCTGTAGAGCCTCTGCCCGAGGGCTGAGGGCGCCCAGGAGCCGCCCAAACTCCTGGTGCCGCTGCAGCAGGCTCTGAGCCTCCGCCACATCCTCCTAGGGGTGCAGAGAGCAGGGTCACGCTGGGAGGATGGCGGTCAGCACCATCTCACCCACTGCTGGCCCAGAGGCCTCCTGCCCAGCCTGGCTTCCAAGCTCTCTCCAGTGATGGGGACGCAGCACCCCAGCTGCACATCCCTGGCTCCATACCCCAAGGCTGTCCAGCTGCAGGAAGGCCTCGTGGTTGGCACAGGTGGCGGTGAAACCATCCACTTCTCGACTGAACCTCTGCAGCTCCAGCCCCTCCTGCAGCCGCTGCTGTCTCTGCTCCCAGGCGGCCTTCAGCCCCCGGCCTTGCTGGCCCAGAAGCCTCAGAGCGCTGGCCACCTCATGGGAGTCCGGGGAGTCCAAGGCTGCCATGGGCTGGCCCTGAGCCTCCAGCTGCTGCAGCCTGACCAGGACGACAGGCAGAGGGTCAAAGCCTGGCCACTCCTCTCCCTGACCTTCCTCCTCTCTCGCTTCCATGGTTATTCCTTTTGGAGCTCTGGTGGAAGGGTAACTGAGGCTGGTTAGCCTCATTGGTTCACTCGTCCCACGGGACAGCTGTGCCCTGGCCCACTGGAGAGGCACTGAAGGTAATGGGCCCAGCACAGGAGTCAGGACTCAGTGGTTCCACGCTCCCTGCCATGTCACACCTGTGCTACAGTTGGCCATTCTAATGGCCGATGCCCAGATAAGTAGACAAGCTGAGACAGCACCACACAGAAAAATCGCTCACATGGCGTACATGCCTGAGGGCAGGACCACAGCAAGCCCACATGGAGCCTTGAGCAATTAGAAAAGGCACCCGCCCCTCTCAGCCTGGCGCAGCCCCCAGGCACACAGCTTGGGAACAGGTGACACCTTTGAGTGAATTAGGAAGAGGCTCCACTTCCTCTGAGCTGACGCAGCCCTGAACCGGATAGGAGAGTCCGGTGAGCTGAGGATGGAATGGATTCAGTGCCTGCTTGGCCACCTGTCAGGTCCTCTCGGGTGGGGCACAACCTGAGGACTGTACTCAGTGACCCCGCCCGCCGGACAAACCTGCACCGTCATCCCTGCAGGAGGGGAGGCATCGCCATACTGAGGAGGTGGGTGTCTTAGTCCCATGGGGGGTCCTCAGCCATTTGACTCCAGGGGCTAGTGGGGTCTGCATTACCCAGAATGGCCAGGGAGGCTAGGCTGCCCTGACTGAAAGCAACCCACTAGGGTCACCTGGATGGGGTACGGCCAGGCCTGGACTGGATAGAACCTTCCAGGAAGCTCAGACTCTGCCCTGGGTCCCTCTCTAAAGTATGCACTTTGCCTGACTAGTCCCCGGTTACATCCCCTCCTTGAAAATCTCAAGCACCATGCCAGACACCAGCCTGGGCCCCTCCCCTGGATGACATACTGCTTCCTGCCTCCCTCCCTCGGGTGGCCCATCCCCAGAGGCCTCGGCCATCCCGAAGCACGCCCTGTCCACCCTCCTGTCCTGACCTCTCCTGCTGCAGGTGTATCTCCTCCAGCAGGTCTTGGTGCTCCGTCAGCAGCCGCTGGGCTGAGGCCATGTCCCCCATCTCCTCCTCACTGCGCAGCTGAGCCTGGACACTCTCTGCCCACAGCAGCAGCCGCTGGCTCTCTTGCAGGAAGCTCTGCCTGGCCCGCACCCCGGCTTGGGTGCTGGCCAGCTGGGCCACTTGTTGCTGCGCTCGTTCCAGCAGCCCCTGCAGCATCTCCACCTGTTCTTGCAGGAACTGGCTCTCTGCAGGGCCTGACTCCTTGACTCTGGTGGATGGGGCCCACCGCCCAGTCAGTGCCCTGCCCTGGGCTTGGTGCCCAGGCCTGTGCTCCCCAGGGGAAGTGGTGGCTACTCGGAACTCCCACTTCACCCTTGACGTAGGGGCAGCAAACCCGTGTGGCTCTCCCTTTCCCCACGAGCATGTTCTCAAGCTGTTCCCCCATCTTTGTCCCTACCCTTCAAACAACACATCCTGCCCATCCTCCCCATCCCCGCTTCTGTCCCCTTTCTCATTCCATAACCCTGCTCAGGCCTTCCCTGCCCCCCAGGGCACAGTCACCCGGCCAAACCCAGGCCGTACTTTATGGCCACCCTTTGCAGGGAGTGGATGCTCTTCTCTAGCGCTGGCATCTTCTGCTGGGCCAGGTGTAGGATGCGGTGGCTGTCTTCTGAGCGCCCCAGCTCCAGGGCTTCCAGCTGGAGTATCACGTTTTGCAGCTGGACCTGTGTGGCTCCACACTCCTGCAGGAAACTGCGCACGTCTGCGGTGCGCGCCAGCTGCATTTCTTTTTCTTTCTTCAGGGCCTCCAGCTGCCCCCACCTGGGCAGAGGGAATAGGGTTGTCTCCATCACAGGGACACCCTTCTGTCCATCCTAGGGCCTTGGCCAGAGGCTCACATGACAGAAGCAGCCAGGCAGGCTGTCCCCATACCTGTTACTTGCTGTCTCCGACATGTTCAGTCTTTCCTCCTGGCATCTCAGGAGGCAGCTGAGCAGGCCCTCGGGCCCAGGCACCCAGCCTACGTCCATTACCCCGCACTCCCTCCTCGTTCTCACCTCTGGCTCAGTTCCTCCTGCTGTCGCTGGATTCGGGGGGAGTCTCCAGGACATCTCTGCTTCAGCTGCTCAGCAGAGCTGCTGACCTCAGCCCAGCGGCCCCTTCCCACAGCCAGGGCAGAGAGGAAGTTCTGGGGAAAGGAGGACCCAGGGCTTGAGGCGGCTTTTTCTCCTCCCACACTCCCCTCAAGACTGTGAATGACCTCTGACACGCTCTGTTACAGAGATGTTCAAGCTGCACCCCTCTGGAAGGACAGGGATCTGCATCCTTACAGGGCTGGGAGGACCCTTTAAAAATTCAAGGCCAGGCATTCAAATTGGAAAGTAAAAAGTAAAACTGAGACTATTTGCAGATGACACAACATAGAAAACCCTAAAAACTCCATCAAACAACTGTGAGAACGAATAAATGAATTCAGTAAAGTCATAGGATACAAACATCAATATACAAAAATCTGTTGTATTTCTATACACTAATAATGAACTATCACAAAGAGAAATTAAGAAAACAATCCCATTTACAATTTCATCAAAAATAATAAAATACCTAGGAATAAATTTAACCAAGGAGGTAAAAGGCCTGTACGCTGTAAACTACAAGACATTGATGAAAGAAACTGAAGAAAACACAAATAAATGGAAAGATATTCCATGTTCATGAATTGGAAGAATTAATATTGTTAAAATGTCCATACTACCCAAAGCAATCTACAGATTCAATGCAATCTCTATGAAAATTCCAATGACATTTTCTCACAGAAATAGAACAAATAATCCTAAAATTTGTATAGAACCACAAAAGACCCTGAATAACCAAAGCAATCCTGAGAAAGAAGAACAAAGCTGGAGGCATCACGTTTCCTGATCTCAAACTATAACACAAAGCTATAGCAATAAAACAGTATGGTATTGGCATAAAAACAGACACATAGATCGATGGAACAGAATAGAGAGCCCAGAAATAAATCCATGCTTAATATGGTCAATTAATTTACAACAAAAGAGTCAAGAATATACAATGGAGAAAGGACAGTCTCTTTAATAAATGGTGTTGGGAAAACTGGACAGCCATGTGCAAAAGAATGGAACTGAGCCATTATCTTACACCATACACAAAAATTAATGCAAAATGGATTAAAGACGTGAATGTAAGACCTAAAACCATAAAACCCCTAGAAGAAAACATAGGTGGTAAGCTCCTTGACACTGGTCTTGGCAATAACTTTTTTGGATTTGAACCAAAAGTAAAGGCAACAAAAGCAAAACTAAAGAAGTAGAACTACATCAAACACTTCTGCACAGCAAAGGAAACCACTGATAGCATAAAAAATGGGAATGGGAGAAAATATTCACAAACCACTTATCTGATAAGGGGTTAATATCCAAAATATATAAAGAATTCATACAACTCAATAGCAAAAAACCCCAAACAATCTGATTTAAAAACGGGCAGAGGATCTGAATAGACATTTTTCCAAAGAAGACATACAGATGCCCAACAGGTAATGAAAAGATGCTCACCATCACTAATCCTCGGGGAAACACCAATCAAAACCCCAGAGACATCACCTCACACCTGTCAGAATGACTATTATCAAAAAGATAACAAATAAATGTTGGCGAGGCTGTGGAGAAAAGGGAACGCGCATGGTTGGTGGGAATGTAAACTAGTGCAGCCACAATAGAAAACAGTATGGAGGGTCCTCAAAAAATTAAAAATAGAACCACCATATGGTCCAGCAATTCCATTTCTGGGTATTTATCCAAAGGAAATGAAAACACTAACTCGAAGAGATACCTGTTCCTCCACGTTCATTGCAGCATTATTTACAACAGCCAAGACGTGGAAACAACTTAAGAGTCTTTTAACGGATGAATAGATAAAGAAAATGTGGTGTGTGTATACAGACACACACACACACACATATGGATATACATATACACATACAATGGAATATTATTCGGTCATAAAAAAGAATGAAATCTTGCCATTTAGGACAACAAGGATGGCCCTTGAGAGCATTATGCTAAGTGAAATAAGTCAGACAGAGAAATACAAATATCATATGATTTTACTTACATGTGGGATCTAAAGAAAACAAGCTCCTAGATACAGAGAACAGATTGGTGGTTGCCAGAGTTAGGGTATGGGGAGGGGGCAAAACGGGTGAAGGTAGTCTAACGTACAAACTCCCAGTTATAAAATAAATAAGTCATGGGGATGTAATGTACAGCATGGCAACTGTAGTTAATAATACTGTATTGCATATTTGAAAGTTGCTAAGAGAGTAATCTTAAAAGTTCTCATCATAAGAAAAAATTCTGTAACTATGTATGGTGACAAATGTTAACTAGACTTGTGGTTATCATTTCATAATATATACGAATATCGAGTCACTATGTTGTACACCTGAAACTAATATAATGTCGTATGTCAAGTACACATCGATAAAAAAAATTCACGGCCAGCTCCCTTAGCTTCCTCCTCTGAGACAGGACCACAGTTAACACAGAGAACTGAGGAAGAGGAGTGAAGGACAGGAACAAGGAGGGGCAGCAGGACCAAGCAGCTGAGACCCCCCCCTCAGCGTCAAGGGGGCTATACCTCGTATTTGAGCTGCAGGACCTCCACGTTGTCAGACTGGGGCTGCAGTGTTAGGAACAGCGCTGTCTGGTTTTCCAGCCAGGACTGGAGCTCCTCACACGAGCCATAGAAGCCAAAGAGGGCCACCGCCTCCTCCAACTGGGCCCTGCGGTGCTGAGGATGGGGGGAGCGTCAGTGCCCTCTACAGGGTGCTCAGAGCTGGTCCCCATCACCCCCAAACACAGAGCCCAGGGCCAGGGCAGAGAGGGCCCTGCATTCTCTGTCAGGGGTCAGGGAAGGGAGCTGGCGAGAACTCAGCATCGGGTTAGTGGCTCTGGCAGCGTGCTCATCTGATCTTGCCCTTTCGAGCCTTTCGGCTCTAAGGTACAACCCCCACCTCTCCCATGGGACTGGCCCCGCCCGCCGGCCCACTCCCTCTCCAGGCTTTCCTCTACCTTCTGCCTCACCTCTGTGCTCCGGGCACCCACCTTCGCTCCTCCATGGGGCCTCTTTCCTGCCTTTGCACAGGCCCTGCCCAGAACACTGCCTCCCCGCCACCTCCTCTGCCCTCCTTCTGGCTTCACCTGCTCTCAGCTTCTCCTTGTTCAAGTCACAGCCTAAATCTCCTTCCCCCAGAGCCGCCCTCCCTGACTCCCCCGCCTGACCTGGGCTCCCCTCTCACATGCTCCCAGCACACCCACATCCGTCTCAGGACTTGTTTCACATCTTCTCTGCATGATGTAAGCTCCTTGAGGCCAGGGAGCGCGTCCAGTCACTGCTCTGTCCCTGGGCTCTCTGCTCAGGGTCTAGCACAGAGTAGGTGCGCCATGAATGTTTCTTGAACAAGGAAGGTTACCTCTGCCACGGCCTGCAGGCCCTCGTAATCCTGGCTCAAGCGGTCCTGTGTCTGGAGTATGGTGTTGGGGTCAAAGCTGGGGTCAGGCTCAGCCGGAAGGGCCACCTTCTGGGTGTCCCAGGGGCCAGAGTGGCAAGAAACCTCACACCAGGCCCCCAGGTTCCTCCGGCCTTCCCTTGGAGAACTCAGGGCAGACAGCGCCTGTGATGACAGGACAGAGAGCAGTGCGTCCAGAGGGGGCTCCTCGCAAGTAGCAGAAGGCTTGGCAGGGTGGGGCCAGTGCTGGTACCTGGGGTTCCTGCTGTAGGACGTGGCTGATGGGCACCTTGGCCTGGCAGCCCTCCCAGTCCTTCAGCTCCCAGGTGTCAGGGCCCCTCTGGTGCCCAGGCTTCAGGGCCTCTCCTGGGAAGGCCAAGAGAAGGACAAGGGCTGGACCTTCTCTTCCAGGGGCTTATGACCTTCTCAGGATTGCAAGGTCACAAACCCAGAGCAAGTGGGACACTATCTAGGACCGCCCATAGATAAGCACAATGTGCATGGTATGAGATAAATACTACGGGCATCCGGGGGGAAAAATGGCCAGAACGGTCTGGGGCCATCAAGAAAGATTCCAAGGACAAGGTGGGCTTCAGCGGGCCTTGCCAGGGGAGGCGCATTTGCAGACGGGGAGGCAAAGTGGCTCTGGTGGCAAGAACTGGGGCAGAGAGGGGTGGAGGAAGCACAGGCTTGGCCTCCTGGTAGGGGTGGACGAGCCTCTGGTCTCAGTCCCTCTGTGCCTCTGGCCCTGGGCAAAGGTCCGACAGAGCAGTGGCAGCCAAGCTGGCTGCTCAAGGTTGGGCTGAGGGAACTGAAGAAAAGGAAGAGGCACAGAGACAGATTGGAAAAGGGGAGAAAACAGAGAGAAGCAGGAAGCAGGAGAAGGGAGATCAGAATTTTGGGCAGCTCCACGTCCTTCTTTCTGCTGAGCCCAAAATGGCCTCCCCTTAATTTCCTCCCTTCAGTCCTCAGATGCGCCAGGGAGCCACACAGAATAAATTGATGATGGTCTGTTGAGGCTCCCACACCGGGTCTTGGCCTTGTACCTCTGTAGATGAAGTGCATCTGGACCTGGGGACATGGCTGCTGACTGCTGGGTGGTGCTAAGAGTTGGGTCCCATCCTTGGGTCTCCCAGGTGTGTCCCCATCAACCCTGCTGCAGTCTTCTGGAGACTCCCTCTGTATGGAGGATGGAAGGCTCTGGTTAGCTGCCAAAGTGGCTCCCCATCTGCAGCAGAGGGCCACCTCCGTACCTCCCCCAACCCTACCCCTGGCATTACTGGGCAAAGCCAGGGCCTGAAAATGCCAGGGAGCAGGCCCAACCCCTCTACCAATGCCAGGAGGCCAGGCAGTAGAGGACACAGAAGGATAAGGTACCTCACATTCACTCGTCTACACAGTTAAACTGGAGAAGCAGGCCACACAGAACAAGAGGAAGGCAACACCCAAAGCAGCAGGTGTTAGCATAATGCAACTGCCTGGAGTTAAACATCACCGCCACGCAGTGAGCGACAGGGAAGAAACAGCCCTGGACGGGGAGTCGAGAGGCCTCTCCAGCAGGGATAACCACATGTCCCTGGGCAGAAACTTGGTCTCTTGGTCACCTCATCTGTAAAGTGAGGGGGTTGGACCAGACAACTGCTAACATATTGTGGCTCTATTTTCAGCAATTGTTAATCATGTGGTCCAGGGAATAAATGCAAAAGGAAGAGCTCGACCTCGGCCAAGTTAGAACCACAGGCCTTTCAGACCTGGTTGTGTCAGGTGCCACATAAATGGTCAGTGCGGGCTGAGACTAGAACTCCGGTCAGCTGCTGACTGCTCGGCCAGGCCACCTCCCGAGAAGTGAGGACCTGAGCTGCAGCCCACAGGGTGCATGGGGCATGGCCAGGCGGAGAGAAGGGAGCCCGAACATGGAGCCTCCTCAGGGATGAGGGTAGCACAGCCAAACCTGAGTGCAGGGTCTGAAGGCCGCACTTGACACACCTTGAGCTACATACACAGCTTCTTGAAAGAGAATGGAACAGACTGATGGGGCTGGGCCACCTGCCCACCACCCACGTGCTTTTTAAAAACTGGGGGCTCGATGAACTGACCCAAGGGTTTCAGAAAGTAGTCCCTCCGTTCTGGGTCCCTTCTCGGTCCCGCGCATACCGTGAGCGCCGCCTGGGCCGCCGCCGCCCGCGCCTGCTCATCCAAGCTGTGCAGCTCGGCCCCGAAGGCGCGCACGGCGCGCCCCAGCCGCAGGTGGCGCCGCAGCAGGGCCTCGGCGGCCGCCTGGTCCTGCCCGCAGGACGCGCTCTCCATCGCGCACTGCTGCTCCCGTAGCCACGAGGCCGCTTCTGCCGCGTCGGCGAAGTACTGCAGGGAGGGGCTGGCTGGGTGCGGGCCGACCCTGCACGGCCGCCCCAGCTGCCCACCACCCGCCGCCCCGCTACCTGCTGGACGAGTAGGGCTGCCTGCAGCCGCGCACCCCGTCCCGCCGCCCGGGCCCGGAGCCACCGCCACGTGCCCTGCACCGCCTCGGCCCGCTCCCGGGGGTCCGGCTGCGTCGGGGGCCCGCGGGCACCCAGGTCGCAACCTCTCCGCACGAGATCAGCGCACACAGCCTGGTGGCAGCGGAGCTCAGCTTCCAGGGCCTGGTGGAGCGCAAAGCAGGGAGCTCGGTGAGGGGAAGGGAGGGACAGCAGGGAGGTGGGGACCGGCGGGGCGCCGGGCATCAAGCACCTTGTGTTTCTGCAGGGCCGCTGAGATCTGCCTAAGATCCCGGCCCAGGGCCGTGTCCTCCACCAGCTGTCGGCGCTCCCTCAACCAGGCTTCCTCCTCCTCACAGTTATGCAGGAACTCCAGCCGCTGCAGGGTGTGCTCCAGCAAGGCCCGCCTGAAGGGACAGCAAGGGCCACCAACGGGCTCAGGGAGTCATGGGGCTTGGGGAGGGGGTTGCCCACCAGGCTCAGATGCTCCCCCATAGACAGGACTTTTCTTTCCCCTGGATGACTCAACAGGGGAGGCTGAGGCCTGGGGGGTGAGGGTCAGGGTAGAGGAAGCTGCCAGGCCAGCAGTATTTCAACCTGGGCGGGAGGTAACTTGGGCAGGAGAAGGTGTAAGAGTTGGGCAAGCTCTTACCGGGCCCTGACAAGAGGCACCAGGCTCTGGTGGAGCTGGGCCAGCACCCCGGCCTTGGCCTGCAGCACCTCCACCCCAGTGCCCAAGGAGGAGTCCAGCTCCGTGGTCTGGCGGGCAAGATGGCTCATGTGGGCTCCGTGGGCTGAGACCTGGGCCTCTAGCAGGTCATGCCTCTGCATCAACTCCACTGCCTCTGCCAGCTGCTGCCCACAGGCCGTGGAGCTGGCTAGCACCTGGCCAGGGATGATGAGTGGTCACTGCAGTCCCAGAGTGCTGGGTCCCCACCAGTGCCAGTGCTGGTGCACCCTGCTGTGTTTCCCAGGGGTCTGTTGGTCCAGGCCCACCTGCAGCTCCTTGAGCTGGTTGGAGGCAGTCTCCACCTCCTGCAGCAGGCTCAGCACAGGCTGCATGCCTGCCATCTGCCTCCTCTGCCCTTGCAGACACTGAAGGAGCCGCTCCCAACGCCGAGTGATCTCCAGTTGCCTGGAGGACGTGAGAATAAGGGTGGTCTCCACTGGGCTGGGGCAGGGAAGCTACTGTAGGGTCCACAGCTGGTGGGGGGCTTGGTTGTCCTGGGGGAGCCCGAGCTCCGTGGCTGGGGCTCTGCGCATCCCAGCCTGGGATGGTTGGGGCAGTGTGTCCTTGCCTCGTAGACACAGGCAGGGAAGCCAGAAGGAGGGTCTGGGAGGTCTATGCCTTCATGGCCCCCCTAAGCCTTCTTTCCAGTCCCCATTCAGCAACTCCGTCCTTCCAGGTGCCCAGGTTAAAATCTTGATAATTCATTTTCTCACACCTCCGTGCTATTTGTCAAACATGCCAGATCTGATCTGTCTGCAAAGCCTCTTGGATTCAGAATTTATCCAGAATCCCACCCTTTCTCATCACTTCCCCTGCTTCTCCAGCCTGGATTATTGCAATGGCTTCATATCTGGTCCCTCTGCTTCTGACTTTGCCCCTTCAGTCTATTCCCGACATGGCATCCAGAGTGATCACGGGGAAACAGGTTAGATTGGGCCGCTCCTCTGCTCAAGCCCTCCCGTGATTTCCCAGCTTTCTCTGAGTAGAAACCAAGTCTTTACTGCACCCTACAGAGCTGGGCATGATCTCCCCCCTCGCCCCTGAACCTCCCTGACCTCAGCTACCACGTGTTCACCTGGGCCAACGCTGGCCTCCGTGCTATTTGTCAAACATGCCAGGCATGCGCCCCCTGGGGACACCGCATTAGCCCTTCTCTCTGCCTGGTATACAATCTGTCCCCATACCTGGATGGCTGCTCCCTCACTTCTTTCTGGTTTTTGCTCAAAAGTCAACCTCCTCTGACCACCCAATCCAACCCCTCCCCTGACCTTGGCACTTCATAGTCCCCTATCCTGCTTTATTATTAATTTTTATCACTGTCTCACACACTGTATATTTTTCTTATCTGTCTGTTTTCCTTAGTAATGTGTGAGCTCCATGAGGGGAGGGATTTTTATTTGACCTCTTCACTGCACAATCTCTAGCACCTAGAACCTTGCTTGGGTTGTAGTAGACACTCAATAAATGCTTGTTTAGTGAATGAATTAATAAGAAAGGACAGTGCTTTACCAAAAGGGATGAATTATGGGCGGTGGAATTGCAGACATCAGTGGGAGCTAGATCTTCTTATTTCTTTATTTTTATTTTTTTGGTGAGGAAGATTGGCCCTGAGCTGTTGTCTGTTGCCAATCTTCCTCTTTTTGCCTGAGGAAGATTGTCCCTGAGCTAACATCCATGCCAGCCTTCCTCTATTTTGTATGTGGGACACTGCCACAGTGTGGCTTGATGAGCAATGTGTAGATCCATGCCCGGGATCTGAACCTATGAATCTTGGATCTCCAAAGTGGAGCATGTGAACTTAACCACTATGCCACCAGGCTGGTCCTATCTTTTTAAGTGGATTCCTGAAACCATAAATCACCCCTCTCCTCTGTGGCAAGGAATGGGCATGTGTCAAATAGGGCTATGCTAGGAAGGCCTTAGCCTATATTGAAGATAGTTCATGTACCCGAAGCTCACCTGCGGGCTATATCTGCCCAGCTGTGGTACTGTTCCTGCTGGAGGATGTCCGCGAGCTCCGCTAGGGCCTGGAAACGCCCCTCCTGGGGCAGGATGCTGGCTTCCAGCATGCCTAGCCTCTGGGCGGCCACCTCCACTATGGCCGGGCTGGCTGGTGGGGCTGTGGCCTGGCCCAGCACGTGCTCTATATCTGTCAGGAAGCTCTCCCGGAGGGCCGCCTTGCACTGGAAGCGCCGGGCCAGGGTTTCCAGCCGCTCTAGCTGCAGGAGCCTCTGCTGCAGGGCCTGGCTCCGAGAGGCCTCTGCCTGCTCCAGGCCTGCCCAGCACTGGGACAGCTCCACAGGGCCCAGGCCCTCCTGAGGCAGGAACGGCCTGCGGTTCTGGGCTCGGAGTGCTGTCTGCAGCTGGAAGAGCAGGGCCTCCGTGGCCCCTCGCTGCTGCAGCCGCGGTGGCTTCTCCTGGGTGCGGAAGGAGGCAAAAGCCACCAGTAGCTGGCGCATGGCAGGCAGGGAGTCTGGGAAATCCCGCGCCTCCAGCTGCACCTGCTTCTCTGCAATCCAGCATAGCAGGTCGGCCACCAGGTGCTCGTACTGGGTCTGCAGCTCCTCTGTCTCCTGGAGCTGAAGCAGGATCTGGAGGGGGCATGCGAAGGGATCAGGGTGGCACCCGGGGCAGGCCCTGGAATGGAGGCACGCCCCTTTTGGATGCTGAGTGCCAGCCAGGGGTGCCCAGGTGGGTGGTAGCTCCTTCCTTCACTGAGGATGCACTAAAGTGGGGGTCCTCCCAGCCCCCAGAGAAGCGGGACTGCCTGCATTGCATACTCAGACCTGAGAGTGTGGGGCTCCCGCCCTGCCTTGTTCCATCTTGTACCCATTTGGCCTCACCCCTGGGGGTGCTATTTTTCTTTTTCTGAGCCTTCTGTCCCTTCCCTGAGGCCCCCACACCCCTAAAGCAGCTCAGAGCCCTTGGCCTGGATCATCTCCTGCAAGAGAGACACCAACCCTGAGAACAGTCCTCCCTGGCCTCAGCCTCTGCCATCGTGTCCAGAGAATAAGAAAGGCCCCCCAAAACATGGACTCGGCCCAGCAGAACTGCTTCTGTGCTTGTCCTTGCAGAGTCCGGCTCTCTGAGCCTCTTATCCTATTAGAAGCTTAACAGCCTAGGAGCAGAGGGGGATGGGGCCTGGGAGGGACGGGAGGGGCTGTCGCTCACCTGGCTTTCCCTGTGTGCCAGGCGCTATGCTGGGCACTTTTCTTGAACACTCATAGCAGCCTCTGTTACCCAGGCATTATTGTCTCCATTTTACAGTTGGAGCACAGTAAAGTTAGGCAACGTGGCCAAAGCCACACAGCTAGGAAGTGGCAGAGGCAGGCTTCAAACCCAGGCGTGTCTGACTCTAGAGCTCATGCTCGCCCCCACCTCTCCTCGATGCCACCTTCCCTTTGTCCCCAACCTTCGCGAGCCTTCTTTGGACAGTCTGCCCCTGGTGCAGGCGGGAGAAGTGGTGGTAGTAGAGGGAGACGTAGGTCATGATGGAACGCTCGTCAGGCTGCAGGGCCGCCACGTCCTCGGGGTCCAGCAGCTGAGCGATGCCCAGCTCCTGCTCAGCCACGCGGAAAGCGAAGTCCAGGTTGTGCATTGGGCGGTCAGCATGCAGGGAGCCGTAGTCAAGCAGGTCTGGCCTGGACAGAGAACAGGCAGTGCTCTTCACCAGAACAAGTTACCGCTCGGGTTTAAGTGGACGTGTTAAAGGGGCAGACACGTCCTATTGGTCATTCACACCTTCCCGTACGTTAGTTTCCCCCTGACAGTTATCTGAGGCGCTGGCTGTAGGTATAGGGCCCTGGGATAATTTGGCTCAGGGGCGAGGCTCGTGGGCAGGGGGAGAAGCTCTAAAAGGGCTGGTACTTGCTGGGGAGAGGACCAAGAATAGCATCAGGGACACAAGACGTGAGAAAGGCAGGGGTCAAAGGCAAACCTGGTCAATTCCGTGGAATTTCCCAGGAAAGCCAGGAGGGGTAGTCATAGTCCAGGCCTCAGCCATCAGCCCTCTCTATTTCTGTGCCCAGGGCACAGGGGCCAGAAGGATGTAGGAGAATGGGCAGGTTGAAGACCCAAGCCCTGGAGCAGTTGGCTCAGTGGCAGAGGCCCCAGGAGGAAGGCTGTCAGGCCAGGTCAGGGCTGGGAGCGCACTGGGCCCCCTCTCCCTCATGCTCACCTGTGGGCATGGATGAGGGCACTGAAGCCGAGCCCGTCACTCCAGCTGCGGGAGAAGTCGGTGATGCTGACGTTGGTGTAGCAGGCTGTCTTCCGCTGGCACCAGACCAGCAGAGCTTCCTTGGCAGACAGCAGGGCTGCGCTGGCCCCGAACTCCTCCTGGAAGGGACAGGTGGGGAGGCGGCAGAGCCTGAGGCCGTGGGAGAGGCAGGCTGGGCGCAGTTGTAATCCTGTTCCCCACACCTGGAGGCGGGTGTGGACCACTCTTTTCAGAGCATCTGATTTTATTCGATTTCATTCGTGGTGGGCCGTGATTGGGGGTGAGAAAAATTGTCCTTCCAAAGAAGCGGGGCACCTGAAAGCTGTCGCCTCTGAGCACCCGGCTTTGAGTCACAACAGCAGTGGTAGCTCCCATTTCTCTAGCCCTTCTGATGGCCCAGGTGTTGTGCTAACCGACCCTGGGCTGCACAGAATTGAGGCTGAGTTTCATTAACCGGCTCCTGTCATCGAAGGCTTTCTGCCATCCAGGATCTGGGCCCATACGCATGGCTCTCCACGCCTCACAGCCATAGGAGGGAGGCACGATTAGTATTTATATTCTAAGGATCATACAACGAGATGCAAGAGGAGAGATGAGGAAGCGGCCCAGGGTTCTGCAGCCAATAGGGGAGGGTCTCGCTTGACCCAGGACCGTCTGACAGAGAGCCCACTTCTGAGTGGTGAGCCCACCTGCCCACCACCTCAACAGCTCACTCGGCTGCCTGAGGGCAGAGCCCTGGGAAATGGCCATCTCTACCTGGTTCTGATCCCCTCCCCCACGGCACGTGCCTCTCATTGATAACTTTCTTTGCTCTGCCACTCTTGGCATCCACCTGCCCCGCCCCTGCCCTCTTTCTTCCACTCAGTGTTTCTTTCCCTCCTCCTTCCTTCCTTCTCCTGCTTCCCTGCCCTCCCCTCAGGGGCACTCTCCTTCCATCCACTCCCTTCCTCACCCCTCACACGCCAAAGCCCCCCCTCGCCTCTCTCCTCTCCCTCGCTTCCTCTTTTTTTCTCCCCCTTTCCATCAATTTCTGTTTATAAACTCAAAATGTCAAAACACAGTAGACTGCATTTCCTCCCCTGGCCTTTGGGCCCCGAGCGTGGGTAGGAAGGACACGTGGGCAGAAGTGCAGGGGGAGGGGGACAGGAGCTGGGCTCTGTCACAGCAAGGCCACTGATAACCTGAGCGGCCGGGCCCGCCTGGCAGACAGGAACCAGGAGAGATTCTGGAGATGAGCACGTGAAGGTGTGGGGTCAGATATGGCTGAGTTTTGCAGGGAGCAGGGCCGGAGTTGGCTGAGGACAAGCAGAGCCAGCAGGGCGGATGGTGGCCCGTCAGAGGATGATGCAGACCTGCTGCTCCCAAGGGAAGGGGTGGCAGGGCACCTGGAACTGGCTTAGGGGCCGGGGGAGGGGAACCAGGCTTTCTGGAAGGGCTTGAGGTCAGCTAGGGATTCTTCCACCTGTTCATTCACCACAGAGGTGCTAGGCTCTGGGGACAGCCAGGCAAGGGCCCTGCTCTGCTGGGGCTCACATCACACCGTGAGTTCCAAGGGGCCTCCTGGATTTGAGCCAAGTCTATGGCCTCTTTTCATTAAGGCTTCATTCTCTAGGTTGGTTTTCCTAACCCTCTGGACTCGAGTTTTAGTGGTGTCTTAGAAACTATGAAACTATGAAAATTGATAAATATGAGGACTTTGTGTTTTCACTCTTTCTGATCCAGTTGTGGGAAAAGGAGAGGTAGGATGGAGGAAGATGAGGGACCATCTCTTTGGTCGTCAGGACACTGGGGGTTTGGAAAGCTCCAGGGCTGGGACTCCCTCTGTATGTTCCACTTCCCCCAACGGCCCGTGAGAGTGTGATGGAAGTTATAGGGTTTTGGTGCCAGGGAGGCAGCAACAAGTTGGGAGTGAAAGGCGTGTCACAGGCAGTCGCCTCGACCCCTCACTAGTGAAAGGCTTGTCCCAGATGGGGTGTGAAGCCCATGAACCTAGTTCTCACTTTAGCATATTACAATCTCTCAGACATTCTGAGCTCTTTGCCCATGGTTGAAGAGTGAATATTGATTGTGTGGATGCCACGGATCTGCTCTGGGGATCATAACAGTCAGGTGGACAGCTCTGTCCCCAGGGGCCTGAGGTGAGGCCAGGGCTGGGCTGGGCTGGGCTGGGCTGCGTGCTGGGTGCTGGGGGCTGAGACATACCCTGTCCAGGGAGATGTGGGAAATCTGGAAACGCAGAATGATGACCCAGATGAGTCCCAGGATGAGCGTCTGGTCTCCGTCCACGATGTTCTCTGGCCCAATGAGGGGAATTGGCACCTGTGGGCACAGTTGGCTTGGCTCAGCCATGAAGCTCGTGAGCCAGAGCAGACTCGGAGTAACCAAAAGTCCAGGGGGCCGTTTTTCAGATGGGAGGGTCCTGGAATCCATCCTGCCCTAGGAGGTCCCTGAGGGAGCAGCAGGCAGGGCACAAGGCCAGGCAAGTGAAGGCTTTCTAAGTGGTTGGGACTTTGACTCCAAGCCCATCTGGGCAAAGCCCCAACCTGATGAACTGGCTGGACCACTGGAGTGGGAGGACCTCCTGTACGTGAGCTACAGGTAAACCTAGACCGAGATCAATGGTTCAACTACAGGGGTTGGAAATGAGGGGTCATAACAGTCAATGTATGAGCTCAACAGCAATAGCAACTGTGCCTCCACCTCACAGGGCATCTCAGAGTCTCCACGGAGTGCTTGGGTCCCTGGCTCACACCTGAATCTCAAGCTTCCTCACCAGTGTTTCCGCTCCTGTTAAAAATTCAGATTCCCAGGCCACACCCACTCAGACTCTCTTGGGCCAGGGCCTACGAATTTGCATTTGGACAAACACCTTGGGTGGTTCCTGTGTGCACTAATGTTGAGAACCTACTGCCCTAGATCTTGCTGCTTGGACAGGGAGGAGGAGCAGATCAAGGGGAAAAAAAACAGAATAAACATAGAAGCTGCAATGGCCTGGGCCCCTTCACCCTCTGGCTCCATCTTCCTCTCCTGGATCACATGGCCAAGGCCCCTGGGATTCTTGTAGTCCCTGAGATTCTAAGCACAAGCCTTGGGGCCTTTGCACTGACTGCCCCTGCCGTCTGAAAATAATGCTCCCCCAGATAGACACACGGCTACTTTCTTTAAGTCTTTACTCAAATGCCACTTTCTCAGTGAGGCCTACCCTGCCACCCTATTTAAAATCAAAGCCCAAGGGCTGTTCTTCCTGCCCGAACACACTCCCTTCAACCCCTCACCCTGCTCGGGTGGGGATGTTGGTTTAGTCCTTGCTGTCTCCCAAGCACCTAGTAGAGTGTCAGCATGTAGTGGGTAATTGATAAATGTGCACTAAATGAAGAGAGAAAGGGAGAGAGACTCCATCAGACCTGGTGGGAAACTGGCTTCAGCCACCCGCCAGCCTGGAGGGAGGGGCTGCATCCCCGGGAACTCCCCGTGGGTATACTGTTGTATCCACCTGGTCTCTGAAGGGCCCACCCCCTGCTCTGCCCTCTTCTCCTGGCACCTGAGCCCTTCTGCATTTGACTCAGCTTGGAGTCAGAGCATCTGGTCGGTGGGGTGTTAGAGTCTGCTGCTGCCAGCCCTTGAGAGCTGATCTTCCCAGCTTTGTATCAACGCCACTGAAATCAGCAAATGCTACGAACCAGGGCTTTTAGTGCCCCCTCCCCAACTCCCCAAGAGCCGGTTGTTAAACATTTACCAGCACACCACTGATCTGGGTTCAAATAAACTGTGTGTCCTGAAACTGCAGGCCCCTTGAAGTCAGGTCTGGGCTTGGCTGACTGCAGTCCCCGGAGCCTGGCGCGGAGCACCTAGCACATGGCAAGGTCTCCAGAAATGAGCGCATCCCACATTCTATTTATTAACGGTGCTTTGGGGCAGGGGGTAATCATTTGACCACAGCTGCCTTATATGTATAGTGGAGACGAGGCTGTCACCTTTACAGGCTACGTATCAGTGCCATGCTGTGTATCAAAGCTCGAGGGGAGCTACAGAGCCTCTGACAAGGGCCACGGGGCTCACGCCCTTCCCCAGTCCCCGGAGTGGAGGTGGCTGGCTCACAGGCCATTGTCCCCAGAACCAAGTAGGGCCTGGCATTCTGTGGCTGGCAGCTTTCTGCTCTTCTGTGTGCTCGGGGACCACAGTGTTCCCATCCTTTGCTTTGGTTTCTTACCTCCCTGGCCACCCTCCAGCATATCAGCACCCAGGGCTCTGACTGTGACCTCCATTCCAGGACATGAGTGACCGGCACACACACAGTCAGGCTCAGCCCAGCCAGTTCCAGGTCGGTGACTTCCCAGCCTCCAGGGACAGCCACCTCCCGGCTTCAGTACCTGAGGCCAGGAGAGCTGTGGCTTCCCAGTTCCCGGTTCTCAGTATAAATGACCTATGCACAGCCCCCTGACACTGGGCACAAGGGTCCCTCCGTGTCCCTCGAGCTCTTGCCTCCTTTTAGTGACTCTTTCTTTGGCTCGTCTCTTTCTCTCAGGGTCCCTCCTGTTGGCTGAGCCCCTCCCTGCTATCTGGTCCAGCTTCTCCAAGGCAGAGCCTGTGTCTCTTCCCTCCACTGCCTGGCTCAGTGTCTGGGCTCTTCCTGAGTCCTACCCTCAGCCTGCCTCCCACAGCCCCGCATCTGGACTCTGCTGGCCAGTTGACCATGGGTCTTGCCTGGTAAATAATTTCCTCATTTATGAAAAGGGAAGGTTAAGAGTCAGTCCTTCAGCTTCGAACCCTGCGATTCTCTCATCACTGTCAATGGCGTATTTCAGTCCCACCCGCCAGGAATGATGGCTGTTCCTGCTTCAAGCTGGGAGAACCGTGCAAGGAAGGGCTTTGCTTCCTGGCCCCCAGTATCCCAGCTGCTGCTTCTGGATTCAGGCTCCAGAGCTTCTTCTCTGCCTTGTGGCCAGCCAAGGAAAGATGATCTAGTGGTCCAGCCTGCCCTCGCTGCCCGCCCCAGCACCAGGCCCAGAGCCCTCTCCCCAGTGCCCACCTTGGCCCTGAGGAAGGCCAGAGCACGGCTGCTGTTCTCTAGGAAGTGCACGCGCATGCGGCCCCGGCTAGGGGGCGGCAGGGCCTCCCCGGAGATGAGCTCCAGCAGGCGCAGAAGGTGGATGCCATCGGCCAGCTCCGTGTACAAGTTCTGGATTTTGATGCCAACCTGGGAGGGAATCGGGGAAGGCACAGGGTCAGCCCAGCCTCACCTGTCTGCCCCATCCCAGGACATGAGGGGCAGAGCCCAGAGCAGCTGCCTTGAGGAGGGAACGTTGGCTTTAGCTGTGCTTTAGGGTCGAGAGAAACCTTAGTGGATGACCTCACAGTCAGCCTCCCAGGGTCCACTGGCCAGGGAGCTGTGGGCATGGTACAGGTGGGCTGTGGTGAACACCCAGCTACACTTACCCGGCCGTGCTGGAAGATGTTGTTGATCCAGTTGGTGAAAGTCTTCTCCTGTACCTGCATGTGCCGTGCCTGCAGCTTGCGAACGTGGCCCACCTCGTACGCAGAGTCCATGGCGGGACTGGACCAGGAGAGCCGTCCCTGGCCCCCTGCTTCAGGTGTCCTTTAGCCCCAAGGAGCTGCTGGAGATTATGGGGCTGACCAGCCAGCAGGCCTGCAGCCCTCTGGGGACTAGGGACCACAAGACGTTTCCCTAAGCTGGAGATGTTGGGGCGGGGGGAGTATGGATACGGATGACTCCCTGGAAGAGGTGTGCCTCTGCCAGGGGTAAGGGGGCCCCTCCCTGCCAGACTGTCCCCACATTTGGTGGAGGATCGAAGCTTGGAGCCTAGCCAGGTAAGGTTCTGGGGCTCTGGCTGATGCCCTGTGCTTGAATGTCCCAGGGACCCTTTCACCCCACCCCACTTTCCAGATTCTTCTTCTTAGATCTCTGGATCGGCAGCTGCTTCTTGGGATGAATAGGGCAGGTGGAAGGAGAACAGGAAACGGCTCACCTTGGTGATGTCCAGGCCTGGGGAGGAGACCCGGCTGGACAGACGGAAATAGCAGATAGCAGGGGCTGTGTGGGGAGGAGAGGCTAAGGCCGAGGCCGGAGCTGGGGCTACGCCATGGTCCTCCTCTTTAGCAAGCAGGGCCGGGATGACGGCACACAGAAGGCATTGTCCTCCCACCTGCCGCAGGGCGTGGCCCAGACTGGGAGGGGGCGGCTCAAGAATGCTGTAGACATTGCTCCAGGATCTCCTCCATCATCATCCCCCAACGTCAGCCTGGGGTCCTGGCTCCCAAGACGCAGAGGACCATGGGATGGCCTTGAGTTGGCTCTGGGTGGGAGTACTGTGGGGGGCTGCGGTCTGGGTTAAAGTCACCTCTGGTCAGAAGCTTCTGCACCCCTGCAGGCCCTCTTTGTGAACACCTGCAGGGGCGGGGATGGAGGGAGCATGCTGGGCCGTGGCCCTGTCGTCTTCTCCTGGGGAACACCCCATAGACAGAGGGGAATCAACACACCCTGTGCTTGGCTTTCCAGGCCCCCCTGACAGAAATGCATCCAACCTAGCCCAGGACAGGAAGGTGCATGCCTCCTCATGCCTGGGGGCTATTTCCTGAAGGGGGCTCCCCCTGGGAAGGGATAACCTGGTGCCGCAGAAGCTGTGGAAATGACAAAGTCAGAGACGCAATGTTCACCTTTGGGGGCTCCACAGAGAGGCACCCAGGCCCTGTGCTCCCGCGGAGCCGGCTGGGCCCGGGCTTGGGGGCAGGGGCTGCGGAGGGGGCCAGCAGGCTCCTCTCTCTCCCTCCGCGAGCAACTTTAAGCTGCATGCCAGAGAGAGCGAGTTCTAACTCAGGTGGTGTCACAGAAGGGCCTGGCTCAACTCAGGGTAGCAGTCACTGGGTTGCAGTGTGTGTCTGTGTCTGTGTCTGCAGTGTGGGTCGATCCATCCGGCAGCCCCAGGGGCTCTGAGAGGAGACGCAACACTCCTCATCGGGGGGTCCTCGACAGTCGAAGCCAGTGAGGGGAGCAGCGGCCGCAGCCTGCCCTCGAGAGCTGGGCAGGAGGAACCACACCTGATCCCCAGGCGGGGGCTCAGAGTGAGGGGCACGGTGCTCTTGGGGTGGGGCAGCTCCCCTGTGTCTGTTGTCCTCTCCCTGCGAGGTCCCTCCTGCCACTGTCTTCCCGATGCTTGGGATGAGCCCGAGCCTCCTCCTTGCTTGCAGTCCCAGATCCAGTCAGTCGCCAGTGGCTGCCGCTGTGTGTCCCCAGCGCTCCACGGTCCACCCTCCCACCCTGTCTATGCTCACCGCCCCTGCAGATTCTTGGCATTTCCTGCTCTCTCTCCCCTCCCCACACAGCCCCTGCTATCTGCCATTTCCGTCAGTCCAGCCGGGTCTCCTCCCCAGGCCCAGATAACACCAAGGTGAGTGGTTTCCTTTTTTCCTTCCACCTGCCCTGTTCATCCCAAGACGCAGCTGCCAATCTGCTGCCAGAGATCTGAGAAGAAGAATCTGGCTCATCACTGGTCCCCAGCTCATCATCCTGCCTGCTCCTCAGCTACACACGGTCCTCAGACTTACCTCCCAGAGCACAACTCTGCTCACGCCTATGAAGACACCCCATTGCCTGGACAGGACCAGAGCTTTCCTGCCCAGACCTGGGCTCAGCTGTTCCCTCTCTCAGCTTAGAATGCCCCTTCTGCTCCCCAGTGCCCACATTCTTCTATCCTATCCGCCCCAGTTAAAATCCTGCTTCTTCTAGGAAGTCCCCTCTCCTGCCCCCGTAAGCTTGTTTCTCCTCCTATTAAGACCCTTGCCCCAGGCATCTTGTGTGATGTGGCCACCAGAGGACAGGATGGAGCTGCAGGACGCTTTGTACAGAGATCTCAACAGAGGTTGTTTCATTTGAGGTTGTTGAGTGGGGCTTGGAAGTGCTTTTCTTCCTTCTTAGCTCAACTGTAGCTAAAGCCATTGCACACGCTGCAAGGACCTGCTCCTCTTTTGCAGTAACTGATTGCAGCCCCTGCTGAAATCCCCATTGGTCAGTACATAGTTTTGGATTATTTACATTGTAAGTAACTGAAATCTCAAGTCAAATGGGTTTAAACAACATAAAGGGAATGTATTGACCCATGTAACTGAAAAGTCTGGCAGGAGGAGGACTTTAGGTAAGGTTTGATCCAGCAGCTCAAATGATGCCACCTGGATTCCCTCTGCCTTTCTCAATGCCTCCTTCATCTTCATCTTCCTCAGGGTGGTTGCTGTCAGTCTAACCTCACTCCCCTACTCCCAGCAGCTCTGGACACTCCCCTCAATGTTGTTTATACTGTTGCACCAATAGACTCACTTCTTTCCACTGCATGGTTCTGAGAGGAGAGAACATCTCTCTCAAGAGTTGGAACAGAAGTCTGAGGGGCCTGGCTCTCATAGGCTTGAATTGAGCTACATGTCCATTCCTGAACCAATTTCTGTGACCAGGGGGATGAAATACTCTAACTGGCTTAAGCCAATTAGGACCCACCCTAGAAAAAGATGGGGGTCTATCTCACCCAAACCTCAAGGCTTAGACTGAGGATGGGAAAGCAGGGAGTGCTCTGCAAAGTAAATTCCAGGTGTGGAATGCCAAAAGGGCAGATGTGCGCTAGTGGGAAAAACCTGGATGTCTGCTATGGGTGGTCCACACCTGTGATGTGTGGCAAGAGGCAGGGGCAGTGGTAGCCAGCCTGGGGGCTCCACCTTAGCAGGACTGCACCTTCAGATGCATGGGCCTGCCCGCACACTGGAGAGAGGACGTCACGGTGGGCCGGTCTCCTTGGAGAGTGCTCAGTGATGCCCTGTCCCTGCCTCAGAAGGGTCCACCTCCATGGCCCCCTCCAGTCTTAGCTTCCAGTCACTCTGAGTTGGGACCTGAGCCTCCCTGGGGGCCTGCTCCCGGACCTGGCCTCTGCCCCCAGCTGATGGAGCTGCTTTCCTGTTAAAGAAGCCACCCAGAGAGGACACAGGACGGGTAGTGGGTCACAGGGACGGCACACAGAAGGGGCGCACCCTCCCTGACTCCTCTGCTTCATTCAGAATGGATCCAAGGGACCCCTGCTCCACTCCTGAGACAGCTGGGACGCAGTCACTGGAAACCAGAGCCGATGGGGTGAAGGTCTGATTTTTCCAGAAGTTTATTGATCAGTAGACTGCATCCTGTTTGTTTGACACTTCTAAACAAGATTACAAAAAAATAGAAGCACTGTGTATTAACCGCATCGGCTAATTGACATGTAACCTGATACACTCTGAAATTAGACCCACGTTTATCTGAATAAACTCAGTGGTTATCTGTCCTAAGAATGTTCTTCTGCCACACTCCCTGGAGGAAATCAACAGTGCCTCTGCGAAACGCTCTCCCCATCTTCAAGGCAAGGTGCCGAGGGCATTATGACAGAATGTAAGGTGCAAAGTGGACAGGTCCACCTGGGGCTGTCAGGCCATGACTCTGGTGGTGAAACCCCACCCTGGGCGCTGGACTCCAGTATAAGACTTTCCCGGTGTGGTGGGCGGGGCTCCTTAGGAGACCCAGCGGACAGCAGAAAGGGCTGTGGTCAGGGCAGTGGGGCCAGGGCTTTGCCGAGGCCTCTCCTGCAGGCTGGTAATGGGGGGGGGGGGCAGTGTTAGGGGAGAGCAGGAGGCATTTTGCTTCTCCTTGCATGCTCTCTGGCCCACCTGGACACTGAGTCCCATGACACAGAATCCAGCTCCTCCAGCCCACCATCCTGTGGGAGGAACATTGCCCCAAATCCAAAGATGCTATTGCTGCGTAACATGTCCCAAAGAGAACCCAGCCCCGCCCTGAAGAAGCGAGAGCCAACTGAATGAACGGCCTCCCCATGGAAGAGTGACCCCGTCCTGGGCCATGCAAGCGTGCAGCAAGGAAAGAGTCCACATCCCAGGCCGGGCTGGGGCATGAGGCCGAGGCAGGCTGGACAGCTGCGTGGGACCCTGGAGCTAGGGCTTCGGCAGGTCTTAGGGCGACATTTCCTTACAGGTAGGTTCAAGAGGGCCTCATTACCAGGCTGACAACTAGGAAGACGACTCTGGGAGAAGTAGGCTGAAGTTTTCATTTTTCTCCCCTAAACTCAAGGCTGCAGAAGTTTGTGTCATGCCATACATGTGCCGTGTAGAAAATAGATTCAAGATCCTTAGCTTTTCTCCTGTGGAACCATGGAGAGCATGAAGATAGTTTCACAGAGCTAGAGTTCATCTACTTCCACCCTCCTGCCCATCCGTAAACACTCTGGGGAAGGGCACTTTGAAAATTGGGGTGTAAGGGGCAACATGGCCGGTCAAGGGGAACAGCTCCGAGAGGGCTCGGCCACCCCACTGCGGGGGGACAAGATGGGGGTGCTATGGACACAGACCCAAGGAACTCTGTGTGGGTCCTGGGAAGATACGGGTCCTCACTTGGCCGCCATCCCTCATAATATTTTCTAGCGTTTTTCTTTCCAATCAACTTTTCATGATGAATGACTTCATGTCGTAAGAGAAGAAATTAAGAAAAATGGACACATGACTTTTTTTTCTTCCCCCCAGCAGGGAAAGGATTCAGCTGCCAGACATTCTCCCACCTGAGGGCATGGGGGTAGGGGTCACACCATGAGAAGTTTCCTTCCACGTAGAAACCAGAAACAGTCTGCTGGCCCTCTAAGACAGCTTTCCTACATCTCTACGTAGACAAAACTTGGCCATATCTACATAGACACACGTTGACAAGCGTCAAAAATACATACTCATGTGATATACTTATGTGTATATATTTATCTTTATATATGACAATTGATGTTTATAAATGACTATTGAGTTAAGGGAACAAGATAATTCTGAATGGAAAACCAGCTACCTTGGCATCTCTAAACCTTTGGACAAATGAACTCTCTTCTCTGTTTGCCCTGTGGTGGACTTCACTGTGCAGTCATCAGGCGTTCACAGAACTATCTGCTCATATTACAGTACTGGAATTACAAACGTCTTTTTTCTATGTGTCTAATTAATTTAAAAGTGCTTATTAAGATTAAAAACCATATTATGCATTTACTTCTCTTAAAATGACTTAGAAAGTGAGCTTGGGAGGGTGAGGGCTGGCATCTGGATAACTGCTTCTCTAAAAGAAAAATCTTCCCTAAGTCTGCACTTCTGACCCTGATGTCACAGGGGACATCAGAAAAAAAAAATATGTAGTTTTGGAAGGCCCAGGTGGACCTGTTCTGGTTTCATTCATTTCTGATGCCGCAGGGCCCCATGCCATCAGCTGTCATCCTTTTGTCTTTTATTGCATAAATACTGGTGAAAGGCATGTGCATCCCCAAGCTGGAGCCCACACATCAGGGAGGGTGGCAGTGACCATCAGCCCCTCCACTAGACCCAGGCACTTGAGCGAGCAGTCCAGAGAGGTTTACATGGGGGAAGACCCTCCCTCAGGAGCCAGTGTCCAGGTACGTCCCCAAATCCTGCCTTGTGATGGGCATTCATGATACCAACCGCACAGCCTTTTGAAGAAAAGGTTTTATATGAAATAGTCTATCCCGTTTCTGTATAAAGGCTTTTATGTAAGAAAAAAACTGGACATAATAAAAATGCCTATTTTTTATAAAAATAGTGTCTAATGCTTGTAGACTGATGTTTTCTACCTGACAGCCCGGGGCAGGCTGGCCTCTCTTTCCCCTTTGTGTCCACAGGCCCAGGACACAGCACGCACCAAGACGTGTTTTTGCTTAATTTAAATCCTGCCGTCAACCAAGGAGACCTAGGGACAGGGAAGTGCACTAACTGAGGCCTGAGGAGAGCCACGTCTTCTCCTTACTGTCATTAAGTATGATACATAGACGTTGCTACATAATATTGGACAGGCCAGTAAGAAAAGCTAATCTTCAGACTTCAACATGACTTGAATACTAGAAATCTTGCCAGGGGTTAATAAAGGCTGTGAGTTCCAAATTCCTACCCGCATACAACTTTGCTGGGCGGGCCCGGGTCAGGGGGCCCTGGGAGGGCTGGTCAGGGGGTGCTGGGACAGTGGCTGTTGCTGGCTGGGCGGCGTGTTCTGCTCGAGGCTGCAGAAGGGACGGGGGGCACCCAGACATCGCGCCTCCTCCTTTCAAACCTGGGGCAGCAGTCTCCTTCTCTTTGGCAGAGTTTGGACAGAACAGAAACCCTCTCTGCTCTGTTTTTTTCCACTCTGACTATAGCAGGAAACAAATAAGATCATCTTTGCTCCCTCCCAGTGCCCTCTGAGGGACAGAGAGGTTCACGATGATGAGTGGTCCAGGGAAGCCCAGCAGCCTCGGCTGCCCCAGCAGAGCCCCCAGCTCGCTCCCCGTGGCTCTGGGATTCCACAAAGCCCACCTCCCCATCTGCACCTCCCCGGACATCTCAGTACTCTTTGGTTAATTTCTCTTTCTTCTCAACCCTTCAATCTCCTTATCCAGCCCCTCTCTCCAATATTATAATAGAAACTCAGGAAATTTTAGAGGTGAAAGGACCTCATCTAGTGTCCAGTGTCTGCCCTCCCCATTCTACAGATGGGGAAACGGAGGCACAGAGAGGGCAGTGCCTTGCCCAGGGTCACTCAGTGAGTCAATGGCAGTGTGGGCCTCAGGCCCAGGTCCCCCACTTCCCACCCCCCACCCCGTGTGCGGCCTGCCCCTCAGGGCAGGGACTTCCTGTGAGAGGGAGGCACGAGGTGGGGGGGCAGGCTGTTGGGCAGCTCGTAGCCGTCGAGCTTGATCTTGATGAGGTGCTTGGCCAGTGCGAACTCCTCCTCGTCCAGCATGCCATCACAGTCACAGTCGGCCAGCTTCCAGATCTTGCCCAGGACGCTGTTGGGCAGCTTGGAGGTCACCATCTCCTTCTTGGCGTTGACGCCCGATATCTTGCCATTGATGGGCGACAGGGTGTAGAAGAGCTCGTCGTAGATGGGCTTGTCTTTGGCCACCACCCACTCCTCCTCGTCGGCGCCCTCCTTGGCGCCCTCCCCGTAGCCTTGGTTGAAGGGGCCCTCGGCGGTGCCGTCGAAGGCACCGCCCTGCACGAGCTGCGTGGGCATGCTCATCTCCTCCTGGCTGATGAGGCTCATCAGGGACGAGATCTTGTTGCTCAGCATGTTGTCCACGGCCTCGATCAGCTTGGGCTTCAGCGAGTGGAATTTGGTGAAGTCGTAGTTCTCAAGCTGTTCCTGCAAAAGGAGAGACCACAGACTTGGTCAAGGCCCTCCTGTCGGGAAGTGAACAGAGAGAGGGATAGCTGGACGGAGATGAATTCTCCCTTAAAGGGGACATCTCAGACCCTGGGCTGTCCCAGAGCTCCCTCTTTAGTGGGGTCTCCACATCCAAACTCGCCAGATACAGGAGTGGCTTTTGGGACCAGAAACAAGACACCTGGGATGCAACGTTTTCCTCCAGGAGCTGATCTCTGCTGGCGGCAGCATGAGGGGCAGCAATCCTCTAGGGCTTGGAGACAGCTGCCTTCATCCTGCCTTTTTTTAGAGCTCTAGAGATTTAGTATTTTATCTTTTAAGGTGATTTTACAACATATTTCAGTTGATCTTCACAACAATGATAGGAATAAGGAAGGGCAGGTACTAATAACCCCGTTTTACAGAAAGCACATGAGGCGTCCTGGTGGAGTCAAGACTAGAGACCATGTAACCTGCCCTTGACTAGTGCTCTTTGTGCCGTAACGTGAAGCTGTGACAGAGGGACTTACCTAGGTAAAACAATTATTGAAGGACATTGTTTTGGGATCAGTTAAAAAAATGTAGTTTAGGGTACAAATAAGTAAAAATTGAAACTGGTAAGGGGGAGAGGAGTAGGAATGGGGAGAGCGAGTATAAATCCAGCCAATAGGGCTGTGTCACTAGCCAGGTCCAGGCAGGTCTTGGCTCCACCTCCCAGGAGACCTGGCCCGTTGGCAGATAGGGCTGCAGGACCTCAGGCTTGGAAGATGGCTCCAGGAGACACAGCAATAGCCTGGTTGGGACAGGAGCCAACTGTAGAGGCCACAGAGGCTCTGTGGAAACAGTCCTTCCTACGTTGGTTCTCCTTGGTTACTCATCCATGCATCTTTCATCCATCCATATAGTCATCCATCTAGCCATCCATCCATCTAGCCATCCTTCGTCCATCCATCTTCATCCATCCATCCACCCAACATTTATTGGTCATTTGTTTTGTGCCAGGCCCTGTTCTGGGGCTTGGGGATATAAACAAGAAAAGCCGTGGCCTCTGCCCTCAGGGAGGTTATGTCATAATAGAGGAAGGACTTTCTAGTTTTTTAGTTCCTGTCTACCTTCAAAAAGGGCTTGACTTAGCTTACAGTGAAAAAATAACATGAAATAGAAGAAAGTCAGGAGAAAAGGAAAAGCCAAGTAATTAAAAGCAAGAAGGAGTGACTCCTCACATCAGACTACTCAGGTGAGAAAAGCCACTGCTCCTCAGCTGTCCCTGCTGGGGCCCCTGGCGGTCATACCCCTCGCTGTCTGAGGGAGAAACCACCTGGTCATCGCGAGAGACAAGCTTTCTCTGGCCCTGAATTGTGGGGGTCACCTGGGGCTCTTTAAGCAGGGCCTCATTGAAAAATGTCTTCAACAGCAGTTTTGCCAAATAAATGCAGAAAATTCCAGGTGTAGCAGTTTTTACATGGACTCTCTGTGAAGTATATTTCTGTTCGGACAATCCTAGATGGCCAGGGAGGGGCCAGCCAGGCTTGCAATTTCCTGGAGATGTCTCAGGGAGGGTCGAGGAAAAGAGGTTTCATATATCCCTCAGACCTGACTGTTTTGGACAGAAGTAATGCGACAGGCAGTTGGGAAAAAAGAAAACTTTATGCTGCCATAAATATCACACTTTTATTGTAAAAATCTGGGAAAAAAGTGGTAAACAAAAATAAAAATCTTAAATCACTTGTAATACCCTCACCTAGCAATAACCTCTGCTGACATTTTTTGGCATACATTTCTAGCATTTTTTTTTTTTTTGAGGAAGATTAGCCCTGAGCTAACATCTGCTGCCAAGCCTCCTCTTTTTGCTGAGGAAGACTGGCCCTGAGCTAACTTCTGTGCCCATCTTCCTCTACTTTACATGTGGGACGCCTACCACAGCATGGCTCGCCAAGCCGTGCCATGTCCACACCCGGGATCCGAACCAGCGAACCCCAGGCCAATGAAGTGGAATGTGTGCACTTAACTGCTGCACCACTAGGCTGGCCCCTCTAGCTATTTTTATAAACACACACACACTTTAACTGAAATAAGGCCACATTGTTTAATAACTTGCATTTTTAAGAAATAAGGTATATCTTTCTGTCACATTAATTTTTATACAGCCTTATTTTTGATAGCTACATAGTACTGCACTCTATTTACTCTGTCCCATGTAGTTGGACACTTAGCTTGTTCTCAACAGAGAATCAAAATTGTGGTCTCTAGGGTGTACTGGCAGGGCAGATGTTCTGTGCTATTATTTAGAAGTGGAGCCCTGAGCTTTAAATGGTGGAGGGGACAGAGCTGAAAGCTAACCAGCCTGACATCTCTCTAGAGAGGCACCTCCAACACTCTTCTCAGTAGGAAACTCTGCGGCTGTCAAACCACGCTGGGCTGGGCCAACACCCAGCATGCAGCTCGCACTCAGCTCGGACGGCTCGGGTAGCGCAGGCCTGGTTTCTCAAATGCATTCCGGTTTGTGTGTCTTCCATCCTCACTCACAGACCACAGTCTCCTGCACATCCCCCCAACATCAGCACCAAACAATGCTGCCAACACTTTGGGCTCCTGCTGCCAACATCTCAGTCAGCTAAGGGAACTGAGAAGAGAAAGCTCAGGAGGCGGAGGGCAGGCAGCCTACACAAAAATCCGAGTGCTGTTGGGGTAAACAAGTCTGGATTCCCCTGGGTGCATGAACACCTACCCTATTTCCTCATGAAGGAGCCCGAGCTCTGAGCACACACAGGGCCCCTGTGTCTGGCCAAGTGGATGAATGAGGGCGGTGCCCACCCAAACTTTCCACCCTGTGCAGGGGACGTGGCTTCAGACTGCAAACCTCTGGAAAACTGGCAAGAGGAAATGGGCACATATTTGTAGGGGTGGACAGGAAGGAGCAGAGCCATTCCCGCCCCAGAGGCACTTGGGAAATAAGCCCTACACTCTGATCCCTGGGGTACCCGCCTCCCAAGGGCTCACAGGGAGTATGGGATACAAGGTAAACCACTGCCATCCCTGCCCCTCACAGGGTGACTCCAGAACAGAAGTCTTATTGAATGAATACTTGATGAATACTCACTGGGGAATTTAAAGATTTCCCGTCAGCAATTATATCCGTCAGAGCCACCAAGCCCCAGATTCTGGAACTGCTCCTTCACCACAGCCTCCAGCCCAGCCGCCCGGGGCTGTCCCTTGCCCACTTACTGCCAACATTCTCCAGAAGTAGTTTCAAATCCACGGGAGGGTTTGAGCAGATGGGGATGGCTCTGCTGCCCTCTGCTGTTGAAAAGCTGCCAACTCATCAGCTGTGGGGGCCAAATTGTCCGAGCAGGACACCTAAGTCAGCAATCAAGGTGGCCTCGCCAGGGCTCGCCTCAATCTCCAGTACAGACACATCCGTGCAGTAAATTAGATTCCCTCCCCAGAGCGTGCAGGGCAGGCGCAGGCAGATTCACCAGCAGGTTGTGGGCCTCTCCCTGCACCAGCCAAAAGCCTTCAAAAGACACCTGGCTGATTGCTGTGGCTAAGAGGTGCCCTGGTCACCTTGGTCCACGAGAGCACAGCAAGAGAGAGACTTAAGGCTGGCATCAGTGAGCTCTCCGAGTGACCCTGAGATGTACAAAGATCATAATAAAGTCATCGCTAAGCATATGCCCCCACGGCTGTCCCAGACACAGTCGATAGGAGGTTGAAGGCCTGTGTTGGAGGGGATGTCAGATGTTCATCGGACTCAGGGATGACAGAGGCCCTGACCCACACCATGATCCCCCCAAAGCTTCCCGGGTGACAGAAAACCAGCCTGAAGCATCAGATGCCAGTAAGCAGCCCTCCAGGCTCCAGGCCTGCCATGTTAAGCGGGCATTCCCTGAGGGACTGGGGTGGTGTGATCAGGGCTTGGCCGGCTTCCCAAGGAAGAATCCTCTTCCAGCTTCCAGGGGTCTGCTCGGGAAACCGCTGGTCAATAAGCCCTGTGGGAGTCAGGGCTGGGTCAGGGTCTCAGAAACTCACTGCCTAGAGCCTGCTACGGTACAAACATACACTCGCTTATTAATTAACTCGCTAATGCCTCCTTATTGAGCACCTGCGACACCCCAGGTGCTGGGGATACGGCCGTGAACAGGACCTGAGTCACCGGTCTCATGGAACCACAGCCTAAAACAGGAGAGAGACACTAAATAGTAGACACTGAATACGTTAATTAATTAATTACACTAAAGCACAACAGTGCTGTGTCATAACATGGAGCACACGTCCCAACAAGGGGCTTTGCTGCCAAAACTTCACTGCCAGCCACAGCCATAGTGGCAGAGACCGTGACCCCAAATGGATGCTCCACAGGGCCAAGGGTTTTTATTTTTGTTATTGGTTCATTTTTGCTCATGGACTTCTTCCAGGGGCCTAGAACAGTGCCTGGCCATAGAAGGATTAATTGATATTTCTTAGATGAATGAATAAATGAATACAGGGCCATGGGCCACCTGTCAGGTGGGACTCCTCGGTCCCAGCCCTAGGGTGCTCAGGGGTCTGTGAAGGTGCTGAGGCACCAGGGGTGGGGCCTGACCCACAGGGTTCTCAGTGAAGGTTTGGGCCCTTCCTGTATCGTCCAGCTAAACAGGCCGTGGCTGCACCTGAGGTGAGGGGGCACACAGCTTCCTTGTTTTCTTCCCCAGGGACTGACCCTCTGTCCCAGCTCTGAGAGGCCTGGATGTCCTCTGACCCAGCCAGGCGGAGGCTAACGTGGCCACGAGCAGCTCTGGTCGCAGAGTTGGCTCCCTATGTTATGGGGTTCACCTGGGGACGGGCCAGTGAAGCCCTGAAAGGGAGGGTGCAGTGGCCCCCTGATGGGCTAGGTGGTGCCTCAGTTCTCGGGAGCCCCATCTCTTTGTGGACGGGTCACCGTGGTAGCCTCTTTAGGCTAATGAGCCACAGAAGCCCCATTAGGCCCTAGTGTGCATTGTGTATTTATTCATAGCTTTCATTTCAGTCGAGAAACCCATTTCCCTTCAAAAATATCTGAAGGATGCAAGGAAACAGTTGTCTTTCAGTTTGGTCATGGGGTGCAGGCCACAACCGAGGGTGTGAAAGTGGAGCCTGCTCAGGAAGGCCACTCCAAGAGGCCCCAGGAGCCTGCAAACGCACTGTCTCGTGACTACAATAAAAACCCCGATTCATTCTCTGAGGATGCGAATACCTATTTCTAGAAGAAAAAGATGTTTCTGTATTTATTTTGAAGCCAATTAAATCGCATTTGACCAGATCATACATCCCAGATGCAGGCACCCTGAGCCCTGCCATCAAGATGGTAAGTGTAACCCACTCCTGTCTGAGTGTCTCCTTTCCATAAGGCTTACATTAACAACACCCTCAGGATGGAAGCTTCCCCTCCTGCAGCCGCTCGATCCTTGCCTCCACTGCTTGACCCTTCTTCCTCCTCCTCCTCCTCCTCCTCTCCCCTCCTGAGGCAGGCAGGCAGCTCACAGGCCCGGCCTCCCAGCTGCGTATTTTAAGTTGAACTCTCCGTTCAGTGCCGTCTCTCTCTGGGGCTCAAAGCAGAAGGCCGTCACCCATCTCCAGGGTGCAGCCAGGCTGCAGGCCTGCTTGGTCCAGCCTACATAGTATTCTTTGGAAGTCTGAGCCAAAATTTGAAAACCAGGTGACTTTACGTACAAATCCAGATTTCCAGCTTCTGGGGAACCATTCAGGCCCACGGTCCCAAAGGGCAGCGGCCACTGACAGGGCAGGACTTCTCTCCGAGGTGGGGCCTGCCCTCCCCTGTCTGCACCCCACCCCCGCCGTCTGCCCCCACAAGTTCCCATTGCACTCGCAGAATTGTTTTCTTCCTGGAAGAGACTATTGGAACCCACATCTCTATCACAGGTCAGAGAATAAGGTGGTCAGAGAGGGCGGCATGGTTTCTCTTCGCGTGGCCTGCCTGTTCACGTTACCAGCTGCTGGCTGCAGGCATCTGAGTTGATGTTGCCTGCTTTCCAGAGAGGACTGTGGCCTCCAGTGCAGCTGGCTTCTTGCACTGGACAAGAAAGTGGTCAGTCTGGCCCTGGAAGGAGCCAGGTGGAATGGCCTCGCTCGGGAAGACATGGTCAGTATGGCTATGGGCATCTAACACCACTGTAGCGGGGTGGACACCCTGGTCAGGCCAAAGCAGCTGAATGCAGCACCCAATCGGGCTCATCTGAGGCTGCCCGACACAGCTCAGGGAGACCCTGAAATCAGGCCAAAGGCTGCCCAATGCTGACCTCTAAGCAAAATCCTCAGTGAGCACAGCTTGCTGTGTCCGGCAAAGTCCAGCCATGTCCACAAACCCCCATCCCTCTGTCTGGGCCCCTGAGCCTGCAGCAGCAATGCTGCCTGAGCACATAATCCCACAGCGCTTGGCAGCGCTGGGCAGGGCTGGCTTGAGGAGACCGCCTGAGGTGACCTTCAAGGTCCCTCTCAGCTCTAATTCCCTTAAGGTTCCGGGATTCTGCAAAACAGGTGTCGCCTCAACGTCAAATCAACCTTGAACATAGTCTGAGAGGGCTGCTCATCTGACTTTTTCATGTGAGCTTGATATTGACCCTGATATCAGTTTCCCCACATTAAACTCAGCATATATGGGGTTAAAACCAAAACACTCATTCCCTGCTTACTCTCTGGCTTCCTGGCTCCAGAATCCACTATCCTCCATGGAGACAGACACCGCCAAGGACAAGCACCTGGACTATCTCCTCCCGCAAAGAGATACGGGCTGGTGGGAAAGCGGCTGACCAGCAAGGTCATGAGCTCCCACTTCTCTGCAAGTGTCTCAAGGCCAAAGACAGGCTGGTGGGAAAGCTCTGACCAGCAAGGCCATACGCTTCCCCTCCCCTACTAAAGCCCCAAATAAAAACCCTTCCTTTTAGCTTTTTGGGGAGTTTGGGATTTCAGCATTAGCCACCCTCTCTCCTTGCTCAGCGCTGTGCAGAAATAAAGTTCCTACTTTCTTCCAGGACCCCCGGTGTCAGAGATTGGCTTGCTGAGCAATGGGTGAGCAAACTCACTTCAGGTTTGGTAACAAGCTTAATCTACTTCTGGAAATGTGTCCCTTTTTGCTTAAATGTTTTGGGAGGCAGGCAATTTCTCCTTTATTCACAGGAGCCTATGATCACGGATCAGCATTGGGAAGATGAATTCATTGCGGTCTCCATCCTAAACCATGGAACCCTCAAGTGGACCCAGCAACCAGCCGGACAGGGTGGCAGTGCCTCTCCGCCCCCCTTCCCTGACATTGTAATGGGCTCCCAGTACCTGCATGGCCTTGACCTCGGGGAAGTCCCCGGCGGAAATCTGGTACTCCCGCTGCAGCTGGATGTAGATTTCTGGCAACCTGCTGATGAGCTCTCTCTTCTTGTTTTCCTTTCCAAATACGCTGGGCATCTCCTTCTTCAGGTAGCTGATGATGTAGGCATGTACCTGAAGGGGTATATGTCAGTGAGACATGCCATTTAGAACTGCACCAGAGGGACAAACAAGATGGCTTCCCATATGCATCATAACACATAACAGGCACCCCACAGAGCCATGGTCCTCAGGACAGGAGGAGGGTGAGGATTCGAGGAGAGGATGAGGAAAAATTACAAGCCTGATTTTGGGCATGTAGGACGTGAAGGATGTGAGGGACAGTGAGGTGAGCTGTCTCAGGGTGTCTGGAACGCAGGCCCAGAGCTCCAGGGGGACCTGGAGTAGAGGTGGTGGCCAGAGCCACGAATGAATGAGACCACCCAGGGAAAGTGAGCAGAGAAAACCCCATCACTAAGGGCCAGGAGGAGGAGCCAGAAAAAGACGTTGGGAGGTGGCATGTGATCAGAGCTATGGGAGGATGAATCTAGAGGAGAGGTGACATCTGAGTCGGGCCTTGAAGAACAGGTAGGATGTGTGGGTGAGGGGAGGGATGTGGCAGCCCAGGGGAGGGAAGAACACAGATGGAGGTAACACACTGAGGGCAGCGTCATGTACGTGGCTGCAATGCAGGCTTAGAAGGTGGGGAAGATGGGCTGCATTTAGACTCTGCTTGGTGGGTGCTAGGAGCCAATGGAGGATTTAGAACAGCTTTGCTAACCTAACATTGTACTAGTGACAGTTCTGGGAGACTGGAGAGGCCAGAATAATGCCCAGAGCTCCCTGCTTTCCAGGTAGGCTGGTGATGCTTGGCTGGGGACGGGGTGGGGTGAGGTAGGGTTGCAGAGAGAATTTCCCTTGTAACCTTGTCCTAAAATGCATCCCCAAGGAAGGGCAACTGACTTGGGGAAGTTCCATGGCTGTGCTCAGTTGTGCCTCTGAGTGGCCATTCCATGTCTGTGTAGAGAGGAGCAGTATGGTGGGGGGGGGTTGGGGGGGGGCGGGAGGGGTGGTGGGCTGGGCGGGAGCAGTCTTAGTTCTGCTGATTAACCAGAAGACCTAAAGGAAAGTTTCACCAGGGTCGGTGCCTGGGAACACCAAGAAACGAAACTTAGGGCTGACGTAAACAGCTGATCTGCAGAAATCTGTGCCCAATGAACAGTGAGATGAGAATTGCCATAATGTCCCTGTGGACAGTTTAGACCCCGAGATCGCTACAGGTGGCACTAAAGTCATTTCTGCGTAAGACCAGCTGCCTGGGACCAGGCTGCTCAGCAGAAGCTCCCTGTGGGAGAGGGACCCCCAGTGCGCGAGGGGGGGAAGCCCCGGAAACCCTGATCGCCTGGGGGTGGAAGGCCCGGGACTGTTCCCGAGGGGTGGTGAATCCCACTGGGAGGGCTCTGCTTGGTCTGCGTCACCCCGTCCCTAAATCTCCACTCTTCTGCGGATTTCCAACTTTAGGACATTAAGACATGTTCATTACAAAAGTGCTCTTTGTCTATCTCGAATCCTACAGAGTAATTGAGAAGTCAAGAAAATAACTAAAACAAGAAAGGACGAAAAACAGAGCAGTGATTACAAAAAGAAAATGACTGTGTGGCTATGGAAAATCCTATTAAAGAAAACAGACTTCTACTGTAATCTTGTGGGAGAATGGAAATTAAATAAAGGGGTAAGCAGACACCTTCCATAGCTCAGCGGAGGGCCTCTGGTATGGATACCCACCGGGCACAGCCAAAAACACTGTGCTAAGATCTGAAACTAAAATAGGTGCACAATGCAAATGCTGGCATGATCGGACCAGACACTGCTACCCTCTCCATCTGGATAAAGGACATGTCAACATGAGCACACATCGTAGCTGTTGCTACAAGTATAGATTGGGAGAGATGCTTCTAAACACTTCTGTCACTAGTAAACTTGTTTATTTCCTTATTTTTCAAATTGAAACAACTTAAAATATTTACACAATTCTTTGAGACAGCTGGAGAAACCCAAAGTTTGGGAATCTTTTATTTAGAGGGATGGGCTTTAACTGCATTCTTGAAGATATGAGGAATAAGTGGTGAGATTGACGACTGACTTGCCTCGGAGAGTGAACACCTGGCTGGGGGAGGGCCTTGTGCAGAGATGAAGGACTTGGAGCAGCTGCGTATACCAGGGAGAACCAGTTGCTCATCGGCTGTCCTTGCGTCATCTCCTTGGCTCGGCCCTCCTGGAACCTCTGGACTGGGCCTGGGGGTACCTCTCCCTTCCATGCTCAGGCCTGCCCTGCCCTGGAGCCAGCCCCAACTGAAGCGGGAAGTCCCATAGCTGCTCAGTCTCCCAGCTGCAAAGGTTTCTTACTGTGAGCGCCCCCACCCTTCCTCACCTCCCAGCTCAGGCCGGGGGCAGCAGGGTTCCCCATGACCCCTCACCACCTACTAGAGTGGTACTGCAGGGCTGCCAGGTCCCTGCTCAGGGAAGGCTGACTCCCCACCCAGCTCCCAGCCCCCCTAGGACTGGCACCCTCTTCCTGAGCACTGAGCACTGCCTGGGGCCCAGAAGCCTGCTTTAGCTGCGCTAAAGTGCAGGGGTGTGCACCTGCCACAGCTCTCCACCACCGCCTGGCACCTGCTCCCTCATCTCAGCCCTTGTGGTGTGCGCTGGCTGATGACTGAGGCTGCAGGTTAATGGGCCGCCCCTGGACACCAGGCCTCCAGTGCCCTGCCATGACCGGCGCAGTTCTTGTGCCAGGCTCAACTCCCTCCTCCTCCCACCTGCCTGGCACTACCTGAGTCATGACCCTCAAGTGACCTACTCATGCTGCAGGCTACTCTCAGCCTCCACCTCCACGTCCAGGAAGTTCCATTGGCCTGATCTGTGGAAGTCTCCAGTTGTACTGCCTCTGCATGGCCACCCACCTCCTGCCCTTCCCTGGGCATCCTAAGACAGTAATCTGGGGTCAGGTTCTATGCATGGGCCTTGTCCCTAAGAAGTCTATCAAGTTACAAGGTAAATTATCATCCTCAGGATCATGGAGCATTAAATCTGGAAGGAACCCCATATATCTGACTGAACTCCAGGTTCTAGGAAATTCAGATGACCTACTCAAGGTCACACAGCTAGTGTGGAGATGCAGAGCTGGCACTAACATTTAACTGTCCTTATAGAATTAATTGCTTTCTGCGGGTATGAATTAAAAATCTTACTGAAGCTGTTGAAAATCTGGAATTCAAAATGCACTGTGTCCTATGGCACAACAGTGTGGGAAACTCCGACGTCTGGCTTCTGACTGTTCCTAACTCCCAGGGGAGCTTTGGAGAGGTGATTTGCTCTCCCCTCCCCATACACGAAACAGACACGCCATGGCACACACCATCATGAATGCCACACAGGATGTGGGTAGGCTGCAATCTTCTGGCAGGACGGCACCTCATAATTTCCTAAGGACTCTTGGTAAACACTGGGGACGGCCTGGATGGCTGAAATTCCCAGTCAACTTCAAAAGCTCACTCCTGCCCTAATGTGTTGAAGACGCCTCTCCAAATAAATGCAGGAGTGGGGCCAGACCTGGCGATGTCTCCAGGGAAGGAGGTGGAAACAGTGTGAGAACTTTTGTTCTTATAATGAGAGAAAACTAATGGAGAAAAGGAATAGGAAGGAGAAGAGAGGAGAAAAGGGAGCGGGAGAGGCAGGACGAGACCTAGTGTGGAAGGTCAGGGTCAGGCCCTGCCACCACCGTCCACTCACTGAGCTGCGTGAGTCATCTAATTCCCACCTCAGCTTGCTCATCCTCGAACTGGAAATCACACCCTCACCTCACAGGCTTGTTACTAGGAGAATCAAAAGAGATCACGCATGTGATTGCACTTTGTCTACTAGCAGGAGGAGTGAAAAATGTCATTGACTAATAGTCAAAGGCCAACAGCTGGAGGGGTAGTAACACCAGAGAAGGCTTGTGGCTACTTAGTCCTCACTGAATAACTAACAAACTCTATATATTTGAATAGTAATATGATGAATTAGGGTCCCACATGCTTCCTTCACAAGTGAATGACACTGAACCCTGGAGGCTTTCGAACATTCTTATCTTGTCCAATTCGCCCTTTGCCTTGTATAAAACTGGAAAAGCCCCAACTCATCCAAGGGTGAGGGCTGGGAGTAAATCAAATGGATCAGAAAGTCAATTTTTCCCTGGGCTGGTAACTCAATGAGCAGAAAGAGATGTCCTCCCCTGTAAATGAACACAAATTTGTAGTTCATGTGCACACTCTGCCACAATCTCATTAATCGTGTCCAGAGACAAGTGTTTATACATACTCAAGACTGAGAAGCATGTACTCAGAATGAGAGTGGATAAACTCACCCTGGCTTGGAGGGCAACCCCCAGCAGCAAGTGCTGGAAGCTTCCAGTGCTCATGGTCAGTAGCAATGGAAATGCTCACAGAATTTGGATACTGGGGAGCAGTTTGGGGAAAGTCAGGCTGAGAAAACACAGTTCTACACCGGGGGCAGCCTCATCTGCAAGCTTACCACGACCTGTGGGAGACCTGTGTCTTTGTAGGCTCAGCCGGAAACTTGCATAGAGCATTTAACATCAGGGGATCAGCATATTTTAAAAGTGGGTTTATGATGATATAAAAAATCCAGTTCATAAACTAAAGACCCAAAAGATGAACCCATGTGGTAGTAAGAATTTGAGACTGCGAGAGGCAGAGAAAAGCGGCTGGTTGGTTCCCACTCAAGCAGGGGTTTGTTATTCTGTGGAAACAAAGCTAGCACCAATAGCATACGTGACCCTGAAGAACCTTAGGGGACTGAGGTGGCCCACCCAATCACTGACCTTCAAAGAGATAGGCTTCCTACACGGACGCAAGCACTGACACACATTCACAGCAGCTTGGGGCTGCTGACTGAGCTGTTTTTGTTTGTTTGTTTTTTGAGAAAGATAAGCCCTAATATCTGCCGCCAATCCTCCTCTTTTGGCTGAGGAAGCTTGGCCCTGAGCTAACATCTGTGCCAGCCTTCCCCTATTTTATATGTGGGACACCCGCCACAGCATGGCTTGATGAGTGGTGTGTAGGTCCGAGCCTGGGATCTGAACTGGTGAACCCCAGGCCGCTGAAGCGGAGTGTGCAAACTTAACCACTATGCCACAGGGTCGGCCCTGACTGAGCTGCTTTTAAAAGCCCCATGGTGGACTAGGCATTAAAGGGGTCATCATCAGCCACTGTAGAATGATTCTCAACACAGCTTAGCCCAGGTCCATTTGGTGATTCTCAAAATGCCTAGCTTCCCCATAGAAGGAACTGGCAGTGCAGATGGAGCGGAAGGCTGGGCTCTGCATGTTACACGTGACTAAGAGGAGAACATGCTTTGAAGACGAAACTAACTCCACAGAACTATAGTAAACTCCCTAAATCACTGACCTCGCCTTTTCATCCTCATTTTTAGTTGTTCCTTCCTCAAATGTTGACTCATTTTTTGTTGGAAAAAATCTCCAGATGGGGAGGACCTTTCCTATCCTTGGGCAACGTGTTTATAAAGGCTGAGGTCCAACGGTGAACTTGCCTTGTTTTTTACTTTTGTTTAGCTTATCCCATAAAATACTATTACTCGGAGTTTCTTTAATTTGGCTATTTTAATTATAGCTGAATAAAACTAACTTATATTTTCTAAACTGTTTTTTGGGCTTTCCTCAAATAGCTTACACTAAAGAATCATAAGATGAACCTTGACTGGCATCTTAGATTATGAACAGTCTTCAGAGAAGGATGTTCACGGACATCAGAAGGTGTGATCTTTGGGGCTAACCACAAACCCACTCTAAAGGTTTCCTGTTCCTTGAAAGAGAGAGTTGTGAAAAAACATGTAAACAGAAAAAGCATGGAAATCATTAAATTTCAAGACAGCTTTGGCAAGGGTGCCATTTTTCATATCATTAAAGTGTCATCTTCATGACACCTTGAGTCTGATTACAGTAGAACCCAGCAGGACGTTAAAGACAAACTTATTTTATTTCTAGATGGTCCATGGATTCTGCCTGATTATGGTGTTTTATAGACATACTCCACACCCCAACTCAGATCTGACATCTCCTAGGTGACATCTGAAAACTTACCCTTTGCATGCTTTCAAAATGTCAGCTCGATAAACCTCTGCACTCTGTAGGGTTTATGTTGATGGAGAATTTTATGGAATAAAAAGAATGACAGATTCATGCAGAAAGCAAGGACACAGCAAAGAGCGACAGATACCGTCTACTCTGGATTTCAGGGGAACACTTTCTGGATGAAGGAGTCAAGACTGACTGGGGTTTGAATCTATATTTTGCAACTTACAGGCTGTGAAGCCTTGGGCAAGTTACTTCGCCTCTCTGAGCTTCAGTTCCCTCCCGTGAGAAATTAAGAAAATGCTCAACTTTCACAGTTATTGACAGGATCAGACAAAATAACACCTGTGATAGAAATCACAGAGCTTCTGGAACAGTGAGGGTTGGCTTACAAAAGGAAAACTGGATCAAGAGCAATGAAGTTTTATACACCAAAATCAAAGAGCATTTTTAGGAACTATAAATACGGCAAAGAGAAAAACTCAGGTGACTCCTTCTCCTTTGAAGCAACGACAAGTTCACAAATGGCCACAGAACTGCAGATGGTGTAAGCTGACGGCAGCGGTTAGTGGCCGAGCCCATTGTGCTGAGTTCTGCATCTCGTCCACCCGAGACTGTTTCCTGTCCCCCTCGCAGGGTCGTGGTACCCCAGGAGCACACTGGCACGGAGCAGCTCAGGCTGGAAACATCTGTCCTTCAAACATTTTCCTTTATGAAAAGGAACAAGCCAGATACTATTCTTAGGAAGGAAAAAAGGACCAGCTTTTTTCCTAGAAGTAAGCTCAGCAAGTTGGCCGCCCCCCGCCTCTACACAAGGGCTGCATTATTCCCGGCGTCCGTACACAGCAGCACTCTGTGCCTCTCTGAACAGAGGCCATGCTACCCCTTCACAGGGCCTCATGCTCCAGGATGGCAGGGAAGCCCCACGGTCTTGCCACTCCCAGTAAGCCCCCTGCTCTACATTTATTTATATGACTGAACACAGCTGTGTCTTGAGTCACTAGGCCCTCGGCAATGAGTGGCAAATTAAAAATGCCCACAGGCATTTAAAAAATTGTTCAAAAAACCCTTGAAATCTGCAAAGGCTATGACATGATTTATCAGCCTTGGTTATAAAAAAAAATGTTGGGTACTGTGTACCCTGAAGATTAAATCCAGCCATACCAGTGGGAGAAGAGAGAAACCACAGGCCAAAGTGGGCATGGAGTGGGCAAACCCGGACATCCTGCCACCAGGCATGAGGCCCAAGACAAGCAGGAGAGGGAAATCATTTTGGGAGAGCTGCAGATACGTGGACCTACAGACTGGTTAACACAGCTGCCTTGCAGAACTGGACAAAAGTGGCTCTAGCTCCGGAAAGGAAGCAGCCTGTGCCAGGCAGAAAGGATAAAGAGCAGTGACTCACAGGGGCGCCAGTGACTACAGCGTGGCTGAGCGAGACGGGAGGGGTGCATGAGGCCGCGCTGGGACGCAAGTTGAGGAGAGGGGGAAAGAGCAGACTGAGGTACTACGCAGGAGGCCGCGGCAGCCAGAGATGGGTCTCTTTGGACCTAGGAGAGACACTGCTGTGCGGGGACACTGGCATGAAGACAGAGCCCACGGAGGAGCAATGAGGAGGTGATGGAAGGCTGGTCACCTGCCTGGCGGTCACCCTCAGCAAGGCCCTCCCTGCCTCCCCTGGCTAGGCCCCCTCCTCAGAGCACAGTGTCCACCCCTCAATCAGCACACAGCTCGACATTCTGTAACAGGGGGCTTTGGCGCCACCTCCTCCACCAGACTAGGCTCCCCGGCCTTTGTCCAGGGCTGCTGAGAAACTGTCGCCTGAATGAGGCAAAGTAGTGGCAGGCCTGCTGGGCCCTAAGGCCAGATCAGAAGCTGCTCACTGTGCAGCAAGAGGATGTGGGAAGGGACACGAGTTCTCTGCCACCAGCAGACAAAGAGGAAGTGAGCTGACCTGACCAGGGTACTAGCAGATGTGGAGAGGCAGCCCTGTGGACTGGTTTTAGCTGAAGTGACAAGGCCGAAGCAGAAGGCTGGAATGAGAGCCAGGAGGGCTGTCTCTTAGTCCTAGCTTTGTCCCTAACAGGTTAGGTGAGACCCTGGAGAATTCACTCATTTTGTCTTTGTAAAATTAGGGAGTCAGGACAGACCTCTGCTTCCCAAACTTGGCTGATCATGAGAATCATGTGGGGAGCTTTCCACACACACACACATACACACACATATGCAATGCACACACATGTGTACACAGGGACAGGCCCCCACACATGTGAATCAGAGGCTCTGGGGCAGGGCCTGGAAATTTACATTGGTTAAAGCTCCTGGGTGCTTCCGACGATCCCTGGGACTAGATAAACTCTGCAGGTGCTCGCAGCATTAGAGGAAGATGATTTTATGAAATGTACACATAGCTTTTAAAGAACTATTTTTTTTTTATACTTTTTCTTAGAGGAGTCACACGCTTTTCTCTCTTCAGAGATGTAACAGAATTGACTAGACTGCTCGAGGGCGGGCAGCAGGCAACCCTTGGCCCCTCTTGGGCAAACTCGTGGGGCGGCTGAAAGTCTCAACTCTGCGGTGGGGGAGCAGGGAGCCACAGCGGGCGTGCTCACAGGCCGCAACCCAGAATGCGGATGTGGTGCAACCCCAACCAACGCACCCAGCAGGTAGGCTGAGCCAGCCTTCCTCCCAGGCTCCTCCAGGTCCATGCGGTGACACGGGGATCTATGCATTAGGCACAGGGTGACTGGTGGTGGCATCTCAGTACCCTACTAGTCTCTCCCATTTGGCTGGTTACGTGCCCATTGACCTAACAGAATAGCAGCTTCCAGGTAGCGAGCGCGCTGATCACTCCCTGAGCACCAGGTGCATCGCCAAGCACTTTGCAAGGCCTGTCACATCAGCTCCTTACAAACGCCGTGTGACATGCTCTTCCAGCTCCATTTTACAGATCAGAAAACAGGTATGAAAAGGTTGAGTCCTTTGCCCAAGATCACAGAGCTAGGGGCCAAAATCTCAACACGGACACTGTTCCATGTTCCATTCCCTAAGGCTCCTGGAATGGAGCCTGGCCTACCGCCACCTTCCCTTGGAGGAGAGAGTGGGAAGGGTCCCCTGCACCAGGCTGCCGCCCAGGGCGTCTCCGGGCTTACCTTGGCCAGCCTCGCTCGCTTGATGAGGTCATTGAGTTTGCGCACTGCCGCCTTCTGAGGAAGGCTCTGGATGTCCCTGAAGAGGTCCTGGGCCTCGGCCTCGAAGAGCCGACGATTGTCAGTGTTCTGCAGGGGCTGCGCCCAGAAGGAGCCGATGTAGACGCGCAGCACCTCGGGCGTGTTGATGACCTTGCCCAGGGACCACATGAGGGCCCCGTAGACCCGCATCAGCTGCTGCGTGTCCACCTGGTCGGCCTTGTTCAGCACCACGCGGATCTTGTCGTCCTGGCCCCGGAAGGCCTTGATGGCCTCCGAGAACTCGTCCGAGATGTCCAGTTTGTGAGCATCGAAGAGCAAGATGATCCTGTCAACCCGTTCAGCGAACCACTGCAGGACCTGGCAGAAGTCGTACCCTGGGTGGAGAGAGGAGCACGTCAGTGCAGGCAGGTGCTGTGGAGATGTGTTTACCAGGACGGCTTGGGCATCATCTGGTTCTCCAGCAGCTGCCAGGGAGGGAGCCCCGTCTCCATGCTGGAGGCAGTGGAGGCCTCAGGACCTGAAAATCATGTCCAACGGGGCCTCCCTGGGCTGGGTGTATCGAGTTAATGCTGGGGATCCTGGGAGCCCTTCCACGGGAAGAAATAGAAGTAAAAAGGGGCTCAAGGTCACTCTGATTGGGCATTGCTCACTTCCATATCTGTAATTTCATTTCGTCCTCATAAGTCTCTTACTTCACCTAGTACAGTCCTTCGGATCAATGGCAAAACTGATCAATGGCTCTGCAAAACTGCAGGCCATGGGTCAACAGCTCTTACTTCTGTCAAAGTCTCACTTTTCTGAAAGTACCAGAGATGGACAAGGAAGAAAACCTGGAGGCCGTTCAGAGTCCCACGGGGTGTCCAGAAAGCACAACAAAAGAAGAATCGCCTTCTCTTAACCCAAGTTTTTAAGAGTGTTAAGGGGGTCAAAGGTCAGCCTGGCTGAAACTGTGACCAACATTTATCATTTGGACTATTTTTATCTTAAGTATGTTGTAAATATTTAAAACATGTCTCACAGCCATTCTGTCAAATGGTCTGTGGCCAATTTCTTTTTTAAAATGGCCAGGCCCACAACAAATTGTTTATTTCGCTTTGGCCACATCCCAGGATGCTCCAAATTGTGCAGCTAAATAAACACCCCTGTCAGCCTGTGGTCCAGGACTTTCAGGAATTTCCCCGGGGAGGTAGCGTCCCATGAAGCAAACAAGAGGAGGCCGGTCCCACAGGTTTATTTTTAATCTCGGTCTGACCAGCTGTGGAGTCAGTCTTTTCTTAGATTTTGAAAACTTCCAAACACATAGAAAAGTCTAGAGAATAACAGAATGAACGCTGATACACCCACCTTGTAACGTGAATACATTTTGACACTTGGCCTTGTTGCTTCAGATACCTTTAAAAATTTGTCTGGTTTATTTATGTAAGAAAATACTATATAGCAGTGAGGGTGAACTAGATTTTTCACTCACCAACACAGGCAAATCTCCAAAAAGCTGGTGAGTAAAAAATCAGAGTCAAAGGGCTATGTACAGTATGATAACATTCATGTAAAATGTTAAAAAACAAAGCAATACTCAACAGCCTATGGATACACACCACAGCACAAATACAAAAATGTTAACACCAGTTCTGGATGCTGGTTGACCCTGGGGATGGGGAGAGTGGGGGGTTGAATGTGGCTGAGAAAGAGTCTAGAGGAGAACGAACTATCAGGCAAAAATAAGGGGGTCTGTGGCCTAAAGTTTCCATGAGTTTGAAGAACAGGAGCAAGGAGAATAGCTGGGCGAGCAAAGTGGATTCAGACACATTCTAAATAAAGAAAACAAGACATTCAGAAGCGCTGAAGTCCCCGTGTACACCTCCCCAAGCTCCTCCTCAGCCTCCTCCCCCGAGGGAACCACTGCCCCGGACGTGGTACTCAGCCTCCCCACATGTGTGCACACCTCCAGCTCATGCTCCTCACTTCTCTGTTCTGTCTCTCTGTAGCACGCCCTGATTCCCTGGGGATAAGGAGCACAAAGGTAGTTCTCGGAATGCGGGCCAGAGTTTATTTTCATCGCTGTCAGTAGCCAGTTTAGAACAGAGGAAAATCAGAGGCCTATTGAACATGTCACACAGTGGTGTGTAACGATTCAGAGTCAAGATTTTACCCTGCGCTCTGGCCCTGTGAGGCCAGAGCAAACTGCCTCCCAAGGCAGCAGTCAGTGGGCCTGTCATTGAGACGGACTCGCATGGCAGAAGGCCCAGAGGCCGGGTAGCAGATCCTAAGCTGATGAACGCTGGCACTGTTCTCCAGGAGCCAGGAAGATGCTGTGGAACCACCCAGCAGAAGGACCTGCATGTGACCTTGCTCTTCCAGTAGGGATGGTCGGCTTCTCTCTCTGACCCAACACTCTTTACTTGGTCTCCTTTGGGATCAAAATCGGGTAACTGAAGGTTCAGAAACAGATTAAAGAAAATGCTGTGTCCGGGGTGTACGCTGGAGTGGGCATGAGTTGTATTTTGCTGAACACCCTTCCTTTTGTCGGGGTCAAAAAAAGCTGCAGCGGTGGCAGACAATCCCTGGCCCCGCTTGTTAGCAGGCTGGGGTATGGAGAGGTGGTCTAGAATCAGACAGTCCTGTCCTTCCACCAGAGCAGGGTACTGAATCTTGAGGGAATGACGCAAAGACACAGGGAAAAGCAGAATTTATTCATGGTGGAGGCGGCTGAGTTGAGGTCCAGTGGTGGTGGCTTCCTAACCTAGTTTTTGAGCCTAGCTCTCCAACCTTCCCATTAACTCTGTGAACAAGCTGATCTTCTGAAAAATTCCTTTTCTGCTTAAGTCAGCCAGAATCAGCTTCTTTGATTTGTTACTAAGAACCATGACTGGTAAATAATTATTTCCCACATTTAAATATTTCTGAATTCTGGATGCTTCTTACAATTAGTGCTCAAAGAAACTTGTCACCACCGGTGCACGTGCAAATTCAGCCATGCAGACATGCCCCCCTCCCTCCGAGGGCCACCTGCGTTGACAGGTTGGCCTCGACAGCACCGTACGTGTTTAAACTTTAATTTGCTTCCTAACAGTTATTTTAAATGTCTTTTTAAAAGACTTCATTCCAACGCTTCAGTGCAATAAAAAGCTACTAGGAACAGAGCTGCCAGGTGTAAGTTTACTATAAGGGAAGCCATTACTCATCGCTGGAGGAATGGCCACATGTCCATATTTTCTTGTTTTAAATAACACCGAGAGCTTACTAGGGTTTAAGAAGTGCAGGTAGGTAGAACTGTGTTTGTTTGTCACTGAGCAGGTGTAAAACGATTGCTTGTCACACAGCAGGTAAAGCAATCAAAGGTGAAGAAATCTCCAGGTGTCTCAGAAGCAAGCAGAATTATCAAAGTGAGGGGAGGCTGGTCTGCTCAGTGTCCACTCCACATACAGTTTTTATTATTATTATTCCGTGGCATTAAGTACATTGACACTGCTGTACAACCATCACCACCATCCATCTCCAGAACTCTTTTCATCTTCCCAAACTGAAACCCTGCCCATTAAACACTAACTTTGCATCCTCCCCGCCCCCCAGTCAATTGCAACCTCCATTCTATTTTCTGTCTCCATGAATTTGTCTACTCTGGGAACCGCGTATAAATGGAATCATACAGTATTTGTCTTTTTGCGACAGGCTTAGTTCACTTGGCATAATGTCCTCAAGCTTCATCCATGTTGTAGCATGTGTCACAATCTCCTTCCTTTTCAAGGCTGGATAGGTCTGCTCAATTCTTATATCCTGAAATAATAGCACCAAATACCCATCTACCAAAAAGTTCTGGCTGATTTTTAAGAAATGATTTAATTTAATGATATGTTAGTCTGCCTGCTGAAGGAAAACAGTGATTCAGAAGGACCTAGAGACCAGTGATTCTCAAAGCATGGTCTTGCATCAGAATCAAATAAGGGGTTTGCTAAAATTTAGACTCTGAGGCCGCTCATCAACATTTCCTCGTCTGTAAAATGGGGCTAATGATGGAATCCACATAGCTCATGGGGCTGCGGAGTTAACATACGTGAAGCATTTACAATCATCTTGGCACCTAGAAATCTCTCCAAAATGTTATCTACCAGTTATTTAAAAAATCTTTGTATCCAGTCCCAGAGTACAGTGGGGGTACAATAAATGTTTCTTGAAGGATGCTTGATTGGGGCCAAGCAGAGTCTGCAGCCATGGAAACAAACAAACAAATTAGGGTAAATGGGACAATGCAATGGTGCTTGAACCAAGTAACAGAATAAGTGCTCAGAAAACAGTTAATGGAAGATACCGATCTAGCAGAGAACCGCTCATATTTTACAAATAGAGCTAGTGGACTCACAAAGGCCAGAGGCCTTTCTTTTGGTTGTGAAACAGATGGAGTTCTACCAGTTGGTCTTAAAGACCCTGGGTTATTCCTAAAAGAAAGTTACGATCCTAATCAGAGAATCCCCCCTGGCCTAGGACAGTCCTGCATCCCCTCGCTGGCTGGCATAACTCAGGGCATATGATGTACTCAGTAGGAGCAGAGCAATGAATCTTCTGTTACAGAGGGTGCTCAGGTCCCTATTAACACGAGAGTTCAGCCACACTATGCAAAGTAGGTCTGTGATGGCGCTACCACTTAAAACAAGGTTTAAAATTAGTGGCCCTCAGCTTCTGTTTTGTTTGGCCTACATGGTGTCTTTACATTCTGAGCTGACTGTCTTTGGTCTAGACATGCACTGCCAGTTCTTACAGACTGCCAGTCCACACACGTCTCCAGCACCTGGTGACCACTTGTGAGCAGAAACACTACAGCTCTGACTCAGCCTCTGAGACCAAACTAGGTCCTCTGAGAAGCGGCCCCCCCCCCCCCCCCCCCAGCTCTCCCAGGCTCCTGCAGGGGTCTTACAGCTCCCAGAGAATTGCACCCTGAGAGTTCACAGGTGTCTCCCCAACAGGGCCGTGGGCGTCCGAGGACACAGGCCCTTCCTACCCTGCTCTCTCTAGCTCCAGAATAGTGCTCAAACAGGCAGGTCTCAGTAAATGCTTCCTGAAGGACCGAATGTTCTCTGTGGAAAATGTGTTCAGAATTCTCAGAACTGACGTTAACAACCTTTGGCACACGTCTCTTGGAAATTGGAAGTACACTAAACATCTTGGAATCCAATAATACATTTCAAATACAAAAGTCACAAATGGGTTAATTAATCATTATTGAGTGCCTAGGATGTGCTTGCAACTGTTGCTGAGGGACACAGTTCTACAGAGGAAGGCTGCTAGCTTTCTCCATAACAGCCCCACGCTGGAAACAATCCAGATGCCCCTCACCAGGCGAATGGATACACTGTGGCACATCTACAGGGTGGAATACTACTCAGCGAGGAAAGGAACCAGCTACTGACACACCCAGCCACATGGGGGAGTCTCAGAAACATGCTGAGTGAGAGAAGCCAGAGGCTAAAGGGCACACACTGTACGATTCCATTTATATTAAATTCTACAACAGGCAAAGCTAAGCTACAGTGACAGCAAGCAGACGGGGGTTTGCCTCTGGCTCAGGGTGGGGCTGGAACTGACTACAAAGTGGCCAGAACAAAGAAGGAACTTCTCAGGGAGATGGAAAGTTCCTATTTCTTGATGATGGTGGTGGTTCACAAGCGTGCAATAGTCAAAACTCATCAAGCTGTACAATCAAAATGAGTGCATTATTATATGCTATACTTCAATAAAATTGACTTAAAAAGTGAAAAAAAAAAAAAAAAAAAGAGGGAAGGAAAAAAAGATTGCAATGTTGCCAAACTTGTTTGAAGATACACATCTCCACCAGCTGTGGCTTGGACCAGGAAGCTGAAATTGGTTCATCACGGGGACCGGGTGAAGAATCAGGCTGTCTACGGAGCTGGATTGTTGGATTCAGCTGAAGCAGGAGCCCTATCCTTTAGTCGAAATCGGTCTTAGCCAAAGAGGTTAACGTAAAATTTGGCTCATCCCCTGGAACTTTAAGAGTCGTATAATTTCACGAGTGTCCCACCTTCTAGCCAAGGTGATAAAAGAGCCTCTCACAGTGATGGATCAGGGACGAGAATGCTCTGAGTTTATGGGAATTGGTTCTAGCTAGGCAGAATGCACCATGGCCCGGGGCACATACACATCTGGGCGTGTGTGTGTGTGTGTGTGCACCCGTGTGTGTGTGTATGCACATGAGCACGCATATGAGTGTATTGTATGTATTTATGTAAGAGTGTGTGTGGAGGACACAGGAATCAACATAATAATAGAACTGTCCTCATGGTGCTCAATATATTTTTAAAATTTATTCACTCATTTATAGACATTTCAATTCTATAAGACCTTCCAATGGAACTTTCATTAGTCTGGAACAAAACAGAGATGTAATTAGTCCAACCGTTTAAAAATATAGTTTCTATCTTTGCAAAAGGACCCAAAAGCTATACAGCTTTGGGAGCTGGGAAAGAGAAGTTGTCCTGGGGAGGATCCTGGCGTGGCATTCCTGGCTCCAAGTTGAGAGGACAAAGGGAGGGGGCAGGAAGGAAAGGGCCCCCTTCTACCTAATCAGGGGCTTCCGCCACAGCCCTGTGGAAAACCGTGGGCTCCGTCCCACCAAAGAGACCCACCAGGAAACGGCATCTGAGGTTAGAACAGCGGCCTCGTGGCTCAGGTAAATGCATGGTAGGGGCCCTGAGGAAGCAAATTTGGCAGACTATTTTTAACAGAACAACAGAAAAAAGTGCTTAAATTTCTTCCCAGAGCTAAGTTTCTAATTACATGAGTTTTAAACAAGATGCGTATCAATAAAAGGATGCAAGATAATGGAGGCCAGCCAGACTTGAGGCCAGGTTCTCCCTGCCCATGTCCCAGCCTGTTCTTGGGGTGGGCAAGGCCCCTGGCCCAGTGGACGTGGCACAAGACTCTGCTCTGACCTCTCCTCTTTGGTGGGGCCCTGGCTGCCCTCTCGGAGCTGGCGGCTCCTGTTCCGTGCCTGGGCATTTGTACCCACACCCAGCGTTGACTATGCTGGTTTGTTTGTTAACACCAGCTTCTTTCCCTGAGTCCCCTAAGTGTCATGTCCATCTTTGTCCCTCCAGCACCTAGTCAACTGTCCAGCACAGACTGTCCGGACAGGCATTGAGAGAGTGTTGGCTGTGCCCCTTAACTACACTTCTTGTCCCCATGCTCCTCCCTCTCTGATCCAGCCCTCAAATGATTCCCACCCCTTCTTAGAACTCAGAGAGAGTCTCCAAACTGTGAGTGCCCTGCTCACTTCTAGAACAAATGTTTACAGAATAAACACTCCATGACCAGCCCCTACCTTACTTCTCCAGCCTTTGCTCAGTTCTTATGAAACCCTCCCCTCCCCACCCTGTACACCACTGGGCTCTTTGCTGTTCCCCGAAAGCACCCTGCACTTTCCAGCCTCCGCACCTTTGCCCAGGCTTTTCCTTCTGCCTGGAATGCCCGTCCCTCTTCTCCATCTCCAACTGCCCATCCCTCTGTGGTCACTTCTGTCCAGGACGCCTTCCCCACCCGTGTGGAACCGAGCCTCCCCGCCTTCCGAGGGTCTGTTCTCTGCCATGGCCCATCCACTAGACTATACGCAGCCTGAGAGCAGAGGCCAAGTGTGAATCACGTCGGGAACCCAGAGGCCCAGCACAGAACATGTTACAGCGTCTAAATCAGGTTCCCCATGGCGTATTCTTACAGCACCAATGATTTTTCCCTCACAGCACTTATATTCTATAACAATGTATTTATTTGGTGATTATAAGACAGAAATTCTATGAGGGCGGAAACTCCACCTCTCATTGTGTTCACCATGGAACACCTGAGATCTACTGCTGAACACAGTAGGTGTTCAATAAATTGTTTATTCCTCAAAAATTTAAAAATAGAACTACCATATGATCTGGCAATCCCACTTCTGGGTACATATCCAAAAGAATTTAAACCAGGATCTCAAAGAGATATGAGCACTCCCCTGTTCATTGCAGCACTATTCCTAATAGCCAAGACGTGGAAACAACTTAAGTGTCCACCGGCAGATGAATGGATAAAGAAATGTGGTATAAAAAAGTATCTAAATTACCCAGGTCGATGGCTGGTAGCTTCTGCTTTTGCTGCTTGTCCCAAGTCTGTTATTTTTTATTGCTACTGAAGCCACAAAGGAATTTTCTTTTTTTTTTTTTTGATGAGGAAGATACACCCTGAGCAAGCATCCATTGCCAACCCTCCTCTTTTTTTGCTTGAGGAAGAATAGCCTTGAGCTAACATCTGTGCCAATCTTCATCTATTTTGTATGTGGGTCGCTGCCACAGCATAGCTGATGAGTGGAGTAGGTCCTTGCTTGGGATCCGAACCTGTGAACATGGGCCACCGAAGTGAGGCAAGCAGAACTTTAACCACTCAGCCACGGGGCCGGCCAAATTTTTCATGGCTCGATCCATGAGACAGATTTTGGTCCTAATTTTGCTTGACCCTGCTGCTCATTTGATTCCTCCAAAGACCTCTTACCCCTCCCTACTGCACAGGGGTGGGAAGTTTCACATATGAGAAAGAGGCTTATTCTTTTTTCTTTTTTTTTTTTTTGAGGAAGATTAGCCCTGAGCTAACTACTGTCAATCCTCCTCTTTTTGCTGAGGAAGACTGGCCTTGAGCTAACATGCATGCCCATCTTCCTCTACTTTATACATGGGACGCCTGCCACAGTGTGGCTTTTGAAGAGGCTTATTCTTTAAATTACAGAAACTAGAATAAAGACTTTATATAAAAAAAAAAGTAGTGTGTCCATATGATGGAATATTATTCAGCCTTAAAAAAGAAGGACATTCTGCAGTATGCAACATGGTTGAAGACGTTACACTAAGTGAAATGAGCCAGTCACAGAAGGACAAGTATTGCCTGACTCCACTTACATGGGGAATCTGAAATAGTCAAACTCATCGAATCACAGAGGGGAACGGTGGTTGCCAGGGGCTGGGGGGAGGGGAAACTGGCAGTCACTAACCAAAGGGCACCAAGTTTCACTTATGCAAGAGGAATAAGCTCCAGAGAGCTGCTGGACACCACTGTGCCTGCAGTTAAATACTGTATCGTACCCTCAAAAATTTGTTAAGAAGGTAGATCTCACGTTGTGTTCTTACCACAATAAAATAAAAGAAAATAAATTTGGTTTAATGAAGTAAATTGACTTGAACAAGAAGTGTAACTGATTTTTAGCCAGTTAGAGGGTTTAGTTACTTAAATGGTGCTGTGAGTTTCTAACAAAAGAGCTATTACTAATTACAGGAAGCACAAATCATCTCAAAATAAACATCCAATATCTGGGATCGCCCAGGTATTAAATATATATTTTCAAAAATAGTCACTTCAGTTAACAATGACAACTACTCCAGTTAAACATGTGCAAGGAGTCCTTGTATTGTTTCCAGGCTGAGTTTAGTTTGCAACTGGAAAAGGCTGTTTTTGAAAATGTTATTGGGGTCAGGCACAGAATGATAGCTAAAAATAAATAATTGTAGCAAATATTTACAGAGCTCTCTCAACATTCCTGTACTGCCCGGGCAACTTTGTGTCAGTATAATCTCCTGTAACCCTCACGATAACGCCATGAGGCAGGTTCTACAAGTATCCTCATTGCACAGGTGAGGCTACAGAGACACAGAGAGGTTGAGTAACTTAGCCAGAGTCATCCAGGTATTTCCTGGGGGAACCAGGAGTCAAACCCAGGGACTCTGATTCCAGAGCCTGTGCTTTTACCCACTGCACTGCACCATTTGTACACCAGGATGGTGGGATTACAGGTGATTCTGATTTTCTTTTTGATCTAAAAAAATTTTCTAAGTGTTCTACAATGGATATACATTATTTTTCTGATTAAAAAAACCCATGTAAAACATTATTGGTCCCTATGTGACTAGGCTAACGATATTATTGAAGAGGGCATTCCTTTTCTTCTATAATGGTGTTTACAGCTAGGGTTTGGATTTCTAGTGCTTTCCAGCCTATCGCCCCCTCAAGAAACCCTGAGGGTGAAGCAGCATTTTTGCCACTACACAGTCCCTTGGGAGACCCTCGCATCCCTCACCCCCCGCCGCTCACCCCCCGCCGTGTGCTTCCCAGAGCAGTGGGAACACGCTGGCGGGAAAACAAGTCAGACTAAGGCTTAGCTCCTGGTGCCTCCCCTACCTCTCTCTCTTCTCTAGCTGGCTTCCTCCTCCTCCGAGCAGACCCGACACACCGTGGGGGTGGGGTGGGGTGGAGTGGGGTTGAGGGGGTCTAGGCTCCTGCTGGGTGTGGGGAGGGGCTGATAGCAACCCCTTCCCAGAGATCCAAAAAGGTTGCCCAGAGAAGATAAACACTGTGGCCTCCGTACTGGCACAGGTGTCCCGAATTCGCCTCTTCTTGTGGAGGTTCACTGTGTGCGCACCGCAAAGCGTTCAGTGGGTAATGGTCACCTTTTGGAGAACGTAATTGGCTACAAGAAAACCCCTGCGGTTACCGAGTTCCCTGCCTCACTGTGCCCGGCCTGAAGGGGGTCTGGCCACTCAGCGTACCACAATTTAAATAAAATCAAGGACCGAATCCGTCCTGGGATGGGCTTGGTGTTGTTTCTCCTCTATCTCCTCTCTTGACTTCTTCGCCCTTTGGAATTGAGTCCAACACCCTGTGAATTAATTTTTCTGTGCCTGTTTCCTCCTAAAATAAAAAAGCTAACCTTCAAACTTGACTCTCCATCCTCTGGGGGATGTTGTGCAGATGACGATGGGGCAGGTGGGGGCCACGTGACCCCAAGGGCCCCTCGCATCACAGCGTTACACCATACCGTGGATGGGGAACAGAGAAAGACTCTGCTCGAACAGTTAGCTGGATGAACGCTGTTGTGGCTTTTGGTCAGATGAGCAAGCAAAAGGGAAAATTGAGTTTCATTTCTCATTTTCCATCTCAGATTAAAAATTAGGTTAAGAAGCAGGTCTGAGCCCTAGAAAAAGACAGCAACATTACACGGCACTTTAGGCTCTTGGCGGAGAGAGAAGTTGGTGGAAATTACCAAGAAAAACCTAAATGTCCTGAGCCTGGCTCAGCCATTTCACTTGGCTGGGCCTATATCTATCAGACGCGTCAGATGATCAATTAGGATTCTTTCCAGATCTTAAATTAAAGTTAGATATAGTGGTTCTGAATATTAAGCTTTTCTGAAATAAAAAGTCAAATTCTCAGGAAAATCAATTTAGTGTCTGTATATAGACATCAACTAGTTACAACCAGAATAAGAATGTAAAACTGTTCAGATGGCTACAGGTATACTCAGTGACGAACTCTAAATGATACGATTAACAAGTAACAAGTTTCATTTTACTCTATGTGTTCCACTGGACTCATGTGCCATAGTATTTGGGGCTCATCTGGAGGTTCTTGCCTATTTCCACAGGGGTAGTTAGTTGCCCTCAAAATTTCTTTGTCATTGGATTCCAAACAACTCTATGCTGAAATAAAGCACCAGAAGAAAAGTCACAGAATCTGAGACCTTCAAGGATGCTTAAGAGGTCATCAGATTCAACCCTCTAATATTATTATTAACAGAATCCAGGAATCTAGTGTGACGCACATGGAAACTGCCCATTCCTCATTTTCAAGTGGGCTTTGTGTACCTCAGGCAAGAAAGTCTCATACAATACGTCTATAAATCAGACAGAGTCAGCCTGTACTTGTATCGGATTTTCTTGAGGCAAAATGCCAGTGGTATACAGACTCCACCCAAGTATGAGGAGGCCCCCTTGACAATGCCTCTTGTCATTTTGTGGTTCAGAAAGGCAAAAAGACAACATTTCTACAAGCCACCTTTTCTAAGGAGAAATGTTAAACCAAGAGGACAAGAGCCTCGAGATCAAAAAAGGGCTTGCTAGCAACTTGTGAGCCTGAAGACCCCGCCCTGCCCTGTTCCTCCTTTCAAACATTCCCAGGGTTGTGTCCTTGTTCTGTGGGCATCTGGACGACAGCCAGTCATGAAGACAGGCTCCAACAACTAAGTTATCAGCTCACTCGCTCCTGAAGCCAAACTATTACTCATAGATAGTTATTTCTGGGTTTACGTCACAGATGGAAAGACAGATCAAGTCAATGGGGATCATGTGAGACCACATTTGGCTCTTCCTTAAAAAAAATGACTCACTCACTTTATTAAATAAAAGTCCATGTAGTTACCAATGGTATTTTAAAATGGTCAAATACCTCCAGAAATGAAATACTTTGAAAAGATTTTTAAATGTGAAAAGATGCTCAACCACACTAACAATGAGAAATGAAAATCAGAATTATAATGACATGCCATTCACCTATCAGAAAATGCAAAGATAAAGTGCAGATAAAGAAAAAAAAAATCTGGAATGCCCTGAGTTTGGGAGAATGTGTGGGTCATTGGTGGGAATGTAAACAGGTCCATCTTCTAGAAAGGACATTTTGGCATCAGCTAACACGGTAAAAAAAAATCACAGCTCCTTTTGATTCAGCAATTCCACTCCTAGGAGTGTATCTTATGGTTACATTTGCACATTACTGTACACATGTGTATACTTGCACTGTATGTGCAAAACCATCTACATTCACTGTGGCACTGTTTGTAACAGCAAAAGGTTAGAAACAGCCTGAAATGTCATCCATCAAAAGGAGACCAGCTATTAATTTTGGCACATTTATACGATGGAATAAGGAGGCAGCTCGAAAGTCCTGACAGGGACATGCTCCAAGATTTACTGCTAAGTGGAAAAATCTTGGTGCAGAGCAGTGTGGAGGGGACCCTCCCACGCTGGGAGGAACCCTGAGAGACTGCTGACAGGCTTTGTTCTGGAAGAGGATCTGGGGGATGCGGGTGGGATAAACGCTCTTCATTAACTTTTCCTAACTTGAATTTTTCGTCCCAAGCATGTGCACACTTTACACGGAACGGTGGTACTCCTCATGAGTACTGGAGAAAGGTGAGATGCTGCACAAATGGGCTGCCTTGTGCTCTGCATCATGGTTTGGATTCAAACAGGAGGTGGTTTTGAGAAAGAGACTAAAAAAAATCTAGGTGAATTGGAGGTTTCTTGAGGAAAGTGTGTTATGACACATGTGAGAAATATCCCCAGACACCAGAAAGAGGGTGATGGCAAAAATCAGAAAAGTGACAAGAGTGGGGCCCTGGGCCACAGGAGAACACCTCCCACGGGTTCACCCAGCTCCATGCCTTGGTGAATTCTCCTGGCACTCTTCCATAGCTCCACTGTCAAGTCCAAATATTTCCTTTATCTTTCCCCCGCCTTTTTTGGGGCCTTGGAAGAGCAAGGCCCTCGCTGGTCAGAGTTCTAGGACTTGGCCACCATTGGCTGTCTCTGGGGGAACTCTGGAGCACTTGGCCAAGCTGACCCTGCAATCCTGGTCGGCCTACTCTGGGACCACCCCAATTCCACGAAATGAGCAAAGACCACCATCACCACCAGTTATTCAACACGACTCTAGGCCAAATGGTATGGACATGCTATGTCACTTTATCTTCAGACAACTCTGGGAAGCAGAAGTCCCTCATTTTATAAAAGTGTAAACTGAGGCTCAGAGGGGCCCACAGGGAAGTGGGGGTCCTGGGATCCGAGCTCAGCTCAGCCTCCTCCAGGGCCCACAGAGAGTTTGCCTGCACCTCACCACCTCCCTCTCTGCTTCCCTGGAAAACAAAGATGTCCTGCAGGGGCTGCTATTCTCGGCGTGTTCCTGCTGCAGGGGCTGCTATTCTCGGCGTGTTCCTGCATCCACTCAGCGCCTCCCCGCCAGGCACCAGGGCGGCAAACCTGACCGGTCCACGCCTCGGGGCCTCTCACCCCTTGCACTTCGGTATTCACACCTACTATTCAGACCCTCACAAGATCCAACTCCGTGAGGGACAGTGCTTTTCTTCTCATGTTACAGAGGAGGAAACTGAGGCTCACAGAGGTGGAATAACTTGCCCAGGGCACCCGGCTGGAAAGTGGAAGAGCCAGGGAAATGGAAAAATGTCTCCAGCCAGCGTTTCTCGGCATTACACTGCTCCTCTCCCGCCTAGAATCCATATGATCTATGCTTCCCACCCTCCGGACTGGGGGTCCCCCACTGGGGCACGGTGATTTTGGGGAGAGGGCTTTTGCCACACATAGCAATAGAGATGGAGGCTGCATGACAAGCACATAATAGCATCACAGCAGTGAAGTTATTAAACATTTGAAAACACGAAGGAGAAATCTTTTTAAAACCTCTTCTTTATTTTTCTTTAGAGGTTCCTAAAAATTCTAACTCCCCAAGAAGCCTAGAATGGTTTGGGGGTGCTCCTACGTGGAGCAAAGGCACAGGCAGGGGACAGCATCAGGCCAGGACGCCCTGTCAGACACCCACGAGGCTGATGCAATAGCAGTCACCCGGTCATCAGGGTGGGGTAAAGCCACCTCTGCTCCCTTTCAAAGCCCTCACCTGGGAGGATGTTGGTTAGTCACAGAGCCCAGCCCAGTGCCGGGCCACCCCTCACCCGACTCCGAACCTCCCCGCCCGCCTCGCTCACATTCTCCAACCTGTCCTGTAAGCGGGCAGCACTCACACTGGTGAGACGGAGACGGGAACTCAGCTCAGGTCTGTTCTGGGGGGTCTTCCAAGTGTGTGATCGTCTTTTCTTTCACTTGGTTTGGAGGCGGCAGAGCAGATAGCAAAGGGGCAGACTCCATACCGCCCCATATCCCTCAAAGTGGGGACCTCCTGCATCAGAACCGCTGGACAGGCAGCCCTCTGAGCATCCTCCTCCCAAAATGGTTTGCGCTTGAGGCCAGGAAGCAGTGTATCAACACGTTCCCGGAGCCTGAGAATCACTGCTCTGAGCTCAGTGCATCATTCACAGACGTATCGACTCCCTGACAGAGGAGGAGCCAAGGGGGAGGGTGACCTGAGAATGGGTACCACACAAGAAGTGACAGTGACAGCCTGGTGTCAGGGAAGAGAAAACCAACCAACCAAAGGAACCCACACAAACTGAGCAATAGACCCAGGGCAGTTCCGTTCTGGCCCTGTAGGAGAACACCCGGGTTCACAGCCATATTCTGGGTAATCTGGAGAAAGTTAAAAAAGATCATCCTTCAGCGGCTTCCCGTTCCTCTCAGAATAAAATCTACGCGGCCCTTCCCCAGTGGATGCTCCAGGAAGGCAGTGACAGCGTCCACCTGCTGCTGCTAAAATGAAAGCGCCTGGTACCTGACACACAGGATGTGTTCCAGAGATGGACCAGGAGGCACCTAGCAGAGTGTGGGAACGGCAAACATTCTGTGTAAGAAAACCTCTTCCCTTCCTCACTATCCTTTGAATGAGAAGGCAGGGCGGTGTGTACTGTCTTTCCCAAAGATTCCCATCAAAAATCGCTCAAGGAAGAAAACCCAGGAGGTTTGGTGTTTGTAGGGAAAAAGTGTCAATTATATGGAAACTTGCCCAACGTAGTATCCTTTCCCAGTGCTGCCTTCTCAGTGTTGTGTGTGAGTGCAAGAGAGAGAGAGACAGACTGACTGACTGACTGACTGACTGCCTGCCTGCCTGCCTGCCTGCCTGCCCGCCTGCCCACCTGGCAGGGGTATGTCCCTGGTTTGTGTCCTCGTCTCTTGCTGTTAACAGCACACGCTCTGGAACGAGCCTGTCTGGTTTGCATCCCACTCAGCCACTTCTAGCTGCTTTGGTTATCAGTCACCTTAAAATGTAGTGGCTTCAACAACAACTTATTATTTCCTCTGGTCAGAGGTTGACTGGGCTCAGCTGGGTGCTTCTTGATTGGGGTCTGTCCTGAGCTGACAGACGGCAGTTGAGGCTGGAACCACCTGAAGGCTCAGCTGAGCTGGTCGTCCACGATGACGTCCTCCCTCACACCTCAGCTGGGCTAGCTGGGACGGCCCCAGGCGGCGCCAGCCTCTCGGCCTCTCCGTGTGACTAGCTTGGGCTTCCCTCACAGTTTGGTAGTCTCAGGGTTGAACTTTCTAGATGGCAGTTGGCCTCCCCAGAACAAACATGTCAAGAGATCCAGGTAGAACCTTCAGAGCTTCTTACGACTTAGACTTGGGAAATCATGAGGCATCAGTTGTGCTGAAGTCTACTGAGCAAAAAGTGAGTCAGAAGGCCATCCCAGGTTCGAGGGGAGGAGACTGCACTGGGGCGTGAACACTGGGAGGCGCGGTTCATGGCGGTGGGGGCGGCGGGAGGAGAAGGCATCTTTTGAGACCAGCTATCACGCTTGCTATAGGACTGGGGGTGAACTACTAACCCTCTTTCCGCCTCGGTCTTCTCTCCTATAAGATGGGATAATAGTTCCTACCTCACAGAGCTTTTGTGAGGAGCGAATGAATTAATAATATACGGAAAGCACTTAACAATGCACTGTGTAAGCATTACCTATTATTATTACTACCTAAAAGAGTAAGGAGCAAACCTTTTCTCTGATTCAACTCTGTATCCCAATGTCTGTGCTTTACGATCATGAGCTGCTCCACATGGAAAGTAAGAGAAGTACCCTTCTCTCCACCAAAAACAATTTTGTTTTTCATTTAAAAGTCCAGGTAGGTTTAAAGTTTGGGTAGAAGCAGTCATTTCTCATGATCAAGTATGCATTTAAAACATTAAGAGAAACTAAAAATAGCTGCCAGGACTTGGTGAACGCCATTCTGAGTCAGGGTGATGACGCGCTCACATCAGGGGCAGAAGCAGCAACACTTGGGGTGTGGAATTTCCCGTGGCACCAGCGGAAAAGGAGCCATGAATGTGTTTGTCAGCTAACTTCCCTGAAACAAAAAGAAACCAGGATTTCCTGCTGGAGGCCCGAGAAGTGAGTGATGTCCAAGGCCTCAGAACCCAACCTCAGGCTGGCCTTTGCCTGGCCAGAAAACAGGATCTGCAGACTAATCACCAGCCGTCGGCCCCAGCCCCGGGGGGTGGAATGCTTTTCTGTTGCTGCCAAATTCAAACAAAGCTCAGAAACAAGTCCCTGAGCTCAAACTCTAAATATAAAAATGGCTTCATGATCCAGCCTGCGGACATATGTTCCAGTCTATAGAATTCTCCAACAACTCATCCTCTGCCTCACACCCCTCAGTATTCCACGCAGCCTTCAGGACAAAACCCAGTCTCCTGACATGTGTGTGCACCCGCCATACACCCAAGTTCCAGTCATGCACACACTCGCATTCCTCCAAAGGGTCCTGAGCTCACGCACCTCCCCCTGTTCTTGCACGCACTCTTTCTGCCGTCTGGGAGAGAGTAACAATAGTAGCACAGCCACGGTTATCTTTCCCTTGACTACGCACCAGACAGGTGCTGTGGGAAGAGCTTCACACCATCATCTCACTTGATCCCCACCCCCGTCCTATAGGCCTTGACCTCACCCATTCACCTGGAGGCTCTGAGCAAGAAGAACTGCTTCATAAGGTCAGACGTACAGGTCAATAAAATAGAACTGAGAGTCCAGAAGTAAGCCTTCACATTTATAGTCAATTGATTTTGTGTGTGTGTGTGTGAGGAAGATTGGCCCTAAGCTAACATCTGTTGCCAGTCTTCCTCTTTTCACCTGAGGAGGATTGGTGCTGAGCTAACATCTGTGCCAGTCTTCCTCTATTTTATGTGGGATGCCGCCATAGTGTGGCTTGACAAGCCATGCTAGGTCCATGCCCAGGATCCGAACCTGCGACCCCTGGGCTGCCAGAGCAGAGCATGTGAATTTAACCACCTCGCCACTGGGCTGGCTCTGCCAAGTGATTTTTAACAAGGGTGCCAAGACAATTCAATGTACTGTCTTTTCAACAAATGCTACTGGGACAACAGGATATACATATGCAAAAGAATCAAGTTGGACCCCAACCTCACATCATATACGAAAATTAACTTAAAATGTATCAATGACCTACACGTAAATAGTACAACTATAAACCTGTTAGAAAAAAATTTAAGAGTAAATGTCCATGAGCTTGGGTTAAGCCAAAAGCACAAGTGACAAAAATTAAAATAGATAAATTAGATTTCATTAAAATCGAAAACTTTTGTCCTTCAGACAACCCACAAAATAAGACAAAATATTTGCAAATCATATATTTCACTAGTATATAGGATATATAAAGAATGTTAAAACTCGACAATAGAAAGACAAATAATCCAATTTAAAAATGGGCAAATGATCTGCACACATATTTCTCCAAAGAAGATATATAAGTGGCCAAGAAAGCACATGAAAAGATGCTCAACATCATTAGCCATCAGAGAACTGCAAATTGAAATCACAATGAAATACCACTTCATACCTACTAGGATGGCTCTAATCAAAACGACAGTGTTGGTGAGGATGTGGAGAAACTGGAACCCCCATATACTGCTAGTGGAAATGTAAAATGACGCAGTCACTTTGGGAAATAGTTTGGCAGTTCCTCAAAACACTAAACACTAAGTTACCTTATGACCCAGCAATTCTGCTTCTAGGTATATACCCAAAAGAACTGAAAACATATCTTTTCACAAAAACTCATGCATGAATGATCATAGCAGCATTATTCAAAATAGACAAAAAAGTGGAAACAACTCAAATGTCCATTAACTGACAAATAAATAAAACGTGGTATATCCATACAATGGAATGCGATTCAACCATAAAAGGAATGAAGTACCGACACATGCTCAACATGGATGAACCTTGAAAACAGTATGCTAAGTGAAAGAAGCCAGATACAAAGGCCACATATTGTATGATTCCATTTACATGAAATGTCCCGAATAGGCAAATCCATAGAGACAGAAGGTAGATTAGTGGTTGCCAGGGTCTAGGCAGAGGAGGAGAATGGGTAGCGATTGCTAACGAGTACAAGGTTTCTTTTTGGGGTGGTGAAATGTTCTAAAATTGATTGTGGTAATGGTTGCACAAGTCTGTAAACATACCAAAAAATCCCACTGAATTGTTAAAGAAAGAGAGAGAGAGAGAGAAGATGCAAATCCCCCCCCAAAAACTGGGGGGGGGGGGGGAAGAAGAGCCCCTTCTCTTAGCAGCTTCGTTGACTGCTGCCTCCCACTCCCGCGGGGGGCTGGGGAGTCCCCCTGCTCACTGCACTTCTTGATCAGAATTCCTGTAATGCACACGGTCAGAGTGCCTTTCTTGCAGGTCCATCCACCTCGAATGAGTATGAGCACTCTGGCCAGGGCCTGTGTTTCACTCATTTTGAGAACTGGCATCCAGGACAGTGCTTGGCACTTGGTAGATAATCAATATAAATGAATGTTGAACGAATAGTCTCGCATGCCCCTAATATTACCCATTGCTTTATATGACATCACTTCTAAAACAGAGGAATGCCAAAAGGATCATATACACAAATCTACAAAATATCTGTCCATTATTTAAAAATTCCTTTTCCATCAAATATTTTTAAAATTGGATGATCAATTCCAGTGTTATCTCTTTTCTACTTCCAGAAGGACATATGATGTCAAAATTTAAAAGCCAATCAGCAATAAAATGACTGAGACACGTGGGAAAAGGCAGAAACACTTCTCCAAAAACAGCATATTTAGTCTCTGAACAACAAACTCCACATTTCAAAGAACGTGACAAAAATTTCTCCTACTCTGCAAGACAGACGACTTTAAGAGGCAAGAAACCAATGTAAAGGCTGATTAAACTCAGCTTTTGAAACGCTTTGGCCTTCAACAACAAAGAAAACAATAATACGATGAGATGATGAAGGTAATAATAACAGCTAACATTTCCTGAGTACTTACTATGTGCTAGGCTGGGCATTATTTTCAGTTTTCTATGTATGAACTCAGCTATAACAACATTATGTGGTAGGTACCATTATTACCTTCATTTTACAGAGAGATTATCAACTGTCCCAAGGCCACAGGGTTGGTAAATGGCTGAGCTGAACTGGAATCCAGAAGTCCAATTCTACTGTCCACAAGCTTTCCGCTTCACAACTGACGCTTCACAACTACAGTCTCTCGACTGGACCAAGGAAAGCCAACTGTCTGACTCTGAGTTTATAGACTGATTAGCGTAGGTTATAGAAGAGATGTCAGAAAAAAACATGAATAGGCAGGAATTGAAATCCATGTGTGAATATCTGATACTTGCATGTCTATTATTTTATATATCCTTTCTATATCAGGTGGGAAATATCTGAGTAGACAACGTGGTCAGCCAAAACTTGCAAAACCTTGACCTGCCCCACTCTGCCAGCCGGCTCCTTCTGAGCTTTCAGCCACAGGCCTCCCCACCTTCCAAGTGTGGCCGTCCCACCTCGCCCCTTCTCATTGAGTTCAAAGTCTTATCCTTCCTGGCAGTCATCAGTACTTACAATGATTGTATTTATTTGTTTACCTACTTTTCTTGTCTGACTCTCCCATCAGAATGTAAATTCCATAAGGGCAGTGACCATCTCCCTCTTTTTTGCCCAGTGTTTGTTGACTGAATGATAACTCTCTGTTTAGGTGATACTTTTCTTTCAGAACAATTTGGTGCATCAGTGACTGGCTGGATGACCACACTAGGCTGTGGCTACCCCAGGGCAGGGGTGGTACCTTGTTCATCTTTACACTCCCAGTTCCTGGCTGGTACCTGGCACAGAGGAGCTCAATACATCTCAAAAGAACTTGTTTATTGATGAATTGCTGTCAACCTGGAGAGCAGTCTATCGGTGTGCCTCAAGGCTCTGCCTTGGGCCCTGTCCACTCAACTTCTGGATCCAAGGGTGAAGGCTCAAGGGCATGCTGAGGAAGCCTGGGGACGCCCTGAAAGTGTGCAGCAGCCGCAGTGGACAGGGAGTGGAGCTGACAGAGCTTGAACTGTCGTGAGGCCAAAAACCCAAGAAACAAAACCAAATAAAACAATCAAGAAACCCTGCACCAACCACAGGATAGGGAGCTGGGGACACGAGCAGCACCTACAATAAGGGCCACGTGTCCAGTGAGCTCAGGTGACCGTAGTCTGGTCACACCAAGGTCACATGATGTGGTCCGGAGCTGTATCTGTGGTCGTGTGATGACCCGAAGGAGAGAGGGGATAGGGCTGCCTCACAACTCCCTCTCCGAAATGATTATTTCTACTCGTATTTATAAGGCCTGAACTTCCTTGTTCCAGCGCTACCCGGCAGGCCCCTCAGAAACTCTTCATGAAGTCCAGCGCTGACACCTGCAGCCTTGGGCTGCGCGGTCCCCCTCAGTGACAGGCTCCACCTGCCAACACTGCCCGCTGGGAGCTGCTGGCCTCTGAAGTCTCTTCCGCTCTCAGCTCTCTCAGTGCTTCTAGGACTATCTTTGCTGCTGTGAACCTGGCTCACATCTTGCTCCACGCCTTCTCGTTCTTTCAGGGGAAAAGACTCATTCCTCTCAAGTACGGGTGTGTTTTCCTCTCTAGTCCTTCTTGTTCCCAAGGCCCGAGAGGGGAAGTCATTCTTATTTGGACATCTCTAAATGTTCTCTCTCTTTTTTCGGGCAGCCTTCAAAATCCAGCCTTTTGTCTCTCAAGTTCAATACACGTGTCAAGTAGATGTATTTGCACTTCCCTGATGAGTATGTTTTCGTCGTCTCTCCTTTTTCTACGCCTTTATTAATGACAGGTTGGATTCCATGCCCTGTTTCCGGAGTCTGTCAATTCTTTTGTGATATGACGATTGGACATCTCAGCGGGGCTGGCAGATCCCTGAAACCGCCT